>NW_024070201.1:1772383-2217312 GCF_014754425.2 Oryx dammah | reverse complement strand
ATAGATAGATAGATAGATAGATAGATAGATAGATAGATAGATAGATAGTGAAGTCACTCAGTCTGTCTGACTCTTACAGTCTGAGCCACCAGGGAAGGCCGATAGGATGGTTTTATCTGGATGTTACACCATCACAAGTTGAAGAGGTTTTATGTAAGAAGAGAAGACATTTAGAAATAAAAATAAAAGTCAAAATATTCACTAAGTCTTTCTCAGTATTGGGAGAACAAATAAATGATGTTTCACTAAACTCTTCTGCATTATGAATGTTCCAAAATGCACTTTGAAAATGGTGAAAATGCTTTTTTATTTTTTAAATTCTCACCTATTGAGGGCTTTTCCATTCATCCTCTTCATAAGGGAAGCATTGGAGACTACAGATCTGTCAAGGAGTATTTTCTCACAAGAGAGAGACTGGCAGATAAATGAAACAGTTTGTCCTATTTACATGCAGTGGGAATCCCCAGCATTTGCACAGCCTTCAGTTATTCTTATCCTTATACTTATCCTTATCTTGCAGTTATGACAGCTTGCAAGATTTAATTTTATTGTGTAACAACTGAAGAGTATGAAAGAATATTCCCATTATTAAAAAAAAAAAAAACATGAAATTCTTAAACATCCAGACAAAGAAAAATTTTAGAATGTCTAGGAGGGGTATAAAGTTGCTCTAAAAAGTATGAATTCCTAGATGTAGCCTGTGAAATTTTGAGTCAGTTGATCTAGTATAGAGCACAGGAAGTAAAATTTTTGCTGAATGTTCTTAGGCTATTTATTCAGAAGGCCCATGGAGCATATTCATTTTAGATTTTCAAATGACAAACAGGCTGTTCCTGAAGAAATAAGAAAATAAATTGTATATAAATACTCTCACTAAAACAAAGTTTGAATAATATATAAATTATATTTAACAAACCCTTCTTCTAGCAAAATCAGATCAGTCACTAAGGTAGATTCAATCTTAAATTGGTGGTTATTTGAGCAAATATTTCACAGTGTAATCAATTGAAATTAGACATTTGTAAAAAATACATCTTATAATTTTTATATTAAAAATGAAATTTAAGGCAGATAGGTATTTCATCATGGATTTGTTTTATGAATTTTCAAATAATTGACTTAAAAAGAGGAAAAAATAATTTTACATAACTTTGGTAAATATAAAAGCTCACAAAACATGCATTTTCATGCCTGACTTATATCAGTAAAAATACTCTGAAATAAAAATCACTATAAATACTACATTTCAAATGCTCTTTTCCTCAAATAATGCCATGTTTTGACTTGGTATGCAGTATTTTTGCAATATGCAGTTACCCTGAGTGAACTGAAACAAACCTGCATCACGATTACCTGAAGTCTTTATGAAAATGCACAGATACTCATTAGACTCAAACACTTTGCTGAGAAAATGGAAGGCAGGTGGGAGAAGGACACAAATACCTTTTATAAATATTTCCAAATAATTCTGATTACCACTCATGTTTAACGACCACTATACTGATGTACTGTTCATGGGGTTCTCAAGGCAAGAACACTGAAGTGGTTTGCCATTCCCTTCTCCAGTAGACCACAATCTGTCAGACCTCTCCACTATGACCCACCTGTTTTGGGTTGCCCCACGGGCATGGCTTAGTTTCACTGAGTTAGACAAGGTTGTGGTCCTAGTGTGATTAGATTGACTAGATTTCTGTGAGTATGGTTTCAGTGTGTCTGCCCTCAGATGCCCTCTTGCAACACCTACCATCTTACTTGAATTTCTCTTACCATGGGCGTGGGGTATTTCTTCATGGCTGCTCCAGCAAAGCACAGCCACTGCTCCTTACCTTGGATGAGGGCTATCTCCTCCTGCCACCCTTCCTGACTTTCAGTGTGGGATGGCTCCTCTAGGCCCTCCTGCACCCGCACAGACACCACTCCTTGGACATGAGATTGCCCCTCCTGGCCGCTGCCCCTAGCCTTAGACGTGGGGTTGCTGTTCCGGGTCACTGCCCTGGCCTCGGGCGTGGGGTTGCTCCTTCCTGCTGCTCCTTGGGCGCCGCCCCTGGCCTTGGACGCAGGGTGGCTCCTCCCGGTCGCCGCCCCCAGCCTCAGATGCAGGGTATCTCCTCCCGGCCATCACCCCTGACCTCGGACACAGGGTAGCTCCTCTTGGCCGTTCCTGTGCTGTTGCAGCCTGGCACTCTAGGCTGCGGCCCCTGACCTTGGATGTGGGGTAGCTCTCAGCCGCACTTAGTGCGCTGGCCTGCCACCACTGCCACCGCCACCTGCACCCATGAACAGTATGAAAAAAGCAAAATGATAGAATACTGAAAGAGGTACTCCCCAGGTCAGTAGTTTCCCAATATGCTACTGGAGGTCAGTGGTGAAATCACTCCAGAAAGAATGAAGGGTTGGAGCCAAAGCAAAAACAATACCCAACTGTGGATGTGACTGGTGATAGAAGCAAGGTCTGATGCTGTAAAGAGCAATATTGCATAGGAACCTGGAATGTCAGGTCCATGAATCAAGGCAAATTGGAAGTGGTCAAACAGGAGATGGCAAGAGTGAACGTTGATATTCTAGGAATCAGGGAACTAAAATGGACTGGAATGGGTGAATTTAACTCAGATGACCATTATATCTACTACTGCGGGCAAGAATCCCTTAGAAGAAATGGAGTAGCCATCATGGTCAACAGAAGAGTCTAAAATGCAGTACTTGGACGCAATCTCAAAAATGACAGAATGATCTCTGTTCGTTTCCAAAGCAAACCATTCAATATCACAGTAATCCAAGTCTAGGCCCCAGCCAGTAACGCTGAAGAAGCTGAAGTTGAATGGTTCTATGAAAACCTACAAGACCTTTTAGAACTAACACCCCCAAAAGATGTCCTTTTCATTATAGGGGACTGGAATGCAAAAGTAGGAAGTCAAGAAACATCTGGAGTAACAGGCAAATTTGGCCTTGGAATATGGGAAGAAGCAGGGCAAAGACTAATAGAGTGTTGCCAAGAAAATGCACTGGTCATAGCAAACACCCTCTTCCAACAACACAGGAGAAGACTCTACACATGGACATCACCAGATGGTCAACACCAAAATCAGATTGATTATATTCTATGCAGCCAAAGATGGAGAAGCTCTATATAGTCACCAAAAACAAGACCAGGATCTGACTGTGGCTCAGATCATGAACTCCTTATTACCAAATTCAGACTGAAATTGAAGAAGACAGGGAAAACCGCTAGACCATTCAGGTATGACCTAAGTCAAATCAGTTATGATTATACACTGGAAGTGAGAAATAGATTTACGGGCCTAGATCTGATAGATAAAGTGCCTGATGAACTATGGAATAAGGTTCGTGACATTGTACAGGAGACAGGGATTGAGACCATCCCCATGGAAAAGAAATGCAAAAAAGCAAAATGGCTGTCTGGGGAAGCCATACAAATAGCTGTGAAAAGAAGAGAAGTGAAAAGCAAAGGAGAAAAGGAAAGATATAAGCATCTGAATGCAGAGTTTCAAATAATAGCAAGAAAAGATAAGAAAGCCTTCTTCAGATATCAATGAAAAGAAATAGAGGAAAACAACAGAATGGGAAAGACTAGAGATCTCTTCACATTTCATGCAAAGATGGGCTCGATCAAGGACAGAAATGGTATGGACCTAACAGAAGCAGAAGATATTAAGAAGAGATGGCAAGAATACACAGAACTGTACAAAAAGGATCTTCATGACCCAGATAATCACGATGGTGTGATCACTCATCTAGAGCCAGACATCCTAGATTGTGAAGTCAAGTGGGCCTTAGAAAGCATCACTACGAACAAAGCTAGTGGAGGTGATGGAATTCCAGTTGAGCTGTTTCAAATCCTGAAAGATGAGGCTGTGAAAGTGCTGCACTCAGTATGCCAGCAAATTTGGAAAACTCAGCAGTGGCCACAGGACTGGAAAAGCTCAGTTTTCATTCCAATTCCAAAGAAAGGCAATGCCAAAGAATGCTCAAACTACCGCACAATTGCACTCATCTCACACACTAGTAAAGTAATGCTCAAAATTCTCCAATCCAGGCTTCAGCAATACGTGAACCGTGAACTCCCTGATGTTCAAGCTGGTTTTAGAAAAGGCAGAGGAACCAGAGATCAAATTGCCAACATCTGCTGGATCATGGAAAAAGCAAGAGAGTTCCAGAAAAACATCTATTTCTGCTTTCTTGACTATGCCAAAGCCTTTGACTCTGTGGATCACAATAAACTGTGGAAAATTTTGAAAGAGATGGGAATACCAGACCACCTAACCTACTTCTTGAGAAATCTGTATGCAGGTCAGGAAGCAACAGTTAGAACTGGACATGGAACAACAGACTGGTTCCAAATAGGAAAAGGAGTACGTCAAGGCTGTATATTGTCACCCTGCTTATTTAACTTCTATGCAGAGTACATCATGAGAAACGCTGGACTGGAAGAAACACAGGCTGGAATCAAGATTGCCGGGAGAATTATCAATAACCTCAGATATGCAGATGACACCACCCTTATGGCAGAAAGTGAAGAGGAATTAAAAAGCCTCTTGATGAAAGTAAAAGAGGCGAGTGAAAAAGTTGGCTTAAATCTCAACATTCAGAAAACGAAGATCATGGCACCCGGTCCCATCACTCCATGGGAAATAGATGGGGAAACAATGGAAACAGTGTCAGACTTTATTTTCTTAGGCTCCAAAATCACTGCAGATGGTGATTGCAGCCATGAAATTAAAAGACGCTTACTCCTTGGAAAAAAATTTTTGACCAACCTAGATAGCATATTCAAAAGCAGAGACATTACTTTGCCGACTAAGGTCCATCTAGTCAAGGCTATGGTTTTTCCAGTAGTCATGTATGGATGTGAGAGTTGGACTGTGAAGAAGGCTCAGCGCTGAAGAATTGATGCTTTTGAAGTGTGGTGTTGGAGAAGACTCTTGAGAGTCCCTTGGACTGCAAGGAGATCAAACCAGTCCATTCTAAAGGAGATCACCCTGGGGATTTCTTTGGAAGGAATGATACTAAAGCTGAAACTCCAGTGCTTTGGCCACCTCATGCGAAGAGTTGACTCATTGGAGAAGACTTTGATGCTAGGAGAGGTTCGGGGCAGGAGAAGGGGACAACAGAGGATGAGATGGCTTAATGGCATCACTGACTCGATGGACGCGAGTCTGAGTGAACTCCAGGATTTGGCGATGGACAGGGAGGCCTGGCGTGCTGCGATTCATGGCGTCACTAGAATGGACTTGAAATGTTGTCCTTCCCTATAAACATCTATACTTAGAGTTCATACGATACTGAAGAAAGATTGTCATACACAGTCAACTGCTCATGACACTTCGATAACCTTCACATGGTTTTCATATCACTCGAGAGTTTTTCCCTGCACACTTCTATTTGGGGTTCCATTACTTTGGCTCAATAGACAACAGCAACTATAGCAGTATGGAGTAGTTAACCATTCTACCACCAGTTTCACTGTATTAAGAATTGCTTCAATGCCAAGAGCAAGTAATGTTCATCCTTGAGCCAATTAATGGAACTCTGTCAACATTATGTCCAACATAGTAATTAAATATTACCGATGAAACAAGTTAAACATCACACACAGAGTGAGCCATTTTACAGATCTTTAATGTATTTTGGAGCTTCATGTAATATTGGTGCCAAAGTTGCCTGTTCCACAAAAAAGAGTTAACTTTCTTGATATTTTATAATTATTAGTTGGCATAAAGACTTTTTAAAAATAAAGGCCAGGACAGAAAAGGCAAGGACCTAACAGAAGCATAAGATATTAAGAAGAACTGACAAGAATATACAGAACCACACAAAAAAAGGCTTAATGACCCAGAAAACCATGATGGTATTTATTAACAAACCTAGAGCCAGACAACCTGGAGTGTGCAGTCAAGTGGGTCTTTTATACAAGCAAAGCCAGAGGAGGTGATGAAACTCTAATTGAGCTATTTCAAATCCTAAAAGATAATACTGTGAAAGTGCTCAACTCAATATGCCAGCAAATTTGAAAAACCCAACAATGGCCAAAGAACTGGAAAATGTCTGTTTTCATTCCAATTCCAAAGAAAAGAAATACCAAAGAATGTTCAAACTACTGTACAATTGTGCTCATTTCACATTCCAGCAAGGTAATGCTCAAAATCCTTCAAGCTAGGTTTCAACAATATGTGAACCAAAAACTTCCAGATGTACAGGTAGGATTTAGAAAAGGCAGAGATTAAATTGCCGACATCTGTTGGATCATAGAAAAAGCAAAGGGAATTAAAAAAAAAATCTACTTCTGATTAATTGGCTACCTAGAACCTTTGACTGTGTGGATCACAACAAACTGTGGAAATTTTTTTTAAGATATGGGACTACCAGACCACTTTACCTTTCTCCTGAGAAACTTGTATGCAAGACAAGAAACAAGTTAGAACTGGACATTGAACAAGGAGCTGATTCGAAATTGGGAAAGGAGTACATCAAAACTGTATATTGTCACTCTGCTTATTTAACTTACATGGCAGAATACATTGAAATGCTGGGCTGGATGAGTCACAAACTGGAATCAAGATTACCAGAAGAAATATTGACAATCTCAGGTATGCAGATGATACAACTCTGACAGCAGAAAGTGAAGAGGAACTAAAGAGCCTTTTGATGAAGGTGAAAAAGGAGAGTGAAAATGCTAGCATGAAACTCAACATCCAAAAATCTAAGATCATGGCATCAGTCCCATCACTTTATGGCAAATAAGTAGGGAAAAAATGGAAACAGTGGCAAATTTTATTTTCATTTGATAATTTCTGATTATGGGGAAAAAATGTCCTCACACAACAATAATGTTAAGAATGTTATAATGTGTTAACATCCTGTATAGTTCATAGTCAAATTCCCTGTCTGCTTATCCTAGCTCTAGGTGTGGATTTAGCAGTAAGGAGGAGAGCAAACTGCTGCTAGTAATCCTCAACAAAACCACAACACCAGTAGAATGTCCTAGTCCATGCAGGAGTGATATAGCAGCTGAATTAATGTGCATACATTCCTTATAATGACTGAGATATTTCCCAGGAAAAAATATCACATCTAGGTACCTACTAAGCCTCCTAGTAAAGTCCTAGTAAACTTAGTACACAGATAGCTAAATTCAAAATTGGGACCACTGTCTTTTGTCCCATGTTCAACATCCTCATTTTGGATGACATCACAGACTCAATGGACATGAGTTTGAGCAAACTCTAGGAAGTAACGAAGGACAGGGAAGCCTGGCATGCTGAAGTCCATGGGTTCACAAAGAGTTGAACACAACTTAGCAACTGAATAGCATCCTCATAAATGCCTCCTCTATCCACCCCAATGTAGAATTTACCAGATTACTTATATTTCTGCACTCGATTTCTATGTACTTAATTTACATTTGGTTTTCCTCTTTCTAGTCATTAATAAAAAGATGAATACATGAAGGCAGCAATCAGCCGGGGAGTTGTGCAACTAAATCCTTAACTGCAACCCAAGTAATATTCACATCAAATAGCCAAGTATTCTGTCCACAATATTGTCAACAATTTTTTATTTCTATATGTTATTTTAAATAACAGAATTATAATTTCCAAGAGACTTCTCTTTTATTTGTTGAACTATAATTATTTTAATAATATAGTTGTTTTGTTTGTTTTGTTTTTTTTTTCCCCACAACTCTTTGGATATTATTACTTAAAAGCAAATAGCTGTGTAAATAACCTAATGACAAAGGAATTGCTTATACATTACAAATATTTTTGGGAGTTACATCTATCTTTTCTATACAGAAAGAGACAATTTTTCTAATATTTTTAAATTATTTTGCTTCAATCATTTCCCTCAAAATCATAGTATTACTAATTAATTGCGATATTGAGATTCCTCATTGGTGTTTGTTTATCAGCCACGTGTTTACCATTTTTCATTATTGCTGTTGTTCAGTTGCTAAGTCATGTCCAATTCATTGTGACCCCATGGATTGCAGCACACAAGGCTCCCCTGCCCCTTACTATCTCCCTGAGTTTGCTCAAATTCATGTCCATTCAGTCAGTGATGCTGTCTAAATCATCTTATCCTCTGCCTCTCCCTTCTCCTTTTGCCTGCAGTCTTTCCCAACATCAGTGTCTTTTCCTAAGAGTTGGCTCTTCACATCAGTGGCCAAAGTATTGGAGCTTTACCTTCAGCAATAGTTCTTCTGATGAATATTCACGGTTGATTTCCTTTAAGATTGATTGGATTGATCTTACAGTCCAAGTGACTCTCAAGAGTCTTCTCCAGCACCACAATTGTACATCTGAAAGTTCTGGGTTCATGTACTGCTGAAGCCTAGCTTGAAGATTTTTGAGCATATCCTTGCTAGCATGTGAAATGAGTGCAATTCTAAGGTAGCCTGAACAGTCTCTGGCATTATCCTTCTTTGACATTGAATGAAAACTGGCCTTTTTTATTATTGTGGCCATTGCTGAGTTTTCCAAATTTGCTGATGGATTGAGTGCAGCACATTCACAGTACCATCTTTTAGGACTTTAAATAGCTCAGCTGGAACTCTGTTATCTTCACTAGCTTGGTTTTTAGTAATGCTTCCTAGGCCCACTTGACTTCAGACTCCAGGATGTCTGGCACTAAGTGAGTGACAACACCATGGTGGTTGTCCCAGTCAGTAAGACATTTTTTTGTATGACATGTTCCCTGATATCTCCAGTTTTCTTGAAGATATTTCTAGCCTTTCTTATTCTATTGTTTTCTTCTATTTCTTGCATTATTCTTTAAAGAAGTCATTCTTATTTCTCCTTGCTGTTCTTGGGAACTCTGCATTCAGTTGAGTATTTCTTTCCCTTTCTTCCTTGATTTTCGCTTCTATGCTTTCCTCAGCTATTTGGAAAGCCTCCTCAGACAACCACTTTGTCTTCTTGCATTTCTCTTTCTTTGGATTGTTTTGGTAATTACCTCCTGTATGATGTTATTAATTTCCATCCATACTTCTTCAGATACTCTGTCTACCAGGTCAAATCCCTTGAAACTATTCATCACCTCTACTGTACAATGATAAGGAATTTGATTAGGTCATACCTGAATGACCCAGTGGTTTTCCCTATTCTCTTCAACTTGAACCTGAATTTTGCAATAAGGAGTTTATGATCTGAGCCACAGTCAGCTCCAGGTCTTATTTTTGCTGACTGTACAGAGATTCTTCATCTTTGGCTGCAAACAGCATAATCAATCTGATTTCTGTATTGACCATCTAGTGATGTCCATGTGTAGAGTCATCCCTTGGGTTGTTGGAAAAGGGTGTTTTCTATGACCAGCATGTTCTCTTGACAAGACTCTGTTAGCCTTCACCCTGCTTCATTTTATATCCCAAGGCCAAACTTATCTGTTACTCCAGGTGTCTCTTGACTTCCTGCTTTTGCATTCCAATCCCCTATGAGGGGCTTCCCTCATAGCTTAATTGGTAAATCATCTGCCTGCAATGCAGGAGACCCAGGTTTGATTCCTGGGTCAGGAAGACCCCCTGGAGAAGGAAATGACAACCCAGTCCAGTATTCCTCCCTGGAAAATCCCATGGACAAAGAAGGCCTGGAAGGCACAATCCATGGGATTGCAAGAGTCGGGCATGATTTAGGGACTAAACCACCACCACCACCCCTATAATGAGAAGGACATCTTTTTTTGGTGTTAGTTCTAAAAGGTCTTATAAGTTTCCATAGAACCAGTCAACTTTAGCTTCTTTGGGATTAGTGGTTGGGGCACAGATTTGAATTACTATGCTATTGAATGGTTTGCCTTGGAGACAAACTGAGATTATTCTGTTGTTTTTGAGGTTGCACCCACGTGCTGCATTTTGGAGTCTTTTTACTATGAGGGCCACTCCATTTCTTTGAAAGGATTTTTGCTCAGTGTAGTAGACACAATGGTCATCTTAATTTCTTGAATTAAATTTGCTCATTACTGTCCAGTTTAGTTCACTGATTGCTAAGATCTCAATGTTCCATCTTTCCAATCCCTGCTTGACTACATCCAATTTACCCTGATTCATGGACCTAATATTCCAGGTTCCTATACAACATTAGGGCTTCCCTGGTGGTAAAGAATCCACCTGCAATGTGGGAGCCTTTGTGGGCTAGAGTCCATGGGGTCACAAAGTGCTGGACATGACTTTGCAACTAAGCACACATGTAATTGACAGCATCAGACTTTACTTTCATCACCAGACACATCCATATCATTTCCACTTTGGTCCAGTTGCTTTATTCTTTCCTAAGCTATTACTAATTACCCTTCACTCTTCCCCAGTAGCATATTGGACACCTTCTGACCTGGGGTCTCATCTTCTATTGTCATATCTTTTAGCCTTTTCATGCTGTTCATGGGGTTCTCGTTACAAGAAAGTGAGTTGCCATTTCCTCCTCCAGTGGACCATATTTTGTCATAACACTTCACTGTAACCCATCCATCTTGTATGGTGCTTCACAGCATGGCTCATAGCTTCATTGAGTTATGCAAGCTTCCTCTCCACAACAAGGCTATGATCCATGAAAGATTTTTACATTGATGTTCCTTAAAAAATCGCCCTATAGGGAAGGAACTTTGATTTTAAAATGAAAAAGAAAAAAAGCTATTTGGGGCTGAGGTGGGATTGAAAACTCTCCATTAGAAAATATGTAGTTATTAATTCAATAATGAACCAGATAGAAGAATGTATGCTAAGGATACACTAATAATTTAATGAAAAAGTTTACAGTCCTGAGTATGTACTATCATTTGACCTGTACATTTAAGAAGATTGTTTTATCTCTGCAGGAAACAAAAACAATATAAGTTAAATGAAATACAAGCTTTAAACCTAGTGGCTAATAGGGGCCATAGAAACTATATAGAGAACCTAGGAAACAACATTGGTAAGTGTGATAACCCTCAATTTCAGTAATTAACATTGGAATAAACAAATTTATGCTAAGGAAACAATTATTGTTAATTGATATAAGCTTAAGCTTTCCTCACACTTTTTATGAACCACAATCAAATTTTTCATGTTATTCATAATATGCAAAAATATTTTACAAATATTGGAATAAATTTTCTTGTCCTTAGTTAACAAAAGAGATATCATGATTCTTAGATGTGTTATTCATCTTCCATTTATTTACCCTTAGTAGTTTTGACTGGAGACTTCCCTGCTGGCTTAGATGGTAAAGAATCTGTCTGCAATGTGGGAGACCCGGGTTCAACCCCTTGGTTGGGAAGACCCTCTGGAGAAGGGAATGGCTACTCACTCCAGGTTTCTTGCCTGGAAAATTCCACAGACAGAGGAGCCTGGCTAGCTACAGTTCATGGGTTGAAAAGAGTCAGACATGATTGAGTGATATTTCTAACCTAATGTTAGAAGTCATGCCAAAATCGTAAGAAAAGATGAAGGGGCTGGCCCATACACTCTTGGTGAAAGTCATTTCTAAGCTTCTTTAAGTTACTGTTAAACTGTCTTTCCAAATCCTTTGGTAAATCTGCTCTGATATGTCTTAGTATTCTGACTGTTGTAATACCTTTTAGGGTCAGATGCCCATTGATGGCATCAGCAATGTTTCCAGTTTTCATCTCCTCATGAGAGTATTCTCAACTATCAGGTTGCCTGAGACATAAATACATGATTTTACACCATTTAAGAATTTTTCATGTGGATATAGCAACCTGAAGTCAAATAAAAGTAACAGCAAAGAAGTTGTGTGTGTGTGTGTGTGTGTGTGTGTGTTTAGTATAACACTTTTTGAATTTAAAGGCCAATATAGTTTAAAAAAAGAAAACAAACTGAAATAAACAAAACCAGAAGGGTGTTTTACAATAGCAATAAATAGAGTCTAACACTATAAGGATAAAAACTTAAAAATGGATTCTATTGCCTAGGAAATAAGCAGTGCATTTCATTATTGCTTAATTGTTTTTGTAAATCAGTTTGACATGACATATTTATTGTGGACTTTTAAGATCCAACAGTCTTCACATTTGACCTTGACAATTTGCATGACCAGGATGATACTTTAGAATAATTAGAATCGTATTCTCTTGTTCCCTTCCACTTTTCAAGTATCTTTGATCTTCATAAAATCTATTTGCTATAACTTTGATATATATTTGAGATTTTACACTAAATAGTAATTAAGATTCTCAGAAAATTAGTTCATCTATCCTAATGAACGAGAGATGTATACTTCACTGGAACAGTGGATGTTGTCACCCACATAGCTCAAAGGCTATGTGAACTGAGAACTAGAATTAAAAATGTACCTCTTTTGCTGTCTTCCATACCCAGAGGGATGGGGTAAACAGGGAGGCTGGAGGGGGTTCAGGCTAGTGGGACACATGTACACCCATGGCTGATTCATATCAATGTATGGCAAAAACCACTACAATATTTTAAAGAAATTAGCCTCCAATTAAAATTAATTAATTTTAAAAACTGTACCTCGTGTTCAATACCATGACAACTCTCCTTCAGGAAAGATAAAATTTTCTTTAGAATATGTGTGTCCTTTTCAACACTCAGCAAGTTTCTCCTGGATTTATATCTATTCAGTTCAGTTCAGTTCAGTTCAGTTCAGTCGCTCAGTCATGTCCGACTCTTTGTGACCCCATGAACCACAGCACGCCAGGCCTCCCCGTCCATCACCAACACCCAGAGTTCACTCAGACTCACATCCATTGAGTCAGTGATGCGATCCAGACATCTCATCCTCTGTCGTCCCCTTCTTCTCCTGCCCCCAATCCCTCCCAGCATCAAACTCTTCTCCAATGAGTCAACTCTTCACATGAGGTAACCAAAGTACTGGAGTTTCAGTCTTAGCATCATTCCTTCCAAAGAAATCCCCGGGTTGATCTCCTTTAGAATGGACTGGTTGGATCTCCTTGCAGTCCGAGGGACTCTCAAGAGTCTTCTTCAACACCACACTTCAAAAGCATCAATTCTTTGGTGCTCAGCCTTCTTCACAGTCCAACTCTCACATCCATACATGACTACTGGAAAAACCATAGCCTTGACTAGACGGACCTTAGTCGGCAAAGTAATGTCTCTGCTTTTGAATATGCTACCTAGGTTGGTCATAACTTTTCTTCCAAGGAGTAAGTGTCTTTTAATTTCATGGCTGCAATCACCATCTGCAGTGATTTTGGAGCCCCCCAAAATAAAGTCTAACACTGTTTCCACTGTTTCTCCATCTATTTTCCATGGAGTGATGGGACCGGATGCCATGATCTTCGTTTTCTGAATGTTGAGCTTTAAGCCAACTTTTTCACTCTCCTCTTTCACTTTCATCAAGAGGCTTTTTAGTTCCTCTTCACTTTCTGCCATAAAGGTGGTGTCATCTGCATATCTGAGGTTATTGATAATTCTCCCAGCAATCTTGATTCCAGCTTGTGTTTCTTCCAGTCCAGCGTTTCTTATGATGTACTCTGCATAGAAGTTAAATAAGCAGGGTGACAATATCCAGCCTTGACATACTCCTTTTCCTATTTGGAACCAGTCTGTTGTTTCATGTCCACTTCTAACTGTTGGTTCCTGGCCTGCATACAGATTTTTCAAGAGGCAGGTTAGGTGGTCTGGTACTCCCATCTCTTTCAGAATTTTCCACAGTTTATTGTGATCCACACAGTCAAAGGCTTTGGAGATAAAAATAGTTCCTTTACATATAGCTAGTAAATATTGATGTTTCATCAACAGAGTTACTTTAAAATTATACAGTGTTGTAGAATCTAAACCTGAAGGTGTGGAAAATTCCAGAAGAGACTATGTATTGCATCATAACCATAATACTTCATTGTGTCTCGGACAGAGGTAATTGAACTATACAATAAAATTAATGACAAATAAAAAAAAAAGAAGCAATGGATTACTGGACATAGAGAAAATATCGACTTCATTCTTAGAAATATTAGAATATGGTTTATTATTTGCTGTTATAAAAATCTTATTCTATGTGGAAATTTCACCTTCACAAGTTGTAACTGAAAGAAACAGTTATAGACTTAATGATTAAGTATTGGCACATACACTATATGTTGGATGCACAACATGAAAAATATACAATTGCATATTGGACCTTCTGATTGAAGTTTGACATGAATTTTTACTTTATTTAGTAGCTAATTAATTTAAGAATCTAAAATAGTGTGTTTGAAAGGACTGTGTTTTATTATATATGCAAAATTAGATTAACTTCTTTTTTATATAAATTTATTTATTTTAATTGGAGGCTAATTACTTTACAATATTGTATTGGTTTTGCCATACATCAACTTCTATATGAAAAGGAAAAATACGATTTATATATTTAAAGAAAATGCAGGTGGAAGCCAATTTCATTTCCATGAAATATAATTTTAGATTTTTATTATACCTTTTAATTTAGTCATTTGGGTTTACATATATTTTATCTTTAAGTTCCTCACTTTAAATAATATTTTTACAGAAAATGTTAACATACTTTATAAATATTGGCAAGTTAAAAAATTGAAAATTATCAATATGAATATCATAGTCTAAACTTACAAGATGTTTGCTTATATGGCCTTTCTTAGGTTCCAAGTAATCAGTAGTATTACTTAAATATATATGTAGAAATTCAAGTTATGTGGTGGACATTGTCATCATGTATCAGAAAAAGTTAAATTTATTAATCAATTTATATACTTATATACATAAATTTGCAACTTAGAACCTATAGAGAGAAATATTTCTAGTAATGAAACATTTTACTGATTTGAAAAATGAGGAAACCAAATGTTTTAAGGTACAAAGTGAATTTTCTAATTTAAAAAATGTTGAATCTATTATTTTTGGTGTTTTACTTATGAGTATAACACTGTTAAAAATTATACTTTTTGTTCTGAATGTATCTAGAAATCTGAAACATTTATGCAAAGGTAGGATGCTGACCTTAGACTATGTCTTTTGTAAAACAGCATCACAATTTTTCAAAGACTATTACAGTTAATGCAATAGGTTTTATAATAAATTGCAAATTTTGGGACAAAAAATATTTAAGTGTGTCTTTTGTGGGTTTTAAATATCTCTAGATGAATTTGCTACATGCTATGACATTGTACAGGAGACAGGGGTCAAGATCATCCCCATGGAAAAGAAATGCAAAACAGCAAAATGGCTGTGTGTGGAAGCCTTACAAATAGCTGTGAAAAGAAGAGAAGCGAAAAGCAAAGGAGAAAAGAAAAGATATAAGCATCTAAATGCAGAGTTTCAAAGAATAGCAAGAAGAAATAACAAAGTCTTCCTCAGGGATCAGTGCAAAAAAATAGAGGAAAACAACAGAATGGGAAAGACTAGAGATCTCTTCAAGAAAAATAGAGATACCAAGGGAACATTTCATGCAAAGATGGGCTCGATAAAGGACAGAAATGGTCTGGACCTAAGAGAAGCAGAAGATATTAAGAAGAGGTGGCAATAATACACAGAAGAACTGTACAAAAAAGATCTTCACGACTAACATAATCACGATGGTGTGATCACTCACCTAGAGCCAGACATCCTGGAATATGAAGTCAAGTGGATCTTAGAAAGCATCCCTATCAACAAAGCTATTTGAGGTGATGGAATTCCAGTTGAGATATTTCAATTCCTGGAAGATGATGCTGTGAAGGTGCTGCACTCAATATGCCAACAAATTTGGAAAACTCAGCAGTGGCCACAGGACTGGAAAAGGTCAGTTTTCATTCCAATCCCAAAGAAAGGCAATGCCAAAGAATGTGCAAACTACCACACAATTGCACTCACCTCACATGCTAGTAAAGTAATGCTCAAAATTCTCCAAGCCAGGCTTCAGCAATACATGAACCATGAACTTCCACATGTTCAAGCTGGTTTTAGAAAAGGCAGAGGAATCAGAAATCAAATTGCCAACATCTGCTGTATCATGGAAAAAGGAAAAGAGTTCCAAAAAAACATCTATTTCTGCTTTATTGACTATGCCAAAGCCTTTGACTGTGTGGATCACAATAAACTGTGGAAAATTCTGAAAGAGATGGAATACCAGCCCACCTGGCCTGTCTCTCTAGCAACCTGTATGCAGGTCAGGAAGCAACAGTTAGAACTAGATGTGGAACAACAGACTGGCTCCAAATAGGAAAAGGAGTACGTCAAGGCTGTATATTGTCACCCTGATTATTTAACTTATATGTAGAGTACATCATGAGAAATGCTGGGCTGGAAGAAGCACAAGCTGGAATCAAGATTGCTGGGAGAAATATCAATAACCTCAGATATGCAAATGACACCATCCTTATGGCAGAAAGTGAAGAGGAACTAAAAAGCCTCTTGATGAAAGTGAAAGAGGAGAGTGAAAAAGTTGACTTAAAGCTCAACATTTAGAAAATGAAGATCATGGCATCTGGTCTCATTACTTCATGGCAGATAGGTAGAGAAACAGTGGAGACAGTGTCAGACTTTATTTTTGGGGGCTCCCAAATCACTGCAGATGGTGACTGTGGCCATGAAATTAAAAGACCCTTACTCCTTTAAAGGAAGTTATGACAAACCTAGATAGCATGTTGAAAAGCAGACTTTGCTGACTCAGGTCCATCTAGTCAAGGCTATGGTTTTTTCAGTGGTCATGTATGAATGTGAGAGTTGGACTATAAAGAAAGCTGAGTGCTGAAGAACTGATGCTCTTGAACTGTGGTGTTGAAGACTCTTAAGAGTTTCTTGGACTGCAAGGAGATCCAACCAGTCAGTCCTCAAGGAAATTAGTCCTGAATATTCATTGGAAGGATTGATGCTGAAGCTGAAGATCCAATTCTTTGGCCATCTGACGCAAAAAACTGACTCTTGAAAAGACTCTGATACTGCCAAAGATTGAAGGTGGGATAAGAGGGGACAGAGGATGAGCTGGTTGGATGGCATCACTAACACTATGAAGATGAGTTTGAGTATGCTCCAGGAGTTGGTGATGGACCAGGAAGCCTGGCATTCTGCAGTTCATGGAGTTACAAGAAGACAGACACAACTGAGTAACTGAACTGATCACAGATGAAATTCTGAAGCATGTCTAAAAAAAGAAAAGGTCACTTTTCTAGTAAAAGTATATGGATTTAAGAGGGGTGATTTCTGTGGGGACCAACTGGTGGAGGTTTATGAATTCAATATGAGTAAATTCATGCAGAAAGAAATGAGGGTTTAAAGGAAAAATTATTGACAAATAAAACAAGAGATGGCAGAAATTATTTTGGCTGTGATATTTCGACATCAACAAAACATATTATAAGGATATAAACTCAAATGTGAAATGAATGGAGACTTCCCAAATCATTACTGAAGCTTTCGAGAAAGTTTCTAAGAGATATTGTTCATGGAAAAGTAGCAGGATGTAATAAACTTACAATTTCCTTCTTTAATGTGACTTGAAAAGTAGGTTGGTAATTAAAACTCCAACTGATCCTGAATTTAAAATTTTCATGTCAAAATGATTGACTGAATTCACACATTTATCTCTTCTTCTAAAACCCTAAAAAATAACATTCAAGTAATTAAAAGATATAAATCCACATTGATGGAGGTAGGGGGGAAAGGTCATCAATAGATCACAAAAATTCTCAGAAACAAAGCAGAAAACAAACCAATGAATTTGGCCAAACTCTAAAAAGATTCATGACACAAAAATACATGGAAGTTTCACAACATTAGTTCGTTCATTCCTCACCTAACCCCTATATGACAGATGCTTGGGATTAGTAACCCAAATGTTACCCATATTAACCTCCAATTTTTTCTTTATTGAAAGAGATTACTGTCACCATCAAGCTTAAAGTGCAAATATTCACTTTTTGCAGACTTATGCATCTTGGTCATGAGCATTTGACCCAACCCTGATAAGTTGAATGGATAGGAGGTCTTAAGAGACTGCTGGGGAAGGTATGTCTCAATATGATAAAGAATTTTAAGAGAAAACATCCTTTTTATTCATGTTTGTCATGTCTACCTAGGGTATCTGGAATTGCCACAGACTTTTGTTAGTAAAGGACAAACCTATAACCCTCTTCCCTGAATAGAATCATTGAATTTATGATTAACCCTGGAATAACTTACCTTCATATTTATAGATTTTCCAAAGTTTAAGGCAATTTACTTAATCATTGTGTTATTGAGGCCAAAATTCTTCCAACAGACAGCCTCAAATAAAGCTTCTGATTGACAAACTCCTACCCTATCCAAAGTCCCAGTCAGTTTTTATTAGCTAATTTTAAAATATAAGCAAATAGGCAAGGGGCACCAGACTTTTGAGGAAAGCCTATAATGTGGTACTAAATGTATACTTTAAAAATACCACAGAAAAGAAAAATAATTCAATAAAAAGAACATAAATTTGACTGAAATCTCTAATTACATCATCAGCAAGTTCATTGTCCCTAGTAACTTCTATAACATAAGAGACTGAAGTCACAAAAGAACTAAATGCAATTTGTAATATATGGATCCTATTTAGATTCTGATTCAAACAGCTTTTTGAGGGATATATAACTGAAATAAATAGGAAAATAAGAATATAGGCTGGATATTAGATGAAATCAAGGAATTAGTTGTGTTAGATAATAAAAGGACATCTTATTAGATGATAAAAATGTATGTACTTTTAAAGAAATTTATGTTTAATTCCTCGTACAGAGGCTATATAAAAAAGATTGGATAGCATTATGTCTGGACTTTACTTTTAAATAAAATCCACCTGAGTTGAGAGGATCAAGGGAAGGGGAAAATATAAGTAGTATGATAAATTCTTGATAATGATTAATTTTGGGTGATGGCATATGGTGATTAAATAATATTTTTTGCAAACACAGTTTTGCCCCTAGAGAAGACTTGGTTAAGGAAAGATGAGACAACAGATTTTCTTGTCATTATAGGACTTTCTACAACACTTGCTTTTTTTTTTTTTTTTTTTGGAAAATCATGTTCATATATTTCAATGAAAAAATATGTAATTAATTTATTCTTCTAATAGAACCATTAAGGAACTGTAAATTTGAGGTAATAAGACTTTTAACTGTGCAAAGTATGTGTGAATGTGTGTGCACACACCAAATGTATATTAAAAGTATGAGCTCAGTAGTATTTGACAAGGTGAAAAAAATGTGATGTGGCAAGTCAGGCAAGACTTAACAAAGCAGATGAGATTTTATTTGTCACAGAATAATAGTGGGCCATATACATTTATGCTACCTTATACACAATTAGAAATTTGTCAGTCCGCTATAAAATGAACTCCCCAGGTCAGTAGGTGCCCAATATACTACTGGAGAAAAACAGAGAAATAGCTACAGAAGGAATGAAGAGGCGGAGCCAAAGTGGAAACAACACCCAACTATTAGTGTGTTTAGTGGTGAAAGCAAAGTCCAATGCTGTAAAGAAAAATATTGCATAGGAACCTCGAAGGTTAGGCCTATGAATCAAGGTAATTTGGAAGTGGCAAACAGGAGATGGCAAGAGTGAACAATGACATTTTAGGAATCAGTGAACTTAAATGCATGGGAATGGGTGAATTTAATTCAGATGACCAGTATATCTACTACTGTGGGCAAGAATCACTTAGAAGAAATGGGGTAGCCCTGAAAGTCAATGAAAGGTTTCAAAATGCAGTACTTGGGTGCAGTCTCAAAAATGACAGAGTGATCTCTGTTTGTTTCCAAGGCAAACGATTCAGTGTAAGAGTAATCCAAATCTATGCCCCAAGCAAAAATGCAAATGAAGCTGAAGTTGAACAGTTCAATGAAGACCTACATGACTTTCTAGAACTAACACTGAAAAAAGAAAAAATATATATATCTTTTTCATCACAGGGACTGGAATGCAAAAGTAGAAATTTAAGAAATACCTGGAGTAAGCAGGCAAGTTTGGCCTTGGAGTGCCAAGGCTAACAGAGTTTTGCCAGGAGAAAACACTGATCATAAAAAATACCCTCTTCAACACACGAGAAACAACTCTACACATGGACATCACCAGACAGTCAATACCTAAATCAGATTGATTTTATTATTTGCAGCAAAATATGGGAAAGCTCTATACAGTCAGCAAAAACAAGATTGGGATCTGACTGTGTGTTGGATCATGAACTCCTTATTGCCAAATTTGAACTTAAATTGAAGAAAGTAGGGAAAACCACTAGGCTGTTCAGGAGAGACCTAAATAAGATCCCTTATGATTGTACAGTGGAAGTAAAAGATAGAACCAAGGGATTAGATCTGACAGTGTGCCTGAAAAACTATGAACAGAGGTTCATAACATTGTGTAAACGGAGGTGGTGATCAAAACCATCCTCAAGAAAAAGAAATGCAAAAAAGCAAAATGGTTGTCTGAGGAACACTTAAAAATAGATGAGAAAAAAAGAAAAATGAGAGGCAAAGGAGAAAAGAAAAGGTATAACCATCTAAATGCAAAGTTCCAAAGAGTAGTGAGAGATAAAGCCTTCCTCAGCAATCAATGCAAAGAAATAGAAGAAAACAATAGAATGGGAGAGACTAGATATTTCTCCAAGAAAATTAGAGATACCAAGGGAACATTTCATGCAAAATGGGCACAATAAAGGACAGAAATGGTATGGACCTAACAGAAGCAGAAGATATTAAGAAGAGATGACTCTAATACAAAGAAGATCTATATATTAACCATCTTAATAACCCGGATAACCATGATCACTCACCTAGAGCCAGACAGCTTGAAGTGCAAATTCAAGTGGTCTTTAGGAAAGCATCGCTATGAACAAAGCTAGTAGAGGTGATGGAATTCCAGCTGAACTATTTCAAATCCTAAAAGATGATGCTGTAAAAGTACTGCATTCAATATGCCAGCAAATATGGAAACTCAACAGTGGCCCCACGACTGGAAAAGTCAGTTTTCATTCCAGTTCCGAAGAAGGGCAATGCCAAAGAATGTTCTAATTGCCGCACAATTGCACTCATTTCACATGCTAGCAAAGTAATGCTCGAAATTCTCCAAGCTAGGCTTCAACACTGAATGAACTGAGAACTTGCAGATGTTCAAGCTGGATTTATAAAAGGTAGAGGAACCAAAGATCAAATTGCCAACATCTGTTGCATCACAGAAAAAGCAGGATAATTTCAGAAAAGCATCTACTTTTGCTTCATCGATTACACTAAAGCTTTTGACTGCGTAGATCAAAAGAAACTGGAAAATTATTCAAGAGATGGGGATACCAGAGCACCTTACCTGCCTCCTGAAAAACCTGCATGCAGGTCAAGAAGCAACCGTTAGAACCAATTATGGAACAATATACTGATTCCATATTGGTAAAGGAGTATCTCAAGGCTGTATATTGCCATCTGGCTTATTTAACTCATACGCATAGTGCATCATGCAAAATTCTGGGTTGGATAAAGTTTAAGTTGGAATAAAGATTGGTGGGGAAAATATCAATAATCTTAAATATGCAGATGACACCAATCTAATGGCAGAAAGCAATGAGGAACTAAAGAGTCTCTTGAGGAAGGTGAAAGAGGAGGGTGAAAAAGCTGGCTTAAAGTTCAAGATTCGAAAAATGAAGATCATGGTATCTGGTCCCATCTCTTCATGGAAAATAGATGGGAAAACAATGGAAACAGTGACAAACTTTAGTTCTTGGGCTCAAAATCATTGTGGATGGTGACTGCAGCCGTGAAATTAAAAGATGCTTCTTGGAAGAAAAGTCATGATGAACCTAGACAGTATATTAAAAAGCAGAAACATTGTTTTGCCAACAAAGGTCCATATAGTCAAAGTATGGTTTTTCCAGTCATCATGTATGGATGTGAGAATTGGAACTTGAAGAAAGCTGAAATCTGAAGAATTGTTGCTTTTGAACTGTGATGTTGGAGAAGACTCTTGAGAGTCCCTTGGGCTACAAGGAGATCCAAAAAGTCAATCCTCAAGGAAATTAGTCCTGAATATTCATTGGAAGGAGTGATACTTAAGCTGAAGCTACAATAATTTGGCCACCTGGTATGAAGAACTGAGTCATTGGAAGAGACTGATTGTAGTAGTAGAAGTATCGACAGAGATGAGGTGGTTTAATGGCATCACTGACTCAAAGAACATGAGTTTGAGCAAGGTCCGGGAGATGGTAAAGAACAGGTAAGCCTGGCGTGCTTCAGTCCATGAGTTTTCAAAAAGCTGAACATGACTGAGTGATGGAACAACAACAGCAATATCATTTTATAGAATACTTATAAGATATACATTTCATAGGGTGGATAGGATGGGAAATGAAAATGCTAATAGTCCAAACTGAGGAGGCTAAATTGAGATGGAAAAGAGGATCTATCAGATGAGTAGGACTTAATAGCTGTAAACAAGGTCATGGTAAAGTGACAATACTGAATTTTTAGAGAGAAAAGAAGTTTTACTCTTGACTCATTCTGAAGTAGAATTTTTAGAAAGATGGAGAATACTATATGACAAAGCAAATACTACATAATTAGAAAGGCATCTGTAGAAAGGTGAAAGTAAATGATGTAGGAGAATGCTAAATATTTCAGAAAATATAATGATTGAAAGCAGAAAAAGGAAGTTACAGCCTGAGGCTAAGATTTCCTCAGCACTGATAAGAGGAAAGATGGAAGGGCATCTCTGTGTTCGTTAACTACAAGTGAAGATTTCATTGTAGTTGAACTCATACTCTCTCACACTAAATTGTTTGCTGCTTTACAGCTATGACAGAGAAAGGAAAATATTACATAGCAAAATATTCTAGAATATAAAATATTCTAGAAATTAGTTGACAGAATAAATTTTGCCAAACACATTTATATAGCAGATAATCCAAAATGTCTTTATATCTTTATGAGGAAACATTGTTATTGAATACCAGTAATTATAAACTCATGCCTCTGAGAAAGAAAAATTTTTTAAAGTATAACTGTCTTGAAAACTATGAACTCCTTTTATCTAGTCCATCAATTTACTCAGCTAATTTTTGATATTGAAAAGTTTATATATCTAAAATGCATAAGATTTCCAATTCAAAGTTACTTGGTTAAGAAATTTTGTCACGTTATAAAGCTCTCTACAATACACAGTTCAATAAACAACAAAAATCTCATCATAGTCATAAGTAATAGAGATTACCTAAATTCATCTATTTCTTCAACAGACATTCATTGCAACTCTACTATATTTGAGGCATAGGAGCTACATAGATAAGAAAGCAGAGTCATTACTCTCATGGAACTCATACTCTCATGTGGAAAGTCAACATGGAAATGTGTTTTAAAGTGACAAGTATTGCAATAGACATCTGTATAACATGATATGCAAGCAGAGATGATGGCAGGGCTCACAGTGTTCAAGTTTTTATTCATCTTTGCTAGTAGGGTAGTCAAAATATAAGAGTTTTGGAGCCAGACAAACCAGATGCTAAATCTGGGCCCTTGCTAGTTATAAATCATAATAATATTTACTTAGCAAGGTTGTTAGGAAGACTGAATAAGGTGTTTTATGTATCACTAGCAGCACACAGACTATCATGTAAAACAAATGATATTCCACTCTTCAACAAATAATTTATTGTGTCTAGTGTATGGAGTGAACTAATCAAACTTTTGGGGATACCTTAGAGAAAAGATAGCAAAGGTGTTGATTTCTTGGATACTAGATTCTAGTAATAGGGGTAATTAGATGTGTTTTCTCATTTGAAGTGAATCTGCGGTCAAGATATAAATAATTGAGTGTCAGACAAGTGAGGATCAGGAAAAAGAAAGTCCAAACCAGGGACCTATGTTCAAAATCAGCCTGTAAATTTTGAAACAGAAAGTAAACCAACATTTCTAGTATGATGACACGGTGGCAAGTAGTAAAGAAAGTGGAACAAGATGAGATCCAAGAGGTATGTACATGTAAGGACTTTGAAAACCAGAATGAGTTTTGATTTCTATTCCTAATTGGATAAGGAAAAAAAAATCTGATGTATATATGAAAATGATAACTCTAACTACTCGGATATGTATTTTGTAGCTTTGATGTTCAGTTCAATTCCATCACTCAGTTGAGTCTGACTCTTTGGAACCCCATGGACTGCAGCACACCAGGCTTCCCTGTCCATCACTAACTCCGGGAGCTTGCTCAAACTCATGTGCATCGAGTAGGTGATGCCATCTAACCATCTCATCCCTTGTTGTCCCTTTCTCTTCCTGTCTTCAATCTTTCCCAGCATCAGAGTATTTCCCAATGAGTCAGTTCTTCGCATCAGGTGGCCGAAGTATTGGATTTTCAGCTTCAGAATCAGTCCATCCAATGACTACTCAGGACTGATTTCCTTTAGGATTGACTGGTTTGCTCTCTGTGCTGTCCAAGGGATTTTCAAGAGTCTTCTCCAACACCACAGTTCAAAAGTATAAATTATTTGGTACTCAGCTTTCTTTAAGGTCCAACTCTCACATCCATATATGACTACTAGAAAAACCATAGCTTTGACTAGATGGACCTTTGTCAGCCAAGTTATGTGTCTGCTTTTTAATATGCTGTCTAGGTTGGTCATATCTTTTCTTCCAAGAGAAAGCATCTTTTTAATTTCATGGTTGCATTCACCATCTGGAGTGATTTTGGAGCCAAATAAAATAAAGTCTGTCACTGTTTCCATTGTTTCCCCATTCATTTGCCATGAAATGATGGAACTGGATGCCATGATCTTAGTTTTTTGAGTGTTGAGTTTTAAGCCAACTTTTTCACTCTCCTCTTTCACTTTCATCAAGAGGCTCTTCATATGGCTCTTTCTGCCATAAGGGTGGTGTTATCTGCATATCTGAGGTTATTGATATTTCTTCTGGCAATCTTGATTCCAGCTGTGCTTCATCCAGCCCAGCATTTCATGTGATGTACTCTATATATAATTAAATAAGGAGGTTGACAACATACAGCCTTGACATACTCCCAATTTGGAACCAATCCGGTGTTCCATGTCCATTTCTAACTGTTGCTTCTTGACCTGCATACAGATTTCTCAGAAGGCAGGTAAGCTTGTCTGGTATTCCCATGTCTTGAAGAATTTTCCACAGTTCATTGTGATCCACACAATGAAAGGCTTTGTCATGTCAATAAAGCAGAATTATCTGTTTTTCTGGAACTATCTTGCTTTTTCAATGATCCAACGAATGTTAGCAATTTAATCTCTAGTTCCTCTGCCTTTTCTAAATCCAGCTTGAACATCTGGAAGTTCTCGGTTCACATACTATTGAAGCCTCAGTTGGAGAGCTTTGATATGATTGATATTATCTAACACATCTGTTGCAGAATCAGTAGTCTTTTCTATCTGTAAAATAACTTGTTAAAACAACCAATTAAAAACTTGCTTTGTTAGACTAGTATGACTTAATTAGTCCTCTGTAAAATACAGCAATATTCTGGCCAATCTTCAGAAGATAAACTATTGTGAGACCAAGATGTCAAAGGTGATTCCAATCAAGATGATGGAATAATAAGTTGTTAAACTCACCTCCTCCCACAAATACATCAAAAACATATCGACATGTAGAACAATTCTCACCAAATACCTACTGAACACTGGCAGAAAATCTCAGACAGCCAAAATTACAAGAAAGATCTCTACATAACTGGATAGGATAAAAAACAAAGGAATCAAGATAAGGCAAGCACCTCCAGCAGAGAACTATGAAAGAGGAATGATTTCCTCACCCTGGTAAGCCTCTTCACCAGTGGGGAGACCAGGTGGAACAGAAAGGTAGCTTCAGAGACTCAGAGGAGTGCAGTAACCAGTTTGTAATAGCACAGAGGTCTGTGCTACCTCCTTTTACTCTTCAGTCCAAGATGTGCATCCACTAGTGTGGGCAGGGGCTCAGTACTAAAACTTGGGCTTCAGAGGACAGACCCAGGGAAAGGATTGGAGTTGACTATGTGGAGAAAACCTGAAAGGGCGGAAGTTTGATACAGGCTGCAACTGGAGGTATACATGAGAGGAACCCAGGCCCATCACAGAGGGCAACCATCATTATTAGCAAGTCCATGAAGATAAAGCCAAGGCCCACCTTAGCATCCTCTTTCTCAGCACAATTTCAACCATCACGGCAACACTTCTATGGGCTCTGGAACCCTGCAAGCACCAGAATGTCACCCATACATGGAAATGGGACTGAAATCAAAGATGATTTCCTGGGGCCATGTGACTTAGGAAGCTGGACTGAAATCTGAGCTTTCTCCTTGCAGGTGTGGTTTACACAGGTATACAGCTCAGCCTCTGGGGCTTTGTAAACTCAGGGACTGTAGGACATCCCAGTGGACTATGGGTGCTCCTGTGGCTGGGGTGAGTCCAGCATTAGCAGCCACAGGCATAGTGGGTGTGCATATGTGGAGGTCAGGCCTAGGCCAGCCTTCTTCTGTAGTTCCCAGTGCAGATGTGGATGCACAACTGCTGTGATCCTGGTACCTGAATTTAGTGAAAGTGTGCTTATGGTTTGCTCTGGTGGATTTGTGAACACAGCATCTGCATTCCCATGGTTGAGGCAAAGCCAAGGGCAATGCCAACAACAATGTTCTTTGTGAGCCTGCACAGTGTGCAGCACCACAGAATGCACTCCTTAGCTGACAGCTCCAGCAGAAGAGTACTCACAGGCCCCTCTCACAGTAGGAGTTTTCCGATCCCACCTACTTCACACCACAGCTCAGAAATAGTTCTGGAGGCTTCTACTCCAACAACTAAGAAGCAAACCCTACTCCTGACAAAGCTGTGACAATCACAGAGCAAAGGGGAGGCTTCATTCAATATCGAGTGCAGACTCTGGTAAGCACTAATCACACTCATGATCAAGGAGATAAAGGCTAGCACACACTGAGGAAAGATGCAACAGGGATCCATACTAAAAACTGTCCTCACATCAAAAATTGTATCCCACTCAGCCTACATAGGAATGCTCTCACATAAAATTAGCCTTCCAAGAAAACAATGGATAACCGTTTCCTCTGAATTCATAGACTCAGAGAAATAAATAAAACGAAGAAACAGAGAAACCATTTTCAATTAAAATATGAAGAGAATTCCCCTGAAAGAACAATCAATGAAAGAGACATGTTCAATCAAATAGACATTAAGTTCAAAAAGGAGGAGATGAAAATACTGAAGGAATTAAGAAAGGCTATCAGTAGAAACTGGATTCCTAGGTGGCTCAGTAGTAAAGCATTTGCCTAGCAAGTCAGGAGCCACAGGAGATGTGGGTTTAATCCTTGGACTGAGAAGATTCCCTGAAGGAGGAAATGGCAACCCAGTCCAGTATTCCTGCCTGAAAAATCCTATGGACAGAGGAGCCTGGCAGGCTACAGTCTAAGGTGTTGCAAAGAGTCAGACATGACTGATCAACTAACCACATGCTCATCAGTGGAAAAGCAAAGTACTGTAAAAAGGAATGAGAAACTATAAGCAGAGAAAGAATATTTAGAAAACTCATTTGCCAACACAAAAGCCATGCTAAAGACAAAACAGCAAATTGAATAATACAGAAGAACAAATAAGTGATCTGGAAGGTAAAATAATGAAAATTAACCAATCAGAACAGCAGACAGAAAAAGAAATGAAAAAAAAAAAACAAAAAACAAAAAAAAACAGCAGTAAAGAGAACTAACATGACATGTGTCAATCTACACATGATAGGGATCCCAGAAGGAAAAGAAACAGAAAAGAGGATCAAAAATGTATTTGCAGAAATTATGACTGAAAACTTCCCAAATCTAAAGAAGGAAACAGATATCCAGGTACAGGAAGCAAAAAGGTTCCCCCAACATATAAACCCAAATAAATCTATAAGGCATGTTGTAATTAAAATGCCAAAAGTTAGATAAAGAGAAAATTTTAAAGATGAAAGGTGAACAAAGATTTAATTACAAAGCAACCCACAGAAGACTATCAACTCATTTGTCTACAGAAACATTGCAGGCCAAAGGGGAGTACAAGATATATTGAAAGACTTGAAAGAGAAAATCCTGCAACCTAGGATACTCTAACCAGAAGAAATATCATAGAATAGAAGGATAAATTTTAAAATTCTCAGAAAAGCAAGAAAACAAAAAGAATACAGCAATACCAAACTTATCCTAGAATAAATATTAAAAGTTCTTCTTTAAATAGAAAAGAAGCAAAAATCTGAGGGACCAAGACAATCACAATTGGAAATTAAAACACTTCAATAAGTCAATGTGTATGTTTTAGAAAAAAATGTGAAAGGAATGGTAACCACAGTGAAGAGCACAGTGATAAAAATGAAGATGTGCAAGTGGACATCAAAATCATAAAATGTGGGGAAAGAGAGTAAGAATGCGTGGATTTTAAAAAATGTGTTTCAGCCTGTATGACTACTAATCTAAAGCAAGAAGATACAGGACAGGGTTAATATACTTGAAAAACAGGGTAACCACAAATCAAAAACATACAATAATTTCACAAAAATAAAAAAGAAGAGGACACAAGCATAGTAAAAATGATTTTGGGGGAGAATGGATAATGTATATTTATGGCTGAGTCACTTTGCTGTGAACTTGAAATTATGACAACATTGTTAATCAGTTGTATTCCAATACAAAATAAAAAGTTCAGGGAGGGAGGGGGGTTCAGGATGGGGAACACGTGTATACCTGTGGTGGATTCATGTTGATGTATGGCAAAACCAATACAATATTGTAAAGTAATTAACCTCCAATTAAAATAAATACATTTATGTTAAAAAAATTAAAAAAAGTTAAAAAAAGAAAGAAAAACATCACACCACAAAAGGAAAAACAAAAAGAAAAAGAAAGGAACATAGAAGGGATACAACTAAAAAACAAGGTTTAAAATAGCAATAAATATATATCTATCAATAGTTACCTTAAAGGTCAATAGACTAAATGTTCCAATAAAAAGATTCTGAGGGGCAGATTGGATAATAAAATAAAAGCCTACAAAATACTGCTTACAAGAGACCTACTTTAGGGGGAAGGACACATATAGATTGGAAGTAAATGGATTGAGAAAGATATTTCATGCAAGCAAAAATGTCAAGAAAGCAAGGATAGTGATAGTATCAGACAAAACAGACTTAAAATACATGCTGTAAAGAAAGATAGAGAAGGACACTGTACTATGATAAAAGTATCAGTAAAAGATGATATACTTGGTAATATATATGCACACAATATAAAAGCACTTAAATACATAAAATAGATACTAGCTGACATAAGGGAGAAATTGGTAGAAATACAATTGTAGTAGGATTGTAGTAGGATTTTAACACTCAAGTCATATTAATAGACAGATATTTGAGACAGATAATACACAGAGATGACAGGACTTGCATTTTAAGAGGAAACAGAGATCCTAAATGATACAATAGAGTGGCTAGACTTAGTTGATATTTTCAGGATATTATATATATATTTAAAAAAATACAAATTCTTTTCAAATGAACATAGAACATTCTCTAAGATTGACCATATATTGGGTCACAAAATATGCCTCAACAAAATTAAGAAGATAAAAATTAGTTCAAGCATTTCTTCAAGCATCTTTTCTCACCACAACAGCATGAAACTGTAACTCAAGCGCAGAGAAAGAAATGATAAAAAAAGAAAACAGAACAGAACAATTGCATGAATATTAAGCAACAAGTTTCAAAAAAAAAACAATTACATTCTTTCACTGTTTATTTAATTATAATTCTTTCTAAAAACAAAAGTCCAGGACCAGATGGTTTTACCAGGGATTTCTACAGAACATATAATGAACTTACACCAAGAACTTATACCAACTTATACTAACTTCTCAAACTTTTCCAAAAAAAATTGCAAAATAAGGAACACTACCAAAGTCATCACTCTGTTACCAAAATCAGACAAAGACACCACCAAGAAGGAAAATCACAAGCCAATATCTTTGATGATGACAGATACAAAAATTTTCAACAAAAATATTAGCAGATCAAATCCAACAACACACACACACAAATATAATACACCACGACCAAGTTTGGCTCATCCATGGTCACAAGGATAGTTCAACATAAGCATACCAATGAATGTGGTTTGCTACATCAAGAAAAGAAAAGAAAAATCATGATCATCTCAGTAGATGAAAAAAAAAAAGCATTTGATAAAATTCAACATACATTCATGATTAAAAACTCTTATCAAATTGTGTACAGAGAGACCATATCTTAACATAATAAAAGCTATTTATGACAAACTTTATGATGGAAAGCTGAAAGATTCCTGCTGAAAACTGGAACAGGACAAGAATGTCCACTGTCACCACTTCTATTCAACATACTATTGGAAGTACTAGCCACAGTTGTCAGATAAGTAGAGAAGTAAAAATTACCCAAATTGAAAGGGAAGAGGTAAAGTTGTCATTAATATACAGATGACATGATACTATATATAGAAAACCCTAAAGACTAAACACAAAAACCACTAGAACTGACGAATTCAAAAAGGTAGTGAGTTAAAAGATTAATATATAGAAATAGTTTGCATTTCTTTACATTAAAAAATGATATAACAAAAAGAGAAGGTTTAAAAATAAATCCCTTTCAAAGTTGCATCAAAAAATATTTAGGAATAAACCTGATCAAGAAGGTGAAAGATTTATATGAGAACTATAAAACATATCAGTGCTTATATGGAAACTTAAGATGATTCAAAGAAAAGGAAAGATATCCCATGATCTTGGATGAGAAGAAATAATATTGTTGAAATGGCTATACTACCCAAAGCAATCTACAGATATAATGCAATCTGTATCAAATCACTCTTGACCTTTTTCACAGAACTAGAACAAATAATCCTAAAATTTATATGGAACCGGAATTGCCCAAACAATTTAAAGGAAAAAAAGAAAAAACAAGAGACATAAATGTCCCTGATTTCAGACAATACTACAAAGCTCCAGTAATCAAAAAAGCATGGTCTTGGCACAAAAACATCATCTAGATCAATGGAACAGAATGGAGAGCCCGTAAATAAATCCACATACCTATGGTCAATTACAACAAAGGAGGCAAGAATAGACAATGGATAAAAGACAGTCTCTTTAGAAAGTGATGCTGGGAAAGATGGAAGTGAAGTGAAATTCATTCAGTCATGTCTGACCTTTTGTGACCCCATGGACTATATAGTCCATGCAATTCTCAAGGCCAGAATACTGGAGTGGGTAGCCTTTCCCTTCTCCTGGGGATCTTCCTGACCCAGGGATTGAACCCAGGTCTCCCACATTGCAGGCGGATTCTTTACCAGCTAAGTCACAAGGGAAGCCCAAGAATACTGGAGTGGGTAATCTATCCCTTCTCCAGCAGATCTTCCCAACCCAGGAATCAAACTGGGGTCTCCTGCATTGCAGGCAGATTCGTTACCAAATGAGCTATCAGGGAGGCCCAGGAAAGATGGAAAGTCAAATGTAAATCAATGAAATTAGAACATTCCCTCACACCACACACAAAAATAAACTCAAAATGTCCTATAGAATTAAATATATGAAAGGACACTATAAAACTCCTAGAAGAGAACATAAGCAAAACATTCTCTGAGATAAATTATAGTAATTTCTTTTTAGGTCAGCCTATGAAAGCAATAGAAATAAAAATAATAAGCAAATAGGACCTAATCAAACTTACAAGCTTTTGCACAGCAAAGGAAGCCATAAACAAAGCAAAAAGACAACTCCATTTATTTGGATCTATCCATGCTGACTCTTATTCCAGGTTTTTAATGATTACTCTGTATCAAAGTAGAATTCTTCATGGAGAATGGCATTAGGACAGGACCAGGTAGAATGCTACAAGGAGCTAGGGCATAATACTAGGTACTGGGAACTGGAAATGAAAGGAAACCAGAAAGTGGAAAACACAACTGTGAAGCAATTTGTCTGAGTGTAACATACAAACAAAACATTAATTCATATATATATAGCACACACACACACACACAACTGAATCAGTTTGCTGTACACTTGAAACTAATACAACATTGTGAATTAACCATACTTCAATTTAAAAATCTGAAAATATTAAAGAGCTAAAAGTTTACTTTGATTTTGGTTTAAAAAATAAATAAAGGGAATTCCCTGATAGTCCAGTGATTAAGACTTGTTTTCGCAGCAGTGGTCCAGGTTGAGTCCCTGGTCAGAGAACCAAGATCCCATTTGCTATGCGGCATGGTCAGAAAAAAAGAAAAAAGTGAATAAAACCTGAAGCTTAATTTCAGTACCTTTCCTGAGCTTTGCTCATCTGTTTCTGATCTTCTCTGCTGGACATTGCCAGCTAGATGCTCCTGGCACAATGTCCCCCCTACCCCCCCCACAAAAAAAAAGAGTAATAATTTTACCCTTTCATCATTTGCTGCATTTCTTAGAGTACCATACATTTCAGTTATATATGCCAGAAAACTAGAAGCCACATTTATATTTCCTACACTTGCTACATTAATTAATTACCAAACCCTTATTATTCCTACCAGGTATCTCCAAAATTTCTCTTATTCTGTGTTCTCTTTTCCAATTTTACAGTCTCTGTTCTAATTTTGTCTTCTCCCTGAATCACTAAAATATTCTTATTCGCATGTATCAACTTTACACTAATCTCTTTGGACTTCACTCTATCTTCCATACCAGAATTAAAACAGAATTAAAGCATATATAATTAACACACACACACACATATATAATGTTGCCATATGTTCACTTTCTATATTCTTTATCACCTTCAAATTCAGTCATACAGGATGTGCAGTCACTGTTCATTTATTCATACTGCTCTTTCTGACTGGGTAGACTTTAACCAAACCTTTATACAAACAAAATCTCATAATCTCTCCCCCAAGACCAGCTTCACTTTTCTACTCAGAATACGTAATGCTGTGATTTATTTTCTCTCTGACCTATTTCGATCCTTTATCACAGGTAGACACAATGTATTGTAGTTAATGGTTAATTTGTTGGTCTCGAATTTGTTGGTCTCGCTAACCCTATTACCTTTTTAAACTTGGCAATTGGAGACTTCTTTTGGCTGTGCCGGGTCTCCGTCGCTTTGTGCCAGCTTCTTCTAGCTACGATGAGTGGGTGCTGCCCTTCATGACTATGCACAGGCTTGTCACTGTGCTGACTTTTGTTTTTGAGCACCGGCTTGAGGCGCGCGGATACGGTTGTGGCACACGGACTCAGTAGCTGTGACATATGTGCTCAGTTGCTCCATGGCATGTGGAATCTTCCTGGAGCAGGGATTGAACCCTTGTCGCCTGCATTGCCAGGCAGTTTTCCATCCACTGCACCACCATGGAAGTCCCAGATCAGAGACTCAAAAGATGACTATATATTCTTCTATCGGGTACCCACAAGAGTGTCTCCTCACCTTAAGGAAGTTTGGAAGTGGTGACCATCATGTGTTTTGTATCCACATGATTCTATATCGTCGGTCTTCAGTCCTTCCCAAAGTGCTCCCTTAAATGGGACCAAAAGTGTGTATCTTGCAAAATTGTTTCTGCAGGGTGCTGATCCTGTATGAGCACACCTGTTTTACATATTTTAAATAGATAGTTAATGGGAAGTGGATAGCTCAACCTGGTGCTCTGTGGCAACCTAGAGGGGTAGGATGGGGTGGGGGCTGGGAGGATGGTTCAAGAGGGAGGGGATATATATATATATATATATATATATATATATATATATATATACACACACACACACACACTAGAGATGATTCACATTGTATGGCATAAACTAACACAACATTGTACAGCAGTTATTCTCTGTTTAAAACTAAGTGTGTCAACAGGGCTTCTCCCCTTCCCAGAAGCCAGGTCTGTTATATCAATCTCCTCGCCTTTTCCAGCTCCTAGGGGCTCTTTGTGTCCCTTGGCTCCTGCTTCTTTCTTCCAACTTAAAAAAAAAATATAGCAACAGTGAATCTTTTTTGTTGTTGAGGGTGTTTTTTGTTTGTTTTTTTTTGTTAAGTTGAAATATAGTTGAATTACAATGTTAACTACTGTTATACAGCAAAGTGACTAATTTATACATATACACACTATTTTTCATATTATTTTCCATTATATTTATCACAGAATATTGAACATAGTTCATCACTAATTATTAGAGAAATGCAAATGAAAATTACTGTGAGGTACCATCCCGTGCTGGTCAGAATGGCTATCTTAAAATATCTACAAATAACAAATGTCAGAGAAGGTGTGGAGAAGAGTGAACCTTCCTACACTGTTGGTGGGAATGTAAGCTGGTACAGCCACCATGAAAAACAGTATGGACGTTTGTCAGAAAACTATACAAATAGATAATATATACAAATATATAATCCAGGAATCCGACTCCTGGGCATATATCCAGACAAAACTATAATTCAAAAAGAGAGATACACTATAGCAGCACTGTTCACAATAGCCTAGATGTGGAAGCAACCTAAATAAATATCCATCAGCAGACGAATGGATAAGAAGATGTGGTATATATATAAAATGCAATATTACTCCACCCTAACAAAAAAAATGCTATTTGACAAATGCTCTTCTTTATGCCTTTTTACTATAGTCACTTCATCTTCTCTGACCACATCTGGTAAAGGTTCTTTACTTTCATAGGTTCATGTGGTTATATTAGTCCTTCTTGGATAATATAAGATAATCTCCTCATCTCAAAGTCATTAATCATTTCTGCAAGACCCTTGTAGCTCCATAACCTGTATTCAATTGGTTCCAGGGATTGAAACATGAATGCCTTTGTGGAACCATTTTTCTGCCTACCATGCCTTGTTTTCAGAATGGATAAATGTTTTGAGGATCTGTGAGAGGGAGTTAAAAGGACCATACAGAGGAAGTGATCAAAAGAAGTTTCATTTCTTACATTGATAATTGGTCAAATGAGTTTCAAAATCAGAATTTATGTAACTATGGATTTAACTGTATGGTCCATATAATATTAGAGAAATAAAAATTAAACTGATAATCTATTCTTAAGGAAATACCTATTAATATTCATAAAGTTCTATTCCATTTTTACAACTGATATTTAGGGACTCTGTAACAATGTACATCCCAGACTCCATTCACTATGGATGCTGACTCAGTAGGCCTTTGATTGGGTGGAGACTTCTGCTTTTTAGCATTCATATCAGGTGATTCTGATTCTGTACATTTACTACAATGCTTCGAGAAATGTTGCTATAGTTTTTATTTCTTTACTACTGGAGCTGCTGCTGCTGCTGCTAAGTCGCTTCAATCGTGTCTGACTCTGTGACACCCCATAGATGGCAGCCCACCAGGCTCCCCCATCCCTGGGATTCTCCAGGCAAGAACACTGGAGTGGGTTGCCATTTCCTTCAATGCATGAAAGTGAAAAGTGAAAGTGAAGTCACTCAGTCATGCCCGACTCTAGTGACCCCATGGACTGCAGTCCACCAGGCTCCTCCATCCATGGGATTTTCCAGGTAAAAGTACTGGAGTGGGATGCCATTGCCTTTTCCAACTACTGGAGCTAGAACATCTTAATTGCTATTACTGAAATTGTGAATCACTGCTCTAGAGAATATATATTTTATGCAAAAGTGACATTCAGTATAAAATAGAATAGTGCAATATACAGTTTTAAATTAAAGTAAATATAATTACTAAGGTTTATGAAAAATACAACATTTTAATCAGTTACTACAATTCTTTCATCATTTAATAATTGTATAGAATTAAAATGAGTTGAATAATCATAAATTTTGGCTTTATTCAAAATAAATTCATTTATTGGTCACCCTACACATAAATGTGGGCTAACTGCTATGTGAGGATCGAAGTAGTCACACCTTTAGAAAGCACATTAGTCTTACCCATTCTACTTTAAAGGTAAAGAGGAAAGAAGTTCTTTATATTAATGGAAAAATAAAGCTAATTGTAGCTCATAAATTACCAAAGAAAATATTTGTTTTAATATTACTATATTCAGTTTACTTTAAATATAATACAAATTGAAGGCTACATTCTAACACTAAGGCCCAACCATGGAACTTCTCTAGACAGACAAGTCTGGAGGCTCCAGCGGAAATAAACTGACTTTTTAACATAAAAATTCAGAATAACTTTCCAATGTAGAGCTTAATAGTGACCTGTATTTGCAAGGATAATGGCATCCTCACAGCCAAATAATTGGGTATATTTTTATTTTACTGCATTATCACCTGTTATTTAACTCAGAGATGCAATCATTTCCATAAGGTAGTTCAGCTGTGATTGCTATAAGAAATGATACATGTTAATTAAGGAATTAACTAGGAAAATTAATTTTTTCTAATTTTTGTTTATTTTTACCAATCTAGAATTTGTTTTCTATTCCTATAGACCCGGGGTCTAGTTTCCATATCAATTTTCATGCACACATATATATTACAGATATTTATTAAATACCAGAATTCATTTAAAATATATGTTTTCAGAATAGGTCATTTGTGTCCTTGTAGCTGATTTGAACTTTTCTAATTGAAAATCAGATTGGATAGTTCACTTAATTTTTCTAATTAAACTCTTCTGATCTATCCTCTTTGCTTTTAGGATAACTCTAAATACCCTAGTAGGGCTGAAAAGGTCAACAGTATCTGACTCCTACTCACCTCTCCAGCCTTATTGCATACACTTACCTCTACCCACCAAAGTTATAGCTATTAGAGTTCAGTTGCTGGGAGTCACATTTTCTGTACTTTCTCTGAACATGGGCACATGTTTTTCTATTCCAAGAACACGCCACTCTCTCCACATTCTGCCTGGATACCTCTGACTGCTAAGCACCCAAATTAGCACTATGAACTAAGTGCAAGTTATCTTATCTATCTAACTGAATTGTATTTGCCTACATTGTCCCTGAACTATAAATCTGTTGAAAATAGAACCCCAGAACAAGCTAACCGAAAGAAGTGATATCCTGGTGCTGAAAAGGTGATTGAGACTAGGTGCCTGGCTCCACAAAAAAATGGAAAAACAAAAAAATTGAAAACACATATTAAAGTGTTATATGATAAGTAACATTGACATAAACTATACTTATTTAAGGGGTTCAGAGAATAAAGAATCTGCCTGCAGAGGGGGAGATCCAAGCTTCAATCCTTAGGTGGGGAAGACACCCTGGAGAAGGGAATGGCTACTCACTCCAATATTATTACCTAGAGAATTCCATAAACAGAAAAGCCTGGCAGGCTACAGTCCATGGGGTCGCAAAGAGTTGAACAACAACTGAGCGACTTTGACTGTCATATGCTATGTAAAACAAAGTGTACAAATCGAAATGTTTTCTGACTTTTTCATTGGAGCTGGAAAAATGTAAAACTAGAAGGAATCCCCTTATAAATTGATGTAAATAAATGTTTTCTTCCAAATGAAAAAGAAGCACCACTCTCATTTTTTCCACATTCATCTCTCATAAAATAGCTCTATTTTATTTAAAGTTCCCATGTTGTTATATTACTTAGAAATAAAGATTAAAATTTTAATTAACATGTGTTTAATTAATTAAAGACAAGAAAGTACTTAAAACAGGTGCATGGATTATTTTTTCTTACATTCAGAAACTTCATTACTGGTAAAACTATTTCTTAAAGTTATCTACATCAAATTATAAGATCAACTGATTATAGTTTTAGTGGCAAAATTTTTCAAATAGTAGAATATATCTAATCTTTTTAAAATATAAGTGGATTCTCAGGTGTTCTTAGATTATTAAATGTAGTGAGATTTAAGGAAAGGACTACTTCACCACTTGCATACTCAATCCATTTAAAATTATATCTATATTGGAAATATAATGTGCTACTTACCTGAATGACAGATGAATCATGAAGAATGTGAAAACATATGTGGAAATGGAGAAATAGCACTTTAAATATTTACTTTTTTAATCTAGTAGTGAAATATTCTGAGTTTCTTGCAGTCATGTTATGAAATGTGTATGTATTTTGACAATATGTGTATTCCACGATGTATTTACATTTTTCCATGCAAGTAAGTCAGTTTCAAATTTTTAGCAATGTTGAATTAAGGTAAGTTTAGCAAAGTAATGATGTGTATGTATGAGTGTGTGGTGAAAGAATTGGGTAATCTTTAGTCACACAGAAGTCAAGTCCACATCTCTATAACTTGACATCTACCAGATGTTTTAGAAACCCATTTGCCAAGGATGATTTCTGTTGAAAGAAAAAGGATGGAGTAGACTTCTGAAGACAGTAGTAATGCTGTGGCCAAATACAGGTTATATTGCAATTCAGTTATGAGCAAAATTATGAGTTTCCATCTGGTGAACCACATTGTTTCATTGTGTTGGCAAATTTGAAATCATATGCATAAGTAGAGAGCCCAATTATTTCAGCATTTCCATTAAGATATACTTATATATACTACTAAGATATGCATACAAACTAGGATGCCTATATATATATATGTATTATCACAGTTATTACTACTGGGCATTAAAAGTGTGCATCAAAAGGAAAACCTAGCTTTCAAGTTTAAGAAAAGGAGTATTGCAAGAAGAAAATGGAAGGTTACTTTAGAATCCCTATTTATAAATGTGAAATAATCTTTTACTCCATGAAAAAATAGAACAAATTCAGGTGAGAGACTCAGTTGTAAGATCAAAAACTCAGTAGTACTAGGCCAACATCTTACAGATGAAAGTATTAACTCTCTCTTAGTCCTCAGGGACTTGTAAAGAATTGAAGATGTATGTGCTTATGTAAAAAAGGAAATCTCTGTGTGGAGAACATTTTTAAACTACTAAAAGGGTTCCTTGGGGGATATGTTCTTATTGTAGCTAACAGGTAGAGTGTTCATGCTCTTTTCAAGATTTTCAGTGTAGCTGAAGCTCAGGAAACTAATGGCACAGACTTTGAGTTGGTTTCTATTTTCAAGTAATTAGGTATGAATTGATGTCAACATAGAAAAAAAAATCCCATGATTCCCCTTTGTATTGATTCTGACTTTGTAAAAAGCTATCTGCTGCTTATTTGTAAAAAACATTTTTAATGTATGATTTTTGTAACCTAGGTTAATTTTTTTTATATTGCAACTATTTTATTTACCTCTTAAAATATTTTTATTAATCTCAAATAAAAAAGAAAGCCACTTCCTTAATAGTTGGATTCTTTGGTTTCCTGGAATAATTTCACATATATTTTGCAAACTTGGATAGTTTGGCAGTTTGAAATAATTGAAGGCTTGTTAATAGTTACATCAGAAATTAGAGCTATTGTATATGATAATTTGACATTTGAAGTTTTAACTGAAATATTCTGTCCATTTTAGCAGTACATTCCATAAGAATATAATTACTTGAGCCATCTACTTATTGACATGATCAGAATAACAGTTCTAATATTTAGGACTCAAAACACAGTTTATTGACCAGGAGATTTAATTAATCCTTAGAGTATCTCTCTTACTCAATTTTTAATAGAAAACATAGACAGCCAAAGCGAATTTGCTGTATGTCTCAGGAAACTCAAAAAGGGGCTCTGTATCAACTTAGAGGGATGGGATGGGGAGGGACATGGGAGGAAGATTCAAGATGGAGGGGATATATGTATACCTATGGCTGATTCATGTTAAGGTTTGACAGAAAACAAGAAAATTCTGTAAACAACTATCCTTCAATTAAAAAAATAAATTAAAAATGAACACTGAGGAATTTAATAGGAAACATAATGACATTTAAAAACTCTATCTCAGATGTCATAGACTTCCGTAATTGGAATCATCAGTCTTTTCACATTTATAAATATATTACTTTATTCAACAAGTATAATAAATACAAACTAACCAAGGTAAGTGGTTAAGCACAGGGGATATGTTAATAAATAAAATAGAGAATATTCTTTTTTGAAATGTAGCATATAAGTATTGAGTTCCTAGGTGGTTCAGTGGTAAAGAATCCATTGGCCAATGCAGGAGATGTGGATTCAATCCCAGAGTCAAGAAGATCCTCTACAGAAGGAAATGGCAACTCACTCACTACTTTTGCTTGAGAAATCCCATGGACAGAGGAGACTGCTGGTCTACATTCCATGGCATCACAAGAGAGTTGGACGTGACTTAGCGACTAAAAGAACAAAATAGAAGTCTTGGAAAGAATAAGAGGAAGTAGGTGTGTTCTTGCACTGCTGATGTATGAAAATTTGTTATACCAACTGTATTAGAGAGTTTTGTACTAAATAGAATTATTAATGGAACAATGGACTGGTTCCAAATCAGGAAAAGAGTACATCAAGGCTGTATACGTCACCCTCCTTATTTAACATATATAAAGTACATCATATGAAATGCTGGGCTGAATGAAGCACAAGCTGGTATCAAGATTACTGGGAGAAATATCAATAACCTCAGATACACAGATGACACCACCCTTATGGCAGAAAGTGAAGAGGAACTAAAGAGCCTTTTGATGAAAGTGAAAAAGAGGAGTGAAAAAGTTGGCTTAAAACTTAACATTCAAAAAACTAAGATCATGGCATCTGGTCACATCACTTCATGGAAAATAGATGGAGAAACAATGGAAACAGTAACAGACTTCATTTTCTTGGGCTCCAAAATCACTGCAGATGGTGATTGCAGCCATGAAATTAAAAGATGCTTGTCCCTTGGAAGAAAAGCTGTGACAGACCTAGACAGCATATTAAAAAACAGAAAGATTACTCTGCTGACAAAAGTCCATCTAGTTGAAGCTATGGTTTTTCCAGTAGTCATGTATGGATGTAAGAGTTGGACTATAAAGAAAGTGAAAGTGAAAGTGAAGTTGCTCAGTCTTGTCTGACTCTTTGCGACCCCATAGACTGTAGCCTACCAGGCTCCTCTGTCCATGGGATTTTCCAGGCAACAGTACTGGAGTGGATTGCCATTTCCTTCTCCAGGGGATCTTCTCAACCCAGGGCTTGAACCCAGGTCTCCCACATTGTAGACAGATGCTTTACCATCTGAGCCACCAGGGAAGCTGGGTGCCAAAGAATTGATGGTTTTGAACTGTGGTGTTGGAGAAGACTCTTGAGAGTCCCTTGGACTGCAAGGAGATCAAACCAATCAATCTTAAAGGAAATCAGTCCTTAATATTCAATGGAAGAACTGATGCTGAAGCTGAAACTCCAGTACTTTGGCCACCTGATGCAAAGAACTGACTCTTTGGAAAAGACCCTGATGCTGGGAAAGATTGAACGTGGGAGGAGAAGGGGATGACAGAGGAAGGATGGTTGGATGGCATCACTGACTCAATGGACATGAATTTGAGCAAGTTCCAGGAGTTGGTGATGGACAGGGAAACCTGGTGTGCTGCAGTCCATAGAGTCACAAAGAGTTGGACAAAACTGAGTGACTGAACTGAATTGAGCATTATTAAAAATTTATGCATATTCTTTTTGAACAAGCTTTTGGGTATCTACTCTAGAAAAATACCTGTACAAATATACACAAGGTAGTTTCATTATTTTACATCAGGATTGTTTGCATTAGATGAAATAGAGGAACAAACCAAATGTCCTTCCATTGGTAATGGCTAAATAAACTTCCCTGTAATTTATACAAAGATTTGAATGAATAGGACAAAAGTTTCGTTTGGTTTGTAGAACATATTCACTAGATATATTTAAAAATATTTATACAAACAAATGAAGATCTTTGTCAGAGGGGGTGTGTACGTGTATGTGTGTGTGTGTGTGTATGTCTGTATGTGTATATTTATAAATGCATAGAAAGAAGTCACAAAATGTATACATGAATTGATAATACTAATTACTTATGGGGGAAAAACTGGCTATGTGGTGATGGTAAAGGTCGATTTTAGCATTATTTCTCTATTTCATATACGTAATAATTGTAAAATTAAAAATAAATAGCAAAAACGAATTTAATGTGATGCATGCTATAGAAGCATGCCTGAGTAAAGAGCAGTAAGTAACTAATTTTAGGTGTCTCTAGAGCAGGGAAATAGTTCACATGCATGAGTGCAACAGGTATTAAGTGTATGTGTTACGTTCCAAAGTGTTTTTTTACCAATTTATATCTTAAAGTTTTCATGGATTTATGGCATAGAGTTTGTGCAGTTTTTCCCATGGCAAAACTTCCAACAATGCCATTACATATTATTTACCTCAAAGGCTCACATTTAGGACAGCTCCTCCCTCTCCATTGCCCACCCCACATTGACTATGCCGTTTCCTCTTTCGTGTCCTCCTTCTTGGTCTTGTGAATCTCATGCAGCCTTTTCCTCCAAAAGGCTACTAGATATCCCTCGTGACCCTCCCACCACAGTGTATTCCCTAATCTATTCCTTTTCTTGGGAGGAAAAGCTCGCCTTTGAATTCTAGCTGCTGAAATATTTCACGTCATTATGCATTGTTATCTACTAAACATTGCACTGGGTGCTGTGAGTACCAAATGAGTCAGGTAAAAATCTCATCTTCAAGAAGCTTCATTTGTAGAAGGGGAAAGATTCAGGTGGACCAGGAATGTGCTAACACCCTGTAAATAAAGAGTTGTATATGCATGCTCAGTTGTATCCAACTCTTTGCAGCCTCATGGCAGTGGAATTTTCCAGGCAAGAATACTGGTGTGGGTTGCCATTTCCTACTCCAGATCTTCCCAACCAAAGGATTGAACCTGTGACTCCAGCATTGGCAGGCAGGTTTTTTACCGCTGCACCACCTGGGAAGCCCCAAATGCAGAGACAGAAGTATGTAATGGGGACAGTGATCACGAAGGGAAACAATTAAATTTAAATGGCAAGGATAGAAAAAAATTTCACAAAGAAAGTGAAATTTTGAGTGAACATTGGAGGAACAAATTGTGCTTTTTCTGGAACCTGAAGGATGATTTTAATGATTCAGCTTAAGAGACTATATTTTAATAACCACAGAAATGTTCAAATACTTTGAAATTACTAGAGAAAAGAATTATTGGGGAGCAGATGAAGCAGGTGAAAATTTCTCTTTGGATATTTACTATTGAATACTTAGCAATTACATATGAATACAAATGGCTCAAGTAGTAGAGAATCTGCCAGCAGTCCAGGAAGCTCATGATACTTGGTTCAACCCCTAGGTCAGAGAGATCCCCTGGAGGAGGAAATGGCAACCCATTCCAGTATTCTTGCCTGGAAAATCCCACAGACAGAGGCTCCTGGTGAGCTACAGTCCATAGAGTCGCAAAGAGTCAGATACAACCAAGCATACACGCATAAGTAAATTACATAGTTTACATGTTTTAATAAGAAAAATGAGCAATTTAAAAAATTCAGTTATACTAAGTACAGAATTTGTAAAGCACAAAAGTAGATTTACATGTTACTGTTAATGCATACATGTGAAAAAATCAGACCTAAAGATAAAATTATTTTCACCATTTCTAAATGAGTGACAAGTGATGCAACCTCTAATTTTTATTTATCTCTAGAATAAGTAATTAAAATCAATATTTAAGCTATAAAACCTTAAGTACAAAGTGCCTTTGGTGTGTCTTCTGATGAAGTCAAGAGAAGGGCAAAGTGATAAGCATGGTCAAGCAATACATTCTTGATGCTTGTGGCAAAAGAATACTGGAGTAGGTTACCAATTCCTCCTCCAGAGGAATCTTCCCAACCTAGGGATTGGTCTGTGTCACCTACGTCTCCTGCATTGAAGGTGGATTCTTTATCCACTGAGGCATCAGGGAAGTCCAGTAAACAATTAGTTAACTGGGCAAAAATAAGCTGAGCTAGCTTTCTCCTGTTTTCCTGACCAGGGACCATTCCTAATGAACTGCATGACCAGTTAATAAAATATCAACAAATTAAGACAATGCCAAAAAACACGAAATAGGCAATGCAATAGAACTAGTGATTTTTTTCAAAAATAATTTACAAATTCAAACAAAGATGAGTTTACCCAGGTACTCCCTCCCTAAACAGAAAGAAAGCAAATTTCAATTCGGATCTTGAAAATTTGTAGTATATTGCATTTTTAAGTATTTTATGTTGCCACCTCTCAGATCCCTTCTTGTCTAGTATTCCTCATATTCCTTTTGAAATTAAAAAAGTAGTACAGACATGCAGCAATTTCAGTCTAGAAAGAAGATAATTTTTGAGTCCAGCTTTGAATAAGAAAACTAGCCAAGCAAAGACCTATAGAAAGAAATGTAGGTTCAGGAAACAGCCACTGCAAAAGCCAGTCTGGCTAGTGTGCATGAACAATGATGGTATTTCTATGAGTAAATGATCAGGTCACAGAGGCAGAGACTAAATAAATATTTGTAAATTATGATAAGGAATCTCGATGTTTTACACTGTAATCATTTATGTCTGTATCTTCTATAAACCTGCTTGGAGACTAACTCCATCTCATCACTCAGTGTTATCACTGAGGTTTACACAATGCCTGGCACTAAACAGACACTCAATAAATATTTTTTGGATAAAATCATATTGGAATTTGATATTTCCATGTGAAAGTGGAAGCCACTCAGTCCTGTCCAACTCTTTGTGACTCCATGGACTACAGTCCATGGAATTCTCCAGGCCAGAATACTGGAGTGGGTACCTGTTCCCTTCTCCAAGGGATTTCCCCAACCCAGGGCTCAAACCCAGGTCCCCAACATTGCAGTTGGATTCTTTACCAGCTGAGCCACCAGGGAAGTTTCTATTCAAGTATGCACTTTAAAAAATATTATAGTTTTGTATTTCAAAGCCTGGGAGCAAGCAATATTTAAGCCAGGATTTGGGTCACTAACAATAATAAGAAAGTTCTGTATGAGTAAATGTAAAGGCCATGTAGGGGCCCAATTAGGTAGATATTTTAAGCTTAATCTAGTTCAGCATTGACTATGATGTTTCCTTTCTCACTTAGAACTCTAATGGGCTTTACCCATTATCATTATCTTGCTCATTAGTGAGCAAAGATTTCAGAAGATTAAAAGAGAGTGGTAAGAGTTGAAAATTGTTCCCACTTGTCTTTTTCACTCTAACTCTAAATTTAATTGGGGGAGCTAATGCTTTTCTATTTCAGTTGTCTATTCATAACTGTTTATGAATAGAAATGCAGTATGGTCTTTGACATTTCATGTAAGCCACACCAAATTTGTATTCTAGATTTATTTAAGCAAGTTTCATAACCTGGTGCTGCATGTATAAGCTCTATGTTTAGTATCCAAAATTCACCTCTGAATTTCAGCTTTTGAAATTAATTTCTGAGTGTTTTTACACAGGAGCTTCTCATTAAAATTGCCATTCATACTGATGTCAATGAAGTATGTCAAGAAATTATAAGATGAGACTCTGAATAAGCCATTCTAGATAATTTTTTTAAAAAAAGTTAAGCTAAAACCATACTAAATGAGCCAATTTTTTGTAGAAATAAATAAAATTAAGCAAATATTTAATCATAGTGGGTAGGATGTAAGGTCTTTTGGGGTCCAAGGGGATAAATTAGGAGTGGATTGTAGTTAATTTTCCCTCTTGAAGAGAATTCAACCCTGAATGGAATGGTTTAGAGAATGTTTTTTTAACTGAAAAAAAAAAAAATACAAGATTTGGAGATTCAACTAAGAAAATTTTGATTTAGTGAATGATTAGTCAAGGTTCCCTAGAGAAACAGTATCAATATAATGTGTATATATATATATATATATATATATATATATATATATGGAGAGAGAGACACACAGAGAGATTTAAGAAACTGGATTACATGATAATGGAGGCCAGTAAGTACAAAATTTGCTAGAGTATTGGCAGGCTGGAGACCCAGGGAAGAGCCATGTTGTAGCTCAAGTTTAAAGACCATCTACTGGCAAAAATTCTTCTTGATTGGGGAAGGTGTGTTTTTGTTCTAGTAAGGCCTCAACTGATCAGATGAGGCCCACTCACATATACGGAGAAGGCAATGGCAACCAACTCCAGTACTCTTGCCTGGAAAATCCCATGGACGGAGGAGTCTGGTAGGCTGCAGTCAGTCCATGGGATCGCTAAGAGTCGGGCATGACTGAGCGACTTCACTTTCACCTTTCACTTTCATGCACTGGAGAAGGAAATGGCAATCCACTCCAGTGTTCTTGCCTGGAGAATCCCATGGACAGAGGAACCTGGTGGGCTACAGCCCATGGGGTCACAAAGAGTCAGACATGACTGAGCGACTTCACAGTATCTGGGCATCATGGTTCAGCCAAGTTGACACATAAAATTAACCAATACAAATTACTCCTTGTCATGTTGGCACCTATATGCATCTCCTAAAGCATACTTAATGTTTCAGTAAAGAGAATCAGTTCAGTTCAATCACTCAGTCCTGTCCGACTATTTGCAACCCCATGAATTGCAGCACGCCAAGCCTCCCAGTCCATCACCAACTCCTGGAGTTCACTCAGAATCATGTCCATTGAGTCAGTGATGCCATCCAGCCATCTCATTTTCTGTCATCCCCTTCTCTTCCAGCTCCCAATCCCTCTCAGCATCAGAGTCTTTTCCAATGAGTCAACTCTTCACATGAGGTGGCCAAAGTACTGGAGTTTCAGCTTCAGCATCAGTCCTTCCAAAGAAATCCCAGGACTGATCTCCTTCAGAATGGACTGGTTGGATCTCCTTGCAGTCCAAGGGGCTCTCAAGAGTCTTCTCCAACACCACAGTTCAAAAACATCAATTCTTCAGTGCTCAGCTTACTTCACAGTCCAACTCTCACATCCATACATGACCACTGGAAAAACCATAGCCTTTACTAGACAGACTTTTGTTGGCAAAGTAATGTCTCTGCTTTTCAATATACTATCTAGGTTGGTCATAACTTTCCTTCCAAACAGTAAGCGTCTTTTAATTTCATGGCTGCAATCACCATCTGCAGTGATTTTGGAGTCTAAAAAAATAAAGTCTGACACTGTTTCCACTGTTTCCCATCTATTTCCCTTGAAGTGATGGGACCAGATGCCATGATCTTTGTTTTCTGAATGTTGAGCTTTAAGCCAACTTTTTCACTCTCCACTTTCACTTTTCTCAAGAGGCGTTTTAGTTCCTCTTCACTTTCTGCCATAAAGGTGGTGTCATCTGCATATCTGAGTGTCAGGGTCCAGCCCCGGTGGATCCAGGGTAATTCGAAGCAGGGATGGAGTCAGCGAGGAGAGACTTATTTATGTAGAGATATAAAGAGAGATTAGGAAAGAATAGTGTAGTAGGAAAATTAGTGGGGAAAAGAGGCTGAATAACTTGGTTTACACAGGAGACCAATATAGCTCTGAGACAAGGGGCTTGCACCATCTACGTAGCCCACCGACGCCTGCTTGAATAGCGGAGGGTGCCCTGCCTTTGGCTCCCTCTTGCGTGGGTCTTAGAAGCCAGGGCAAATAAGTAGACATGGAGAGCCTCTGTGCTTCAGATGGGAATTTAGCCTGAAAAGGGAGAAAAGAACAACATGGGGAAGTCAAGCACTGGTGCCAGACCCAAGACTTTATTTTCAAAGGCAGCTTATATACCCCAAGTTGTACATAAAGAAATAATGGAATATGTAGTGTTATGTAGGGGCAGCAGTCCTGACCCTCATTGAGACCAGGCTTTCTTTTTGCATACCTTCCCATATACAAAAGGTCTCAGGTGATTTACATTATCTTCTGGCCAGGAGGCCTGTTAACATTTTTATGGCTCTTTTCCTAGATAAATGTCTATCAACCAGAAAACTCATTTTCCCTTGAAGTGTTTTTTCTTTAATCTGCATCACCCTCAAAGTACTAAATAAAGTTACATTCCTGTAGAACAAAGGTGCAGTGGGTTATAACAAAGAAATTACTTAACTCAAAGATCTAATGTTGCTAATGCCAGGGCAACCACCTGTTTTTTCTACATACCAACTATATCAACAAATACAAGATATGAAAACTTGGCAGCAAGTATTGGCTCAACAATGAAACCCTTAATCAGTCCTATTCTAATGATTTGGACTCCTCGGAAGCCCCTACATTCCCAGGATGTTTTAAGCTTCTTGTGCCCCTTGTGGTCAGAAGGCCACAAACAATCACATGTGCAGCTGTAAGAGTGTGGACAACCCTGTCAGACAGGCTAGAAAGCCATCAGAAGGGTTTTTGGATCGAAACACTCTTATTATGCCCAGGAGACTTATTATCTATAAGCTCTAAATTAACTTTTTCCAGAAAAAGGTGGTGAGGGGACAGCCCCCTGTTAATGTCAGAGGAGTTGGTGAAAGGCATAATATAATAAGGCAGACAGATTCTGGTTTTGGGGTAGATGCTCGAGTAAATCCAGGGGGCCCCCTGAGGCATGATCCTGCCTTTGTGTTTGTCAGGCCCCCTTCCTCATGACCTTTGCCATGGGCGGGATTCCCCATGCTGGCTCCCGGCATCTGAGGTTATTGATATTTCTTCCGGCAATCTTGATTCCAGCTTGTGCTTCCTCCAGTCCAGCATTCCTCATGATGTACTCTGCATTTAAGTTAAATAAGCAGGGTGACAATATACAGCCTTGACATACTCCTTTTCCTATTTTGAACCAGTCTGTTGTTTCATGTCCAGTTCTAACTGTTGCTTCCTGACGTGCATATAGGTTTCTCAAGAGGCAGGTCAGGTGGTCTGGTATTCCCTTCTCCTGAAGAATTTTCCACAGTTTATTGTTATTCACACATTCGAAGGCTAGGTGATTAATTAAGAAACACTAAAATTTAAAGAAGAGCACAGCTTGGAACCCCAACACTAATCTCTTGGAAATGGCAGTCACCTTTATGGTAATAAATGATTGGAATAGCAATTGTAGTTGTCTTTAGCAAAACTCATATGCTTGAACTGATGGTTCATCTTCCTGATGTGAAGAATGTCAAAACCTTCACCCATCATATAAAAATGCCCTGTTATCTAGTCATTATTTTTTTATTAGTGAAATCCTCTTGGATAGAAAAAAAAAAACTCTGATATTAATAGTAACTTTGAAATACAAAACCTATTTATACTAATGATAGGTCTTGGATTTTTTCTAGTCTTACAGCTCTAAGGAAATAAATCAACAAGCTAGATTAAAACATTTAAGATAGAGTGGAAATACAAGAAATTTAAAGCTTTTTTTCTGTTATATTAAACCATATGTTACTTTAACAGGCATTTGTCCAATGATATTAAATGATAATTATATTTCAAGTTTTTATGGCACTTGATATTTTGCAAATAAATCATTGTATATGATGGCCCCTAAAATGACATTAATTAATATTAATTACTTTTTCTTTACTCATACCCAAAATCAATCTGAAGCAGTCAATTACTAGTATTTTTGACATTTTTAAAAAATCAATATTTTGATTAGGAAATGTATGGTAACAGACAATATTTACTTAAACTTGGAACTAAGCTTAAAACCAAGGTTTCTAAAGGCAGAAAGATTTGTTTTTCCCAATGTAAAATAATATATAACCAACTTTTTAGAAACTTCCTAAGGCTTTAATTTATGACTCAATTATAGAGTATATCATCAAAGAGTATAAATAAAATATTTCATTAATTTATTATTCATGGCAATATTTGGTTCTACTTTCTAATTCTTCTTTGTTGTATGTAATAAGATATAAAAGACTTTTACATGATTACCATTAACTTTCTCAAACAATACATGATAGATTGATTTGGCTATCTGATCATAATTTTTGGATATTACAGTGCTACTTAATATCATAGGATTAAGAAAAAAAGCAAAGGGGGGGAAATGAAAGTTGTAAAACAGTGAAAATGGGGAAAGAGGAAGATATAGATGAAATAGAAATAAATGCATATTATTGGAATGGAGGTGTGCCACATAGAATGTTGAAAGGAAAACTTAGTTTCAGTATGACAGATCTTATGTCTTTAGGATATTCTTAGCTTAAGAATTTCCTGGATGGTTTTATACAAATAGGGAGCAGACATTGTATGATTTATTCACCATTATACCATGTATCTGTTACAACTATATGTGTAGCCCTAATGTTTTATGTCTCAGTCATTTGTATGAGTGAATGACTTGCTTTTGTTTCAATTGTTAAACTAAAATGATGTGAAGATTATGTTGACTTACAGTGAACACAGAAAACAAACAAAAAACATCTTAGGTGATTTTTGTTTCTGAGGAAAAAGAGGATAAATTGAGAACCCATGGACTGCAGGAGACGAGGCCTCCCTGTTCATTCAATTCCCAGAGTTTACTCAAACTCATTTCACTGAGTTGGTGATGCCATCCAACCATCTCATCCTATCATCCACTTCTCCTCCTGCCTTCAATATTTCCCAGCATCAGGGTTTTTCAAATGAGTCAGTTCTTTGCATCAAGTGGACAAAGTATTGGAGTTCCAGCTTCAGCATCAATCCTTCCAATGAATATTTAGGACTAGTTTCCTTTAGGATGGACTGCTTGGATCTCCCTGTAGTCCAAGAGATTGTCAAGAGTATGTGCCAACACTACAATTCAAAAGCATCAATTCTTCTGTGCTCAACATTCTTTAGAATCCAACTCTCACATGCATACATGACTACTGGAAAAACCATAGCTTTGACTAGGTGGGCCTTTGTTGGCAAAATAATGTCTCTGCTTTTTAACATGCTGTCTAAGTTGGTTTGGTCATAACTTTTCTCCCAAGATGCAAGCATCTTTTAATTTCATGGCTGTACTGATCATCTGCAGTGATTTTGGAGCCCACCCCCCACCACCACCAAAAAATAAATAAATGAATGAATAAAGTCTCTCACTGTTTCCCCATCTACTCTCAATGAAGTGATGGGACCAGATGCCATGATCTCAGTTTTTTGAATGTTGAGTTTGAGACAACTTTTTCATGCTCCTCTTTCACTTTAAGCAAGAAGCTCTTTAGTTCTTCTTCCCTTTCTTCCATAAGGGTGGTGTCATCTGCATATCTGAAGTTACTGATATTTCTCCCAGCAATGTTGATTAGAGCTGGTGCTTCATCAGCCAAGCGTTTCTCATGATGTACACTGCATATAAGTTAAATAAGCAGGGTGACAATATAGAGCCTTGACATACTCCTTTCCCGATTTGAAACTAGTCTGTTGTTCCATGTTCAGATCTAACTGTTCCTTCCTGACCTGCACACAAATTTCTCAAGAGGCAGCACAAGTGGTCTGATCTCGTTAAGAATTTTCTACAGTTTGGTGTTTTTCTTTCTGGCTTACATCACTCTGTATAATAGGCTCCAGTTTCATCCACCTCATTAGAACTGATTCAAATGTATTTGTTTAATGAGTGAGTAATGCTCCATTGTGTATATGTACCACAGCTTTCTTATCCATTCATCTGCTGATAGACATCTAGGTTGCTTCCATGTCCTGGCTGTTATAAATAGTGCTGCGATGAACATTGGGGTAGTGATCCATACAATCAAAAGCTTTGGCATAGTCAATGAAGCAGGAGTACATGTTTTCTTGGAAGTCTCTTGCTTTTTCTAGGAATGAGCAGATGTTGGCAATTTGATCTCTGGTTCCTCTGCCTTTTCTAAATCCAGCTTCAACATCTGGAAGTTCATGATTCACATACTGTTAAAGCCTGGCTTGGAGAATTTTGAACGTTATTTTACTAGCATGTGAGATTAGTGGAATTGTGTGGTAGGTTGAGCATTCTTTGGCATTGCCTTTCTTTGGGATTGGAATGAAAACTGACCTTTTCCAGTCCTGTGGCCACTGCTGAGTTTTCAAATTTGCTGGTATATTAAGTGCAACATTTTCACAGCATCATCCTTTAGCATTTGAAATAGCTCACCGGGAATTCCATGATCTCCACTAGCTTTGTCATAGTGATGCTTCCTTAGACACCCTTGACTTCACAATCCAGGATGTCTGGCTCTAGGTGAGTGATCATACCATCATGATTGTCTGGATCGGGAAGGTAATTTTTTTGTACAGTTCTTCTCTGTATTCTTGCCACCTCTTCTTAATAGCTTCTGCTTCTCTTAGGTCCATACCATTTCTGTCCTTTATTGTGCTCATCTTTGCATGAAATGTTCTCTTGGTATCTCTAATTTTCTTGAAGAGATCTCTAGTTTTCCCATTCTATTGTTTTCCTCCATTTATTTGCATTGATCACTGAGGAAGGCTTTCTTATCTTCTTGTTATTCTGTGGAATTCTTCATTCAAATGAATGTATCTTTCCTTTTCTCCTTTCCCTTTTGCTTCTCTTCAGAGCTCCTCAAACAACTATTTTGCCGTTTTGCATTTCTTTTTTTCTTGCAGATGGTCTCAATCCCTGCCTCCTGTACAGTGTCACAAACTTCCATCCATAGTTCTTCAGGCACTCTGTCTATCAGATCTAATCCACTGAATCTATTTCTCACTTTCACTGTATAATCGTAAGAAATTTGATTTAGGTCATACCTGAATGATCTACTCGTTTTCTCTAATTTTTTTGATGTAAATCTGAATTTGGCAATAAGGAGTTCATGATCTGAGCCACAGTTTGCTCTGGGTCTTGTTTTGCTGTTTAGAGCTTTTCAATCTTTGGCTGCAAAGAATATAATCAATCTGATTTTGGTATTGACCATCTGGTGATGTCCATGTGTACAGTCTTCTCTTGTGTTGTTGGAAGAGGGTGTTTTCTATGACAAGTTTGTTCTCTTGACAAAATTCTATTAGCCTTTGCCCTCCTTCATTCCTTACTCCAAGGCCAAAGTTGCTTGTTACTCCAGATATCTCTTGACTTCCTAATTTTGGATCCCAGTCCCCTATAATGAAAAGAACATCTTTTTTGTGTTAGTTCTAGAAGGTCTTGTAGGTCTTCATAGAACTGTTCAACTTCAGCTTCTTCAGCATTACTGTTTGGGGCATAGACTTGGATTGTCATGTAATTGAATGGTTTGCCTTGGAAAAGAACAGAGATCATTGTGTCATTTTTGAGATGGCATTTCAGACTCTTTTGTTGAGTATGATGGCTACTCCATTTCTTCTAAGGAATTGTTGCCCACAGTAGTATATATAATGATCATCTGAGTTAAATTCACCTATTCCAGTCCATTTTAGTTCACTGATTCCTAAAATGTCGATCTTCACTCTTGTCATCTCCTGTTTGATCACTTCCAATTTACCTTGATTCATGGAACTAATATTCCAGGTTTCTATGGTGATTGCAGCCATGAAATTAAAAGACACTTAATCCTTGGAAGAAAAGTTATGACCAACCTAGATAATATATTCAAAAGCAGAGATATTACTTTGCCAACAAAGGTCCGTCTAGTCAAGGCTATGGTTTTTCCTGTGGTCATGTATGGATGTGAGAGTTGGACTGTGAAGAAGGCTGAGAGCCGACGAATTGATGCTTTTAACTGTGGTGTTGGAGAAGACTCTTGAGAGTCCCTTGGACTGCAAGGAGATCCAACCAGTCCATTCTGAAGGAGATCAGCCCTGGGATTTCTTTGGAGGGAATGATGCTAAAGCTGAAACTCCACTACTTTGGCCACCTCATGTGAAGAGTTGACTCATTGGAAAAGACTCTGATGCTGGGAGGGATTGGGGGCAGGAGGAGAAGGGGACGACCGAGGATGAAATGCCTGGATGGCATCACGGACGTGATGTGAGTCTGAGTGAACTCTGGGAGATGGTGATGAACAAGGAGGCCTGGCGTGCTGCGATTCATGGGGTCACAAAGAGTCGGACACGACTGAGCGACTGAACTGAACTGAACTGATGCAATATTACTCTTGAAAGAATCGGACTTACTTACATCACCAGTCATATCTACAGCTGGGTGTTGTTTTTGTTTTGGCTCCATTTCTTCAGTCTTTCTGGGGTTATTTCTCCACTGATCTCCAGTAACATATTGAGCACCTACTGACCTGGGGAGTTCATTTTTTAGTGTCCTAGTTTTTGCCTTTTCATACTGTTCATGGGTTCTCAAGGCAAGAATACTGAAGTGGTTTGCCATTCCTTTCTCCAGTGGAGTTTTGTCAGAACTCTCCAGCATGACCCATCCGTCTTGGGTAGCCCTACATGGCATGCCTCATAGTTTCGTTGAGTTAGACAAGGCTGTGGCCCATGTGATCAGATTGGTTAGTTTTCTTTGATTGTGGTTTTCAGTCTGTCTGCCCTCTGACAGAAAAGGATAAGAGGCTTTTGGAAGCTTCCTGATGGGAGAGACTGACTGAGGGGAAAACTGTGTCTTGTTCTTATGAGTGGGGCCATGTTCAGTAAATCTTTAATCCAATTTTCTTTTGATGGATGGGGCTGTGTTCCCTTCTTGTTATTTACCTGGGGCCAAACTATGGTGGAGGTAATGAAGATAATGGGGACCTCCTTCAAAGCTCCCTTGCAGGTAGTGTTACACTCAATGCTCCCAACCCTGCAGCAGGGCACCGCTGACCCATGCTTCTAACGGAGACTACTGAACACTCACAGGCAAGTCTAGATCAGTCTCTTGTGGGGTCACTGCTCCTTTCTCCTGTGTCCTGGTATGTACAAGGTTCTGTTTGTGTCCCCCAAGAGCCTATTTCCTGTGTCCTGTGTAAGTTCTAAGAGTCCTCAATAGAAAATAGTAAATTGACAGATGTTCTCATAAAGAAAGTGTACTTTTCTGGAAAAAAAAAAAAAAACCTTATTTCCTATAAGTCATGTAAAGAACTGGAATCTTGAACAACTATTTTCATTGATTCCTTTTGTGAATAAAAATAATATGACTGATCTGACTTCATAAGAACAGTATTCCTGGTATGTCTTGGTGATAGCATTTATCAGGTAGCACATCTATTTACCAATTACCTGCCACCTAGATTCCTTTGAGTCTTTGGTTTTGCCACAAAAATCTTAGCTACAAAAATAGAGGGAGTGAGAGAGAGAAGGAAGGAAGGAAAGAGAGACGCTAGGAGAGAGGGAGGGAGGGGGGAAGGAAGAAGGGAAGAAAGACAGAAAAATTCTTCACATACCCATAAAACTGAAATAAAACTTAAAAATACCTACTGGCTGCAGCCTATTTTTCAGAAATGGATGTGACTTCAGAAATGGAGGTCACTTCATTAAAGTGACATTCTCAGTCAAAGCTCTTAGCTTAAAATGTAAACTTTAAAAAATGTATTCAAACTTACCAGACTTAGCCCCTGGTTTCAAATCACTGCCAAACTGGCCCTGTAATAATGCATGAAAATATAATGTAAAATCCTATGAGCTTGCCACTCTAAAGGTCAACACTGAAGATTCAATACTTTGATATATTTCAACCTGATAGAAGAGTAACAGTCACTACAGCATATGTGGAGAGAATATAAAACATAATCGTTGGCCAAAGCTCCTAATTACATAAAAGAAAGAAGTATGGAAATTGATTTATATATGATCAGAAAAGTTTTAAAGTGGACTAGATTGGATTGAGAATGAAAGTTAGATGGAAGACATTCTAAGAGAAAAGAGAAATATCAACAAATTTATGAAAGAGTAAAAACGTAGAGTGTATCAGAGAGTTAAAACAGAAAAAAATAAATAGTCTTCTATGTGTTGCATGTGAAAGAACAGAGAGAGGCTAGAATCTAAATGTTAACAGTGGCCAGATTTTAAAGATCTTTGACACTACCTGAAGAATTTCTGAATCTAGTATATAATAGAAAAAATAACAAGAGTTTTTTCATTCACATAAGCTGTCCTGAATTTTTAAAAGATAGATAAGGCAATGGCATGTATATTGGACAAAAGGAGTATGAGACGACTGTCAAAGCTGAAAAATAAAATTGAAACTATGGCAGCAATGATATTCTGGCAATAAAGCTAGACCAAAATTGGCAAAAGAAATGGGGACCAAAAAAAAAAAAAAGGCTTGAAAAACGTTTAAGGAGTTAGTTGAAAATTTTTGCTCTCTTCTATGGACAAGACTGGGGCATTCCACTGGCTCAGCAGTAAAGAATCCAGCTGACAATGCAGGAGATGTGAGTTCAATTGCTGGGCAGTGAAGATCCCCTGGAGAAGGAAATGACCAAAGTATTGGAGCTTCAGATTCAGCATCAGTCTTTCTAATGAATATTCAGTGTTGATTTCCTATAAGCATGGCTGATTTGATCTCCTTTCTGTCCAAGAGACTCTCAAGAGCTGTCTCCTCTTTTACCCTCATCAGGAGGCTCTTTGCTTCGTCTTCCGTTTCTTCCATTAGAGTGGTATCATCTGACTATTTCTCCTGGTAATCTTGATTCCAGCTTGTGATTCACCCAGCCCAGCATTTATCATGATATACTCTGCATAGAAGTTAAATAAGCAGGATGACAATATATAGCCTTGACATACTGCTTTGTCAGTTCTGAACCAGTCAGTTGTTCCATGCCTGGTTCTAACTACTGCTTCTTTACCTGCATATAGGTCTCTCAGGAGACAGGTTTGGTGATCTGGCATTCCCATCTCTTTAAGAATTTTCAACAGTTTGCTGTGATCCACACAGTCAAAGGCTTTAGTGTAGTCAGTGAAGAAATAGATGTTTTTCTGGAATTCCTTTGCTTTTTCATGATCCAACAAATGTTGGCAATTTGATCTCTGGTCCCTCTGCTTTTTCTAAACCCAGCTTGTACACCTGAAAATTTTTGATTCACATACTGCTGAATACTAGCTTGAAGGATGTTGAGTATAACCTTATAATATGTGAAATGAGTGCAATTAAATGGTCTAAAATAATCACCAACTAGTGAGTATAACAGAAAAGATAAATGAATAAAACACATATATAGATAAAAAACTAGTAGTTACTAGTTGGGGGGAGGTAATATAGTAGTAGGGGAGTGGGAAGTAAAAACTATTGGGTATAAGATAGGCTCAAAGATTTATGTTACAACATGGGGAATATAGCCAATATTTTTCAATAATTTTGGATGAAAGTAACTTTTCAAATTTTCATAAAAATTTTTGAAGTAACAAAATAAAATTGTTATAATTATTTTTAAGGAGAGTTCAATTTTATTGCCAAAATATTGCTCTATCATTTGAAGAAGTAAATCATAATTGATACCAAAAGAGTACAACCTTCAAGAGAAAGTTTTTCAAAACATCAAATGGAACACTTAGTTTCTAATTGGTCTAGTTCACCTTCATTATGATCTTATTCTCTCTCCTTTACTCCAGTATCAGTAAGTCATGGGATAGAATCCCTCTCATGTAGTCAGCCCAGAACTTTCCATTCCAAATTCCAAACTCTCTAGCAACTAACTTTTGTGCAGTAGGGCTTCAGGAGGTTGTAAGCAAAGCACGATTATTCTTTAACTTTGAAGATTTGCCCATCTTTGCAGAAAGGCTTTCAAATTCCTATCAGCAGCTTCTGGTTTAGTCCTTACACTATAGCTATGCTTAATTAGTTCTTATCCTTACACCTCAGCTAACCCCCCCTTTTTTTTTGGAGCAGCTTTCTGCTACCCCTGACAGAAGAAGCATTTTACTTGCATTTTCCCCTTGTACCTAAAGAAATGCAGTGTTTTCATCTCTCTTGATCTCATGACTTTTCTGACCTTTCAGAAAAGGAGTGTAACTTGATTTCCATGGCAACCCCAATGCTCCAGCCTTTAGCAAGTTTATACTTAACTTTCCCTTGTATTTGAGTTGACATTATTTTTCTTAACTGAGTTCATGTTCGGTTGCTGACAGAAGCTGCATTTAAAAAAAAAAAAAAAAAAGATCTTACATTGTCACACAGAAAAAAGTCAGTCATATAGAGATAGACAAATATCATATGATTATTGCTTATATGTGGAATCTAAAGACATGGTATGCATGAACTTATTTACAAAACAGAAATACAGCCACAGGTGTAGAAAATAGAGTTGTGGTAACCACGGGCTAAGCTTGGAGAGGGATAAATTGGAAGATTGGGATTAACGTATATTCACTACTGTATATGAAACGAATAACTAATAAGGACCTACTTTACTGCATAGGAACTCTTCTCAATACTCTCTAATGATCTGTATGGTAAAAGAATCTAATAAAGAGTAGGTATATGTACATGTATAACCGATTCATTTTACTGTACCCCTGAAACTAACACAATATTGTAAATCAACTATACCCCATTTAAAATTTTAAAATTGTAAATAAGTCACACTTTGGGGGCGGCTTTAATATTTGACCAGTCTGCAGTACATATGTGGCTAAATTAGCTCTGTGTAGGTTAATCAGTCAGTTTTACCTTAATGGAAATTAACAGATTCTGATAGGTTTACTCTTAACAGAGTTAGGGAAGAGTAGGGTCTGAAAAGGGATATTAACATTAAAGGGACATTCCTAAAATAAAGATTCAAAAATGAAAGCATCAGGGATAAACATAAATCTTATTTTACAACATTTTCACAACCTCTGTGATAAAGTTGCTTAAATAACAGAAATATGTATGCATTTTAAGTAAAAAGATATACTCATGCTCTATCTCAAAATTTTGAAAATATTCAACCACCTACCATGGATAGATATTTTCTTGCCCAGGGTGGAGATCACTCCAAGTGACTTTTCTAGGGATTTTTAAATAATCACATCTCAGATACCACTTATATTTAATAAAGACAAAGTTACGAAAGAATTGACATAACTTCAAGATAAAATATTTAAACTATGTGGGTTAATTAATTTTCCCACCAGTCTTTTTTTTGTTCTTTCTCTATGTGCCTTTTATATTCAGTCTTTATTTGAAACTGTCATAAGGACCTGAGGTTTACTTGGAGATTACTCAGAAATGGCTTTTTATGATGCTGTATAGTCTCTGTGTATGTGTGTTTGTGTGTGCTTCTGTATTGTTCACTCATGTAGGGAAGGAATCCTTGTTATAATACCATTCTCCTATATACAAATAACTGATTATATTTATCAATTTTCCTTAATATTAAGAACTTCTTAAAATTTTGAAATAAATAGAAAATAAATGGATGCTTTTCTTGGGTAAACCTTGTCTTCCCTTTGTGTTAGTACTTCACTGAATAGTCAAGGGCAGAGAGTGAATATCAAGAAGGAAGATAATAGAACTCCAAGGAGAATAAACAAGATCAAGTGCTTCCTGCAGTTTGTACTGACTCAGAAGAAAATAATTATGGTGCTAAGAAAAAAGATGAAAGGAAAAATCACCTACACTTCGTTGAAAGTCTTTATTTTTCTAGCTATATGGTTGATTAGCTAATTGTTTGGCTAGTTAATGAGATTGTTCATTAGTTTAAGACTAGCATGCTGGAAAGTGCATGCAGCTATGATGCCTTGGTATAGATTTTTATAAATAAGTAAGTTACAACAGCCAAGTTAGACTAACTAATGTGTGCCTGCTGGAGGTGACAAGATTGAGTAATCAAGAAAAAAAAAAAATGCATGTGTGTGTGTGTTTCCAGATTGTGTTGTTTAAATACAGAAAATAAAAGGAACGAAATAAGAACAAGACAGACAGGAACAGAACAAGAACAAGACAGAATAAGGAATTTTTAGAAAAAAAATACTATATTTATGCAAGAGGAGAAATTAAATTGTCTTATGAAAATCATATGTAAAATCTATTGAGTCTGAATAATTTCTCACAGCTTAATTAAAAGTTTGTTTTAAATAATTGAATCTCAGTTTTACCACCTATAAAATAAAGATAAGGATAGTAGTAATCTCATAGGACTATTTTGATGATTAAATGAATAATCTTACTGAAACCTATTTTAAAATGCTGTCACATAGTATTAAATAATAGATATACAAAAGCATATTTCTAAGTTCTAAAACCGTACACCTAAGAGAATATCTAAAATCAACAAAAACTGAGTTACAAGTTAACCCCATGGTTCTGATCTATTTGAAATATACATTTCCTAAGACATACAGAATGTAGGGATTGTATAAGTTTGATGGTGTTGTGATGCTGATGATGGCAAAGATGATGATGAGAAACAGGATAATAGCCATCATTTACTTAAGTACATTACATGGATTAAATCTACAATAGAAACATTGCATATGCAATCATATTAACTTTTTTAAGCTGGTATTTATTGAGTGATTTTTTAAACATCATTGGGTACACAAAGACTCTAATGGTACCTCTCATCTCCAAACACCCAGTGCTATTAAAGAAATACCAATACAATATTGTAAAGCGAAAGGGAAAAAAAAAGAAATATGATATGAACTGGGACAAATTAAATGTCAATGAAATATTTGCTATTCCTTCAAACTTCTGTAGATTCATCCCTTTGATTGGAAAGTAGTACTGTGTTCAAATATAAATCACTCATAAAACCAACTGGGGGAAAAAAAATCCATCTTAACATGTTCCATTAGAAACCCAAATCAAAGAATGGACTTACACCCATTTAACTAGAGCTAGACTCGAAATAGTCACTTGTTTAACTATGCTTTTAGATAACCTTTTAGTAACTCATTCGTTCAGCTTTAGATAAGGAAGATATTTGGATATCTGAGAGAGAGATGTAATTCTGAATTGTAATCACTCAAAACTACAATGATGTAATAAATAACATATAAGTTGAGTATTTTTTCCTTTAGGGATTAATGAACATTATTTTACAAAAATTATTAAATTAATTTTGGTTTGATATAGTAACTAATTCATGTCTGACTCTTTGCAACCACATGGACTGTAGCCCATCAGATTCCTCTGTTCATGGGGATTCTTCATGTAATACTACTGGAGTGGGTTGCCATTTCCTTCTCCAGGGGATCTTGCTGACCCAGGAATCAAACCCAGGTCCCCTGCATAGCAGACACATTCCTTATCAACCGAGATATAAGGTAATTGTAGTATTTTTTATTTCAGCTAAATGATGCAGTTTTGAGCATTGCTCAACATGAATGGATATTAAACATGTGAAAGCATATTGCAGCCTTTTTGGCATACACTGTACTTATTGGGAGAAAATATATATTAGATTCTATATTCATAGCATTTGCCACTAAGTCATCATTTGCCAGAGATTTCACTGAAGGAAGGGAGTTGAACGCTTCAACTATATCTATACCACTACAGTCAGATCAGTCACTCAGTTGTATTCTGCTCTTTGCGACCCCATGGACTGCATCACACCAGGCTTCCCTGTCCATCACCAGGTCCTGGAGCTTGCTCAAACTCATGTAAATCGAATCGTGATGCCATCCAACCATTTCATCCTCTATAATCCCCTTTTCCTCCTGCCTTCAATCTTTCCCAACATCAGAATCTTTTCCAATGAGTCAGTTCTTCGCATCAGGTGGCCAAAGTATTGGAGTTTCAATGCCAGCATCAGTCCTTCCAGTGAATATTAAGGACTAATTTCCTTTAGGATTGACTGGTTGGATCTCCTCATTGTCTGAAGGGACAATGAGTGTCTTTCTCAAGTGTCTTCAACACTACAGTTGAAAAGCATCAATTCTTCGGTGCTCAACATTTTTATGCTCAAATTCTCACACCCATTTAGGACGACTGGAAAAACTTTAACTTTGATTAGACAGGCCTTTGTTTCCAAAGCAATCTCTCTGCTATTTATTATGCTATCTAGATTGCTCATAGCTTTTCTTCCAAGGAGCAAGCGTCTTTTAATTTCATGGCATTCACCATCTGCAGTGACTTTGGAGCCCAGGAAAATAAAGTATCCCACTATTTCCATGTTTCCCCATCTATATGCCATGGAGTGATGGGACCAGATAACATGATCTTAGTTTTCTGAATGTTCACTTTTAAGTCAACTTTTTCAACCTCCTCTTTCACTTTCATCAAGAGGCTCTTCCCATTCCTCTTCATTTTCTGCCATAAGGATGGTATCATCTGCATATTTGAGGTTATTGATTTTTCTCCCGGCACTCTTGATTGCAGCTTGTGCTTCATCCAGCCTGATATTTTTCATGATGTACTCTGCAAATAAGTTAAATAAGCAGGGTGATAATATACAGCCTTGATGTACTCTCTTTCCAATTTGGAACCAGTCTGTTGTGCCATGTCTGGTTATAACTGTTGCTTTTTGACCTGCAAACAGATTTCTCAGGGGGAAGGTAAGGTGTCCTGGTATTCCCATATCTTTAAGAATTTTCCATCATTTGTTTTGATCCAAAGAGTCGAAGAATTTGGCATAGTCAATAAAGGAGAAGTAAACATTATTCTAGAACTCTCTTGCTTTTTCAATGACCCACAGGATATTGCCAGTTTGATTTTTGGTTCCTTTGCCTTTTCTAAATCCAGCTTGAACATCTGGAAGTTCACGGTTCACATGCAGTTGAATCCTTCCTTGGAGAATTTTGAGCATTACTTTACTAGTGTGTGAGATGAGTGCAATTGTGCAGTAGTTTGAACATTATTTGACATTGCCTTTCTTCGGGATTGGAATGAAAACTGATATTTTCCAGTCATGGGACCACTGCTGTGTTTTCCAAAATTGCTGGCATATTGAGTGAAACACTTTCACAGCATCATCTTTTAGCATTTGAAATAGCTTAACTGGAATTTCATCACCTCCACTAGCTTTGTTTGTATTGATGCTTGCTAAGGCCAACTTGACTTCACATTCCAGGATGTCTGGCTCTAGGTGACTGATCACATCTTCTTGGTTATCTGGGTCATGAAGATCTTTTTTCTATAGTCCTCTGTGTATTCTTGCCACCTCTTCTTAATACCTCTGCTTCTGTTAGGTCCATATCAGTTTTTTCCTTTATTGTCCCCATCTTTGCATGAAATGTTCCCTTGGTATCTCTAATTTCCTTGAAGAGATTGCTAGTCTTTCCCATTCTATTGTTTTCCTTAATTTCTTTGCATTGATCACTGAGGAAGGCTTTCAATCTCTCCTTGCTATTGTTTACAACTCTGTATTTGGATAGATATATCTTTCCTTTACTTTTGTTTTTAACTTCTCTTTTCTCAGGTATTTGTAAGGCTTCCTCCGACAATCATTTTGCCTTTTTGCATTTCTTTTTCTTGTGATTGTCTTGATCACTGCCTCCTGTACAATGTCATGAGCCTCATCTATATTTCATCAGGCACTCTGTCTATCAGATTTATTCCCTTGAATCAATTTGTCACTTTCATATATAATCATAAGGAATTTGATTTAGGTCATACCTGAATGGTCTAGTGGTTTTTCCTACTTTCTTTAATTTAAGTCTGAATTTTGCACTAAAGTGGTCATGATCTGAGCCACAGTCAGCTCCCAGTCTTATTTACACTGACTATATAGAGCTTGCCTGTTGACTCAGCTAGTAAAGAATCTGCCTGCAATGAAGGAGACCTGGGTTTGATCCCTGGATTGAGAAGATCCCCTGAAGAAGGGAATAGATGCCCACTCCAGTATTCTGGCCTGGAGAATTCCATGGATTGTATAGTTCATGGGGGTCACAAAAAATCAGACATGGCTGAATGACTTTCGCTTCAGTTCACACAGAGTTTCTCCATCTCTGACTACAAAGAACATAATCAATCTGATTTCAGTATTGACCCTCTGGTGATGTCCATGTGTAGAGTCTTCTCTCATGTTGTTAGAAGAGGGTGTTTGTTATGACCAGTGAGTTCTCTTGGCAAAACTCTGTTAGCCTTTGTCCTGCTTCATGCTGTAACCCAAGGCAAAATTTTCCTGTTACTCCAGGTATCTCTTGAATTCCTACTTTTGCACTTCAGTCCCCTATAATGAAAAGGACATCTTTTTGGGGTGTTAGTTCTAGAAGATCTTGTAGGTCTTCATAGAACTATTCAACTTCAGTTTCTTCAGTATTACTGGTTGGGGTATAGACTTGGATTACTATGGTATTGAGTGGTTTGCCTTGGAAATGAACTGAGGTCATTCTGTCCTTTTTGAGATTACTCCCAAATACTGCATTTCAGATTGTTGACTATGAGGGATACTCCATTTCTTCTAAGGGATTCTTGCCCAAAGTAGTAGATAGAATGGTCGCCTGAATTAAATTCGCCCATTCCCATGCATTTCAGTTCGTTGATTCCTGATATGTCAGTGTTCACTCTTGCCATCTCCTGTTTGACCAATTTACATTGATTCATGGACTTAACATTCCAGGTTCCTATGCAATATTTGCTCTTTATAGCATCGGATTTTGCTTCTATCGCCAGTCACATCCACAACTGGCTGCTGTTTTTGCTTCGATTTCATCTCTTCATTCTTTCTGGAGTTATTTCTCCACTTTTCTCCAGTAGCATATTGGGCATCTACAGACCTGGGGAGTTCATCTTTCAGTGTCCTATTTATTTTATTTTATTTTATTTTATTTGCCTTTTCATGCTGTTCATGGGGTTCTCAAGGCAAGATACTGAAGTGGTTTGCCGTTCCCTTCTCCCATGGACTAAGTGTCAGAATTCTCCACCATGACCCATCTGTTGGGTGGCCCCACATGGCATGGCTCATAATTTCATTATGTTAGACAAGGCCACGTGATCAGTTTGATTAGTTTACTGTGATTGTGGTTTTCATTCTGTCTGCCCTCTGCAGGATAAGGATAACAGACTTATGGAAGCTTTCTAGTGTTAGAGACTGACTGAGAGGGAAACTGGGTTTATTCTGATGGAGGAGGCCATGCTCAGTAAATCTTTAATCCAATTTTCTGTTGATGAGCTGGACTGTATTCCCCCCTATTGTTTGACCTGAAGCAAATGTATGGTAAGGGAATGAAGGCAATGACAACATCCTTCAAAAGGTCCCATGTACACACTGTCGCACTCCATGCTCCTGACCCTGCAACAGGCCGCTGCCAACCCACAGGTCTACCAGAGACTCCTGGACACTCCTGGGCAAGCCTGGGCAAGTCTCTTGTGGGGTCACTGCTCCTTTTTCCTGGGTCCTGGTGTGCACAAGGTTTTATTTGTGCCCTCCAAGAGTCTGCTTCCCCAGTCCTGTGTAAGTTCTGTAATCAAATCCCACTGGCCTTCAAAGTCAAATTCCCTGATGGTTCTCAGTCCAGTAGCCAGATCCCTAGGTTGGGAAATCTGTGGTGGGCCCTAGAACTTTCTTAGCAGTGTGAGAATTTATTTGGTATAATTGTTCTGAAGTTTTTGGGTCATCTCTTCAGTGCCTCTATCGTGGGGTTAATGACAACCTCCTCCAAGAGGTCTTATGCCACATGTTGTATGACCCAGGTCTGCTGTAGCCAGAGCCCCTGCCCCTGCGGCAGGCCACTGCTGACCCATACTCCTGCAGGAGGCACTCAAAAGCTCAGAGGCAGTTCTGACTCAGTCTCTGTGGTGTCTCTGTGTCTTGGTGCACACAAGGTTTTGTTTGAGCTCTCCAAGCATCTCTGACGGGTATGAGGTTTGATTCTAAACATGATTTCACCCTTCCTACCATCTTGCTGGGCTCCTCCTTTGCCCTTGGACATGGGGTATCTTTTTTTGATGGGATTCAACATTCTTCTGCTGACGGTTGTTCAGCAGTGATTTGTAATTTTGGAGTTGTCACAGAAGATGAGTGCACATCCTTATACTCTGCCATCTTGTAGGGATTATACCACTTTATGTTATTAATATTAGTAGATTGCATTTTTTAATATTGTCACTCCCCCAGTAATTAAAAGACATAACTAAATAAAATAAATGAGTGAAATCAAATCAAAGTTCAGAAAAAAAGGAGTGAAAATATGACAAATAATAATGTCTGCTATTTAGTCCCTTGCAGACAAATATTTGTGCATGTTATGAAAATAATTCTTACACTCACTCCATTCTTGCCTCTGGTAAATATAAGTTTATCAGCAAACTGGCAAATGACATCTAGCCAAGGGAAGAATAAACATTGTTGGGGTTTAAGATTTCTAAAATTAATTATTAAGAAGCATTAATCAGTGTTTTTGACTTTTAGGAAAAGACATTAAAAAAAATTTAATTGTAAAGCGAATTTTTAAACGTTGCAGAATTTAAAAGAGAGGATGTAAATATTCCTATAGATTGTGAATTCTGTGTTGTGGTCAGTCGTTCAGTCATGTCCAATTCTTTGCAACCCCTTGGACTGTAGCCTCCAGGCTCCTTTGTCCATGGAATTTTCCAGGCAAGATTTCTGTAGTGTGTTACCATTTCCTACTCTGGGCATCTTCTCAACCCAGGGATAAAACCTGCGTATCTTTCATCTCTTGCATTGGCAGTTGGATTTTTTACCACTGTGCCTCCTGGGAAGCCCGTTCTTAGACACACGCTGTCCCTAATGGCCAGAGAGAGATCTGGCGTGTCTTCCTGTGTCCTCACACAGTGCAGTATCCTTTCTAGCATGTTATTATACTTATTATTATTATTGGCTTACCTGTTATTCATTGTAAACCCTTGAACAGTGCATAGTATTTAATATTTATTTTCTTCCTTCCTCCCTTATTTTCCTCTCTTATCTCCAGAAGCATGTTCTTGCCGTCTACCAAGTCAAGTCTGTACATTCACCACTGTTTAACCATCCCTTTTTTCAGTGAAAAACTCCCAGTTTACCTCTTACTCCAGGCTAGTCCAGTGTCTGAATGCAGTATCCTACAACATAAGAATTTAACTAAAATTTAACTACCTGTGGAAATCACAAAATATATTTAATTAGGAACAATTATGTGCCAGGTATTCTTTGAGATACATCAATGAACAAAACTGAAATCCTTGTCTCCTAAAGTTTATATTTTGCCTAGAAGAGTCAAACTCATAGTAAACACTTGTTTATGTTGCCTTTTGTGTTTGTTCCTGATTCAGTTTAGAGCACTTTTAAAAATTATAAAACATTTTTAAGTTCTCACACCCATTGATTTTTGAAACTTCTATCTTTTGTTTCAACTAAATAAAACTGAAGAATTAAGTTAACCATGCCTTCAGTTAAATGTTGTATTCTTAGAAGTAAGATATTATATGTGTATATGTTAATTATATGTATATATATGTATATATTTATTCCTACATACATACATATGTGTGTGCGTGCATGTGCACAATATACTTTTCTGTTAGGAATTTTTCTTTTACTTCTAAGTGTTCAACCTTGGGTAAAGTTTTAAACTTTTACTAAGTATTTTTTTTTTCAAAATATATATAATAGGGTTCTATTTGATCATCCGTCATGATGATCAGAAATAGTGTAAGAAAATGGTCATCAAAAGGCCACTTATACTGTCACAAAAGCCTAAACAGATGTGGAATTTAAGGATTAAAGTTAGCAAAGTAATTTGCCCAAAAGTGTAACTTGCTTAAGTTTAATTGTTGCTAAGTTGTATCCAACTTTTTGCCACACCATGGACTGAAGCATCCCAGGCTCCACTGCCTCTCTCTCCGGGGGTTTGCTCAAATTCACATTCATTTGTCAGTTGTCCTATCTCTTCCTCTGTACCTTCTTTTTCTTTTGCCTTCAACTTTTCCCAGCAAAATGGTCTCTTTGCATCAGGCAGCCAAATTATTGGAGCTTTGGCTTTAGCAACACTTCTTTGATTAATGTTACAAGGTTATTTCCTTTAAGATTAACTGTTTGGATCTCTTTGAAATCCAAGGCACTATCAAGAGTCTTCTGCAGCACATCACAGTTTAAAAGCATCAATTCTTCAGTCCTTAGCCTACTTTATGAACCAACTCTTTTCTTAACCTGCATACAGGTTTATCAGGAATCAGGCAAGGTGGTCTGGTATTCCTATCTTTCTCAGAATTTTCCATAGTTTCTTGTGACCCACACAGTCAAAGGCTTTACAGTGGTCAGTAAAGCAGAAGTAGATGTTTTTTCTGGAACTCCCTTGTTTCCTCCATGATCTAACGAATGTTGGCAACTTGGTCTCTGGTTCCTCTGACTCTTTGAAACCCATTTTGTACATCTGGAAGTCCTCAGTTCACATACTGCTGAAACTTAGCTTGAAGGATTTTCAACATAACCTTGCTAGTATGTGAAATGTGTGCAATTGTACCATAATATAAACATTCTTTGGCAATGTCTTTCTTTGAAGTTGAAATGAAAACTGACCATTTCCTGTCCTGTGGCCACTGCTGAGTTTTCTATATTTGATGACACATTGAGTGAGGCACTTTAACAGCATCAGCTTTTAGTACTTCAAATAGCTCAGCTGGAATTCTGTTACCTCCACTAGTCTTGCCCATAGTAATGCTTCCTAAGGCCCACTTGACTTCACACTCCAGGATGTCCAGGTCTAGGTGAGTGACCACACTATCATGGTTATCTGGGTCATAAGATCATTTTAGAATAATTCTCCATATTCTTGGCACCTCTTCAAAATCTCCTTTGTTTCTGTCAGACTTTAACAATTTCCTTCCTTTATTGTGTGCATTTCTGTGATTGTGGTATTCATTCCATCTGCCCTCTGATGGATGAGGATAAGAGGCTTATGTAAGCTGTATGGAGGTCAAGAAACAACAGTTAGAACTGGACATGAAACAACAAACTGTTTCAAAAGTGGGGAAGGAGTACATCAAGGCTGTATATTGTCACCCTACATATTTAACTTCTATGAAGAGTACATCATGCAAATGCCAGGCTGGATGAAAAACAAGCTGGAATCAAGATTTTAGGGAGAAATATCAACAACCTCAGATACACAGAGGACACTATCCTTATGGAAGAAGGCAAAAAGAAAATGAGTAGCCTCTTGATAAAAATGAAGGAGGAGAGTGAAAAAACTGGCTTAAAATTCAACATTCAGAAACCTAAGATTATGGCATCTGGTCCCATCACTTCATGGCAAATAGATGGGGAAACAAAGGAAACAGTGACAGACTATTTCCTTGAGCTCTACAATCACTTCAGATGGTGACTACAGCCATGAAATGGACGTTTAGACGTTTCATGGCTGAAAGGACGTTTGCTCCTTGGAAAAAAACTGTGACCAACCTAGACAGCATATTACAAAGCAGAGACATGACTTTGATGACAAAGGTCTGTCTGGTCAAAGCTATGGTTTTTCCAGTAGCCATGTATGGATGTGAGTTGAACTGTAAAAATTTATGCTTTCTAGCTGTGTTGCTAGGGAAGACTCTTGAGAGTCTCTTGGACAGAAAGCAGATCAAACAGTCTCCTAAGGAAAGTCAAACTTGAATATGCTTTGGAAGGACCAATACCTCTTTACTTCCTAATTTGCATTCCAATCCCCTATGATGAAAAGAGCATTTCTCTCTTTCTTTCTTTTTTGGTTTTAGTTCTAGAAGGTGTTGTAATTCTTCATAGAATCATCAACTTCATCTTCTGTAGCATCAGTGGTTGGGGCATAGACTTGGATTACTGTAATGTTGAATAGTTTTCTTGGAAATGAACCAAGATTGTTGTGTTGCTTTTGAGATTGTACCCAAGTACTGAATTTTAGACTCTTTGGTTGACTATAAGGGGTAAGAGATTCTTGCCCATAGTTGTAGATATAATGGTCCTATAAATTCAATTTGTCCCTTCCTTTCCATTTTATTTCACAGATTTCTAACATTTTGATGTTGACTCTTGCTGTCTCTTAACTGACCACGTCCAATTTGCTTTGATTCATGAACGTAACATTCTAGGTCCCTATGCAATTTTGTTCTCTACAGCATTGAACTTTACTTTAACCACCAGAAACAACCACTTGAGCATAGATTCTGCTTTAGACCAGCTGCTTCATTCTTCCTGGGGCTATTCATAATTGCCCTCTGCTCTTCCCTAGTTGCATATTTGACACCTTCCAAAATGAGGGGCTCATCTTCCAGTGTCATAACTTGCCTTTTTATACTGCCCATAAAGTTCTCCAGGCAAGAATACTGGAGTGAGTTGCCATCTCCTCCTCCAGTGGACCACAATTATCAAAAGTTTTCACTGTGACCCGTCCATCATGGGTGGCCCTAACAATGAGGCTCACAGCTTAAGTTAGTTATGCATGCCCCTTTATCATGACAAAGCTGTGATCCTTGAAGGGGCCCAAGTAAGCAGAAGATCTGAACTCAAGATTGCCTTGTCACACTTTTTCTCCAGCCTTACAATCATACAGCCATTTAGACATGGCTAAAGTATTGTTTATTTGTTCATTTAATCTGAACTAAAATTCTTTATGAAACATATTAACTACACATTTCCCACTTGTGCCTTGCGGAGCACTGCATTTATCTCATTGTGTTTTATTTTGTTTTGGTGAAGGCCAATTACATCTACCATCTATTCCCAAGTGATTTTCTTCTCTGCTGTGACAGTCAACCACTGCCTTATCGGTCTTTTTCAGTCCATGGAGTGGCTCCATAGCCAGAATCAATGCTGCTCATTTACATTACCTTCTTTTCTCTCTTAAGTTTTCATTCTAGAGAAAGGAGAAAGTGATAGGAGGAGGAATCTTTCTTCTTCTCTTTTTTCTTACTTTGATTTGAAAACAGTGGCTTTTCCTGAAAAATTCAGTTAATCAGTGTTTTTATCCTAACATTTGTTTGGAGGACAGCCTTAAAATCCATTATTTTTAGAGACACGTGTATTTTTTTGTTGTGTGCTAAATGATAGTTTCTTTGACAGGAAATGAAAGTGTAGGGTTTTGTTTTTCTTATTCTTTTCCAGTTTTTATTGATAAGAAAACATTTGTTACATCTGAAGTTTATGGAAACAAAATTCTAAAGACCTGAAGTATTTGAACTAATTTCACAGCTGACCTGCCTCTTGAGAATCCTGTATTCAGGTCAGGAAGCAACAGTTAAAACTAGACGTAGAACAACAGACTGGTTCCAAATAGGAAAAAGAGTATGTCAAGGCTGTATATTGTCACCCTGCCTATTTAACTTACATGCAGAGTACATCATGAGAACTGCTGGGCTGGATGAAGCACAAGCTGGAATCAAGACTGCCAGGAGAAATATCAATAAACTCAGATATGCAGATGACACCACCCTTATGGCAGAAAGTGAAGAGGAAATAAAAAGCCTCTTGATGTAAGTGAAAGAAGAGAGTGAAAAAGTTGGCTTAAAGCTCAACATTCAGAAAACGAAGATCATGGCATCGGGTCCCATCACTTCATGGGAAATAGATAGGGAAACAGTGGAAACAGTGTCAGACTTTATTTTGGGGGCTCCAAAATCACTGCAGATGGTGATTGCAGCCATGAAAGTAAAAGACGCTTACTCCTTGGAAAGAAAGTTATGACCAACCTAGATAGCATATTGAAAGGCAGAGACATTACTTTGCCAACAAAGGTCCATCTAGTCAAGGCTATGGTTTTTCCAGTGGTCATGTATGGATGTGAGAGCTGGACTGTGAAGAAAGCTGAGCGCTGAATAATTGATGCTTTTGAACTGTGGTGTTGGAGAATACTCTTGAGAGTACCTTGGACTGGAAGGAAATCCAACCAGTCTATCCTAGAGGAGATCAGTCCTGGGTGTTCATTGGAAGGACTGATGTTGAAGCTGAAACTCCAATGCTTTGACTACCTCATCCGAAGAGTTGATTCATTGGAAAAGACTCTGATGCTGGGAGGGATTGGGGGCAGGAGGAGAAGGGGAAGACAGATGATGAGATGGCTGGATGACATCACATACTCGATGACATGAGTTTGAGTGAACTTCGGGAATTGTGATGGACAGGGAGACCTGGCCTGCTGTGATTCATGGAGTCGGAAGGAGTAGACATGACTGAGAGACTAAATTGAATTGAAAATGGTGGCTTAGATGGTAAAAAGTCTGCCTGAGATTCAGGAGACCAAGGTTCGACCCCTGGGTCAGCAAAATCTTCTGGAGAAGGAAATAGCTTCCCACCACAGCATTCCTGCCTGGAAAATTCCTTGAACATTTTATTGAGTCCAAGCTCACTCTGCTCACTGCACAACAGGCCAGTGAATCCAAGAGATGAGATGTTGAGGCAAGGAATATGACTTAGTCTTAAAGCTGGCAGACCTAGAAGATAGCAGACTAATGTCTCAAGACAACCATTATCCTTGGGGTCTGGATGTCAGGTTATTTTATAAAACTAGGAAGAGAAGAGGTGAGAACATAAAATAGAAAAGGCAGAATAGAGAGAGAGGTGGGAAAGTAAAAAGGGCCATCAGTTTTGCAAACATCTCTGGGAATCAAGGAAGCATCAAGAAAGGGAGGGATGTCTTAATCTCTTCTTGCTTTCAGACTTTCATAGATGGGCAGGGTCAGATTATCTCTCTAATATCTGAAGAAAGACACTTTAAAAGGCAGAGGGTCATTATGTATGACTATAATAACAAAAACAACAAAAAGCTATTCAAAGAAATACTTCCAATGTAGAATCAAAATTGGTTCTTCTCTGCAACAGACAGAGGAGCTTGGTAGGCTACAGTCCATGGGGTGGCAAAAATCGGACACAACTGAGTGACTCAATGTATTTAAGATAGTCCTTTTTTATTTTTTGCAATTTTTCATTTTTAAAAAAATTATTTATTTTTCTAGATTCCTTATAATTATGTCAGAATACGATATTCATCTTTCTCTTTCTGACTTACTTCATCCTGTAGAATAGACTCTAGGTTCATCCACCTCATTAGAACTGACTCAAAGGCCTTCCTTTTTATGGTTGAGTAATATTTAATTGTGTATATATACCATAACTTCTTTGTCCATTCATCTGTCTATGGACATCTTGGTTGCTTTCATGTTCTAGCTATTGTAAATAGTGCTGCAATGAACAATGGGATACATGTGTGTTTTTCAATTTTGGTTTCTTCAGGGATTATACCTAGGAGTGGGATAATGGGTCTTATGGTGATTTTATTCCTCATCTTTTAAGGAATCTCCGTACCATCTTACAAAGTGGCTGTATCAATTTACATTCCCACCAACAGTGCAAGAGTGTTCCCTTTTCTCCACACATTTTTCAGCATTTATTGTTTGTAGACTTTTTGATTATGGCAATTCTGACCAATATGAGGTGATATCTCACTGTAGTTTTGATTTGCATTTCTCTAATAATGAGAGATGTTGAGCATATTTTCATGTGTTTGTTAGCCATCTGTGTGTCTTCTTTGGAGAAGTGTCTGTTTAGGTCTTTTTCCCACTTTTTGATTGGGTCTTATTCTTCCTAATATTGAGCTGTATGAGATGCTTTTATATTTTGGAAATTAATCCTTTGTCAGTTGTTTCATTTGTTATTATTTTCTCCCATTTTGAGGGTTGTCTTTTCACCTTGCTTATAGGTTCCTTTGCTGTGCAAAAGCTTTTAAGTTTAAACAGGTCCCACTTGTTTGCTTTTATTTTTATTTCCATTACTCTAAGAGGTAGGTCATAGAGGATCTTGTTTTGATTTATGTCACAGTGTCCTCCCTATGTTTTCCTCTAAGAGTTTTATAGTTTCTGGTCGTACATTTAGGTCTTTCATTCATTTTGAGTTTATCTTTGTGTATGGTTTTAGGAACTTTCTAGTTTCATTCTTGTACATGTAACTGTGCACTTTTGCCAGCAACATTTATTGGAGAGGTTGTCTTTGCCCCATTGTATTTTCTTGTCTCCTTTGACAAAAGTAAGGTACCCATAGGTGCATGGGCTTATTTCTTGGCTTTCCATTTTGTTCCATTGGTCTATGTTTCTATTTCTGTGCCATTACCATGCTGTCTTGATGACTGTAGCTTTATATTATAATCTGAATTCAGGAATGTTGATTCCTCCAGCTCCATCCTTCTTTCTCAAGACTATTCAGGGTCTTTTGTGTTTCTGTATCAGTTGTGAAAATTTTTTGTTCTAGTTCTGTGAAAAATGCCATTGGTAATTTGATAGAGACCATACTGAATCTGTAGATTGCATTTGGTAGTATAGTCATTTTCACAATATTGATTCTTTCTACCCAAGAACATGGAATATTTCTGCATCTGTTAATGTCATCTTTGATTTCTTTCATCAGTGTTGTTATAATTTTCTGTGTACAGTTCTTCTGTCTCCTTAGGTAACTTTATTCATAGATATTTTATTATTTTTGTTGCAATGGTGAATGTGAATGATTCCTTAATTTCTCTTTCTGATTTTTCACTGTTAGTATATAGAAATGTAAATGATTTCTTTGTATTGATTTTGTATCCTGTGACTTTGCTAAATTCACTGATTAGATCTAGTAATTTTCTGATAGTGTCATTAGGGTTTTATATGTACGGTGTCATGTCACCTATAAACAGTGAGAGCTTTCCTTCTTCTTTTCTGATCTGGAGTCCTCTTATTTCTTTTTCTTCTCTGCTTAATGTAGCTAGGACTTCCAAAAGTATGTTGAACAGTAGTGGTGAAAGTGGACACCCTTGTCATCTTAGGGGGAATGCTTTCAGGTTTTCACCATTGAAAATAATGTTTGCTGTAGGATTATCATATATGGTCTTTAGTATGTTGAGGTAGGTTCCTTCTATGCCCATTTTTTGAAGAGTTTTAATCATAAATGGGTGCTGAATTTTGCCAAAGATTTTTTCTGCATTTTTGGAGGCTATTATTATTATTTTTTAATCTCTCAACTTGTTAATATGGTGTATCACATTGACTGATTTTCAAATATTGAAAAATCCTTGCATTCCTGTAATAAACTCAACCTGATCATGTTGTATGAGCTTTTTGATGTGTTGCTGAATTCTGTTTGCTAAAATTTTGTTGAGGATTTTTGCATCTATGTTCATCACTGAAATTGGCCTATAGTTTTCTTTTTTGTGTTACCTTGTCTGGTTTTGATATCAGGGTGATGGTGGCTTCGTAGAATGAGTTTGGAAGTGTTCCTTCCTCTACAATTTTTTGAAAGAGTTTTCGAAGGATAGGCCTCAGCTCTTTTCTAAATGTTTGATAGAATTCTCCTGTGAAGACATCTGGTCCTGGGCTTTTGTTTTGTGGGAAATCTTTGATTACAGCTTCAATTTCAGTGCTTGTAATTGGGTTGTTTATAATTTCTATTTCTTCCTGGTTCAGTCTTGGAAGATTGAACTTTTCTAAGACTCTTTCCATTTCTTCCAAATTATCCATTTTATTGCCATATAGTTGTTCATAATCTGCCTGCAATGTGGGAGACCTGGGTTCAATCCCTAGGTTGAAATTCCCTGGAGAAGGGAAAAGCTACCCACTCCAGTTTTCTCTCCTGAAGAATTCCATGGATAGTCCATTGGGTCACAAAAAGTCAGACAGGACTGAGAGACTTTCATGTTCACTTTCAATAGTCTCTTATAATCCTTTATATTTCTGCAATGTCTGTTGTAACCTACCCTTTTTCAATTCTAATTTTGTTGATTTGATTCTTCTCTCTTTTTTTCTTGATTAGTCTGGCTAAAAGTTTTGTCAATTTTGTTATTCTTCTCAAAGAACCAGCTTTTAGTTTTATTAATCTTTAATATCATTTCTTTTTCACTTATTTCTCTCAAAATTATTATTTCTTTCCTTCTGCTAATTTGGGGGCTTTTTTTTCTTCTTTTTCCAGTTGTTTTAGGTATAAAGTTAGGTTGTTTATTTGATGGTTTTTGTTTGTTTGTTTCTTGAGGTAGGATTGTATTCCTATAAACGTCCCTCTTAAAACTGCCTTCTCTGCATCCCATAGGTTTTCACTTGTCGTGATTTCATTGTCATTTGTTTCTAGAGAGTTTTTTTTACTTGTTTGTTTGTTTTCTTTTGATTTTTTCAGTATCCTATTGGTTAGTTAGAAACGTATTATTTAATCTCATTATGTTTGTATTTTTTACATTTTTTTTCTCATAGTTGATATCTAGTCTAATAACATTGTGTCAGAAAAGACGGTTGATACAATTTCAATTTTCTTAAACTTACTGAGGATTGTTTTGTGACCCAAGATGTGGTCTATCCTGGAGAATGTTCCATGTGCACTTGAGAAAAAGGTTTATTCTTCTGCATTTGGATGGAATGTTCTGAAGATATCGCTGAGATCCATCTCTTTGACTGTTTCATTTAAGACTTGTGTTTCCTTATTAATTTTCTGTTTTGATGATTTGTCCATTGGTGTCAGTGGGGTGCTAAAGTCTCCTACTATTCGTGTGTTACTATCAGTTTCTCCTTTTGTGTCTGTTAGTGTAGGTCTTATGTTCTGAGGTTCTCCTATTTTGGGTGCATAGGTATTTACAATTGCTATGTCTTCCTCTCAGATTGACCCATTGATCATTGTGTAGTGTCATTCCTTATCTCTTGTAATCTTTATTTTAGGGTCTATTTTGTCTGATATGAGGATTGCTACTCCAGCTTTCTTTTGCTTTTCATTTGCATGGAATATATTTTTCTATCCTCTGACTTTCAGTCTATATGTGTCTTTATGTCTGAAGTGGGATTCTTCTAGACCGCATATATATGGGTATTGTTTTTGTATCCATTCAGCCAATCTTTACCTTTTGGTTGGAACATTTAACCCATTTACATTTAAAGTAATTGTTATATATGTTCTTATTGATGTTTTCTTAATTGTTTGGGGTTTGATTTTGTAGATTTTTTTTTCTTCTCTTGTATTTCTTGACTATATAAGACCCTTTAACATTTGTTGTAATGCTGATTTGGTGGTACAGAATTATCTCAACTTTTGCTTGTCTGAAAAGCTTTTGCTTTCTCCATCAATTTTGAATGAGATCCTTTCTGGATAGAGCAATCTTGTTTGTAGGTTTTTCCCTTTCAATATTTTAAATATATCCTGCCATTCCCTTCTGGCCTGCAGAGTTTCAGCTGAACAATCAGCTGTTAAACATATGGGATTTCCCTTGTATGTTAGTTGTTGCTTCACCCTTGCTGCTTTTAATATTCTTTCTTTGTGTTTAATATGTTAGGTTGATTAGTATGTATCTTTGTGTGTTTCTCCTTGAGTTTATACTGTATGGGACTCTTTGTACCTCTTGGACTTGATTGAGGATTTCCTTTTCCTTGCTGGGGAAATTTTCGACTATAATCTTTTCAAAATTTTTCTCATATTCTTTTTTGTTCTCTTCTGCTACCCCTATAACTCAAATGTTGCTTCCTTTGCTATCGTCCCAGTTGGCTCTGGGACTATGATTAGTTCTTTTCATTCTTTTTACTTTTTTCTGTTCTTCAGAAATTATTTCTACCATTTTATCTTCCAGCTCACTGATTGATTCTTCTGCCTTAGATATTCTGCTATTGTGTCCTTATAGAGTATTTTTAATTTCAGTAATTGTCTGGTTTGTCTTTTTATGTTTATTCTTTAATTCTTCTATGTATTTGTTAATTGAATATTCCATTCTCTCCATTATGTTTTTAAGGTTTTCTGTCATCTTTACTATCATTATTCTAAATTCTTTTCCAGGTAGTTTGCCTATTTCCTCTTCATTTATTTGGACTTCTGTGTTTCTAGTTTGTTCCTTCATTTCTGCACTATTTCTCTACCATTTCTTTCTTTCTTTCTTTTTTAATGCATTGTGTTTGAGGTCTCCTTTTCCCAGGCTTCAAGGCTGAATTATTTCTTTGTTTTGATTTCTGCTCGCCTAAGGTTGGTCCACTGGTTTGAGTAAGCTTCTTATAGGGTGAGATTTGTACTGAGTAGTTTTTTTTTGTTGTTGTTTGTTTGTTTGTTTGTTTGTTTTTTTCCCTTTAATGGACAAGGCTGAGTGAGATGGTAGTCTGGTCTGCTGATGATTGGGTTTATATTTTTGTTTTGTTTTTTGTTTGGCTGAGGTGTCCTGCACAGGGTGTAACTGGTGGTTGGGTGATATCAGGTCTTGTATTCAAGTGATTTCCTTTGTGGGAGTTCCCACAATTTGATGCTCCCTAGGGTTAGTTATCTCATAGTCTTGAGTCTTAGAGTCAGAGCTCTTACTCCAAAGGCTCAAGGCTTGTTCTCTGGTCAGGAATGAAGATTCCACAGGTAGTTTTTTGTGGTATTAAATGAGATTAAAACAAATACCCAAAAATGAGCAACCAAAGATGAACACCAGACAAATCATAGTTATAAAATCAGGCAAAGAAAAAGCAATTAAATTAATGGAATATACACATATACATATACACCCATAAGCAAAATCAAAACAGTCCAACAAAAATAAAGTACAATAGATTGACCCAGCAAAGGAAGCCAAAAATTGCATATACTAGTTAAGAACAAAATTAACTAAGGTGCAAACTGGAAAACACAACTAAGTCAAGGTGCCAAGTTGGGATTAAAACAATGAAAATGAAACTAACAAATATGTGGAGAGGAAAGTAAAGAAAGAATAGATATGCCAAGTTAAGTTGAGATAGATAAAGAAGATTTATATATATATTAAATATTAACTGCAAAGGGGAAAGAACAGTAGGTAAAGTAAATGGAGAAAGAAGTGTAGAAAAAAATATTAATAGGTTTTTTAAAAATAAAATTAAGAGAAAAGAAAAAAGGAAGAGAAAAAAAAAACCTCCATAGAACTGCAAAAGCCCAATGTAGAAGCAGAGGTTTATAACACCCATAAAAAAAAGTGTGATTTAATTTTTAAAAACCCAAAAGCTTAATTAAATTTCATAGCACCAATAAAATTCACAGCTACAACAGAGGAAAAGGGGAAGGGGGAAAAAAAGTAAAAAAAAAAAAATCATCCAAAAGAAACTACAGAACAAGTGAATACATAAGAATAATAAATGTTTGTTTTTGTTTTTGTTTTCTTTTTTAGTCACTCCTGTCAGTGTCCTTTCCCTCACTGGGAGTCACAGTCCACCTCTCCTTTCTAGAATGCCCTCCAACACTCTGCTAGTCTCTGAACCTGTTGTTGGGGCAGCTCAGATTCTAATTTGGTCTGACTTCTGTGTGTGTTCTTGCTGCCAATGTCCACAGCTGTCAGAACTGATGCTTTTTTTTTTTTTTTGGTGGGATCTCTCAATGTCCTTTTATATATTCCATAGACACAGTCTCTGCCTATTTGATCATATGGATTTAATCTGTAGCTTGTACAGCTGGTGGGAAGATTTAGAGGCCTCTTCCCTAGCCACACTGCCCCCAGGTTTCAATTGTGGTTTTATTCACACCTCTTCATTTGTGTCATCCACTGGGGTTTGCTCCTGAGGCTGCTCTGGAGGACTTGGGTCTGCCTCTGTGATAACCAGGTGTGGAGGTGGTGCAGCTGCTTGGGTCTAAGGGGTTCTGGCAGCACCAGCCACTCAGGGGAGTTGATGGCTAGAGCAGCAGGAAATATAGTGCTTATGGCAGAAAGTGAAGAGGAAATAAAAAGCCTCTTGATGAAAGTGAAGGAGGAGAGTGAAAAACTTGGCTTAAAGCTCAACAGTCAAAAAACGAAGATCATGGCATCTGGTCCCATCACTTCATGGGAAATAGATGGGGAAACAGTAGAAACAGTGTCAGACTTTATTTTTTTGGACTCCAAAGTCACTGCAGATGGTGAGTGCAGCCATGAAATTAAAAGATGTTTACTCCTTGGAAGGAAAGTTATGACTAACCTAGACAGCATATTAAAAAGCAGAGACATTACTTTGCCAGCAAAGGTCCATCTAGTCAAGGCTGTGTTTTTTCCGGTGATCATGTATGGATGTGAGAGTTGGACTGTGAAGAAAGCTGAGTGATGAAGAATTGATGCTTTTGAAGTGTGGTGTTGGAGAAGACTCTTTTTTTTTTTTTTTTTTAATTTATTTATTTTTAATTTTTACTTTACAATTCTGTATTGGTTTTGGCATAGATTGACATGAATCCACCACAGGTCTCTTGAGAGTCCCTTGGACTGCAAGGAGACCCAACCAGTCCATTCTGAAGGAGATCAGTCCTGGGATTTCTTTGGAAGGAATGATGCTGAAGCTGAAACTCCAGTACTTTGGCCACCTCATGTGAAGAGTTAACTCATTGAAAAAGACTGTGATGCTGGGAGGGATTGGGGGCAGGAGGAGAAGGGGACGACAGAGGGTGAGATGGCTGGATGGCATCACCAATGGACATGAGTTGGGTAAATTGCAGGAGTTGCTGATAGACAGGGAGGCTTGGCGTGCTGCAATTCATGGGGTCACAAAGAGTCGGACATAACTGAGCAACTGAACTAAACTGAACTGAAGAATGGTGTGGCAACCAGTATTGGCCAATACACTCCAATATTCTTGACTGGAGCACCTCCAGACAGAGAAGCCTGGCAGACCACAGTCCACAGGTTCGGAAAGAGCTGAACATGCCTGAAGTGACCCAGCGTGCATAGATGCAAGACTTTTTTTTTTTTTTTTTGCCTCTGGCAGCTCTGCCCCGGTGAGGGTTGAACGTGAAGGTGACCCAGCTGCTTGAGTCACTGGGACCCTGGCAGTGCCAAGTGTGCAGAGACAAGAACTGCCTCAGCCACAGGAGTTATGGCCCTATTAGAGGTGTTTTTTTTTTTTTTTGAACCTCTGGTAGCTGGTGATCAGAAGGCCTCTTTGGCTAGTCTTTCTCTGTTCAGTTCAGTTCAGTCGCTCAGTTGTGTCTGACTCTTTGTGACCCCATGAATCGCAGCCCCCCAAGCCTCCCTGTCCATCACCAACTCCCAGAGTTCACTCAGACTTCACATTCATCGAGTCAGTGATGCCATCCAGCCATCTCATCCTCAGTCGTCCCCTTCTTCTCCTGCCCCCAATCCCTCCTAGCATCAAAGTCTTTCCCAATGAGTCAACTCTTTGCATGAAGTGGCCAAAGTACTGGAGTTTCAGCTTTAGCATCATTCCTTCCAAAGAAATCCCAGGGCTTAGGCACTCATAGTGCCCGTTCAGGCACTCTCTTGCCTGGGGTCCTTCTCTTTTATTCGGTTCTTCAGGCACTTAAAGGAGCACTCTGGGTGGGGTCCTACTCTGTACTTCAGTGTGTCAGGAACTTGACGGGCCAGCTTCTCTATGGTTCAACTGCAGATGGTGGCCTGTGGGGAGAGAGGCTATGATGACGGCTCCATCCCCTTCATGTGACTCAGCAGTATCACCTTGTTTCCACGGCTGCCTGGCTTTTCTCTACAGCCATTTCCCACCATGGCCTCTTCCCTCACATTCCCTCAGTCCATCTCTCCGCAGTCAATAGCAGCCCTCACCCTGGGATTGCTGCACAGTCCCTAAGCTGCAGCTCCCAGCCATTGTGCCTTCTATGGGAACTGCATCCCTGTCCAGTGTACATATGGCTGCAGCAAGGACTGTCGTGATTCTCTTTCCATTTAGGCTGCCACAGATCAGCTGTTACACTCTCAGCTTTCAATGTTTCTCTTCTGACTCAGACAATTTCCCCGATGTGGGGATCAGACCCCTGCTTCAGTTCCCTCACCCCCCAGATAGCAGGTCCGGTCCTAGTAACACTCCTCTTTTTCCTCCTAGTTCCTTCATCCTACCGAGCTTTTGCGTGGTTCTAAATATTCTTTTCTGCTCATCAGGTACTCCTGTCTACTCTCAGCTGGTGTTTGGCATGCATTTCTGTTCCTGAAAGTCTATTCCTGATGTATCTATGGGGAGAGACGTATTCTATCTCCACTTACTCCACTGCCATCTTGTTCTCTTTGTTCTTCCTTGACTCTTGACTTTGTAAACATTATTCCCCATTCTTGGTAAAATTTCTCTCCCATTTTTGGTAGGATGTATTCACTGTTCCTGACTTAAGTTTGGAGACTATCATATTCAGAATTTTCTTCATCCTCCGGGATGAATTAGGTGTCTTTCCTCTGTGCTTCCCTGGTGGCTCAAATGGTAAAGAATCTGTCTGCAATACCTGGGTTCAATCCCTGGGTTGGGAAGATACCCTGGAGAAGAGAATGTCTACTCACTCCTGTATTCTTGCCTGGAGAATTCCATGGACAGAGGAGTTTGGGGAGCTACAGTCCATGGGGTCACAAAGAGTCAGACACGACTGAGCAACTAACAGTTTCACTTTTATCTGTGCTTATATGTCACACAGTGATCACTTTTATCATAAGATTTAAAACACACAGTACTAAAATTGCCTATTTACTTTCTTGCTTACCCATTAGCCTACTCTCTAGTAGATAGCCACTATCTATCTACTTACCCACTAGCCAAATATCTAGTAGATAATATATAGCCACTACTATTATCTGTGTTAAACACAGTGCTTAACACACAGTATTTAGCATCATTTGTTGAAAAGTGCTTAATTGCTATGAAAATGTATTTATATTCATGCAGATAGTATGCTTCCCTAACATCTATCTACAAGTCACTTTTAGAAGTTCACAAGTCCTTCAAGACAATCAGAGGCTTTAGAATATATACAAATGTGTTTTTAAATTAAAGTTTTCTTTATTTCAAAGCAGAATGTACCCATTACCTGTGATCAAGAATTCACTTCCATTATTGACTAGAGTATATAGGTTCTTATGAATACAAAACAAAGTTTATCTAGGGTATTGGGTAACACTTTCTGCAAGTGTAAGGAAAACATAATTTTGAACTTCCTTGAATGCAATTAAACAATGTGGAGAAATCATGGATTAACATCACACCTTCACTTAGTTTCTTCCACCTGAAAAGTGTTAACTGCTGGATTTGTGATAACACTAAAAAATGAATAAGAAGAAGTTAATAAACATAACACACTTTCAGACCTGATACTATCAAACTGTAGAATGACTTCCTGAAGTTAGGTGTGTGACTTAAAACTGTAAAATGTTTCATTTTTATATTTTTGCTGAAGAGTAAATATTTTATCACAGTTATATATATTAAGTTTTTCTCAAGCGATTTTTATTCTTACACACTTTTCTCTAGTCATTTATGAACAGTTAACTGTGGCTATGTACAGCTTCAAAGACAACCCACAATAAAGTTCCAATTAAAAATAAAACAATTGAAAATAAAATTTAATATCCAAGTCATTCAGAAGATTCTAAAGTAATACAGGAAAATAAAAAGGTAAACTGATAAATATAATTATAAGTAAATATTTAAAAACATACACACATGTTATATACATATATACCTATATATATGTATATACATATATAACTAAAAAGAAAAAATTATTAAAAATAATGATGAAGATAAAGATAATAAGAAAACTAGGCATGGGAAACATATGGCTGAAAACAAGAATGGGAAGAAATTCATATAGTAAAGATATTTTTTAAAATATTAACAAATCACCCTAATAATACTAGATAACATATATATTATTTTTAAATTTAAATTTTTATTGATATATCGATATAATAAACACATAACATTGTATAAGTTTAAGGTGTAAAATGCAATTTAATATATTCATATATTGCAAGATGATATCCCTCATAGTATTAGTTAAACCTGTATCGAGAGAGTGTGAGAATGCAAGTCATTCAGTTGTGCTGAACTCTTTGGGACCCCATGGACTGTAGAGTCCATGTAATTCTCCAGGTCAGAATACTAGACTGGGTAGCCTTTCCCTTCTCCAGGGTATCTTCCCAACCCAGGAATTGAACCCAGGTCTCCCACATTCCAGGTGAATTCTTTATCAACTGAGCTATAAAGGAAGCCCAAAACCTGTATCATGACTCATAATTATAATATTTTTGTGATGAAGAACAACTAAAATATAATCTCTTAACAACTCTGAAATTTATAATACAATGTTGGTGTCCATAGTCACTATTCTGAGCATTACAGCTCCAGGATTATTTATCTTCTAGTTTTTAGTTTAAACAACATCTTCCAATTTCCTCTACTCTCCAACCCTTTCTAACTATCATTCTACTCTCTGTTTTTATGAATTTGTTTTATTAGATTACACATATAAGTGATATCATACAGTACTGTCTTTCTTTGCCTGACATCTCACTTTACATAATACTCTCAAGGCCCAATCATATATGCAAATTACAAGGTTTCTTTCTTTTTCGTGGCTGAATATTATTCCTGTGTATATTTATATAATACCATCTCATTTTACTACTCTTCACTTAATTGCACTTCATTGATATTGCATTTTTTATGATTTAGAGGTTTGTGGCATCCCTATGTCAAGAAAGTCTGTTATCATTTTTCTAACACCATTTCCTCACTTTTTGTTTCTGTGTCATATGTTGGTAATTCTCACAATATTTCAAAATTTCATTATATAATATTTGTTAAGGTGATCTGTGATCTAATGTTACAAATATGATTGTTTTGGGCCACCATGAACCTTGCCAATATTAGAAAATACACTTAACTGATAAAAGTTGTTTGTGTTCTGAGTGTTCCATTAATTGACCAGCCATTACCTCATCCTTCTTCCTCCCCTCAGACATGCATATTCTCTGAGTCACAAAAATGCTGAAATAAGTCAGTTGGTAATTCCACAATGAACTCTAAGTGTTCAAGTGAAAGGAAGTCACATGTTTCTCTCTTTAAGAAAAAAGTTAGCTTAGTGAAGAAGGCATGTTGAAAACCTAGGCAGAAACCTAGGCATCTTGCACTAAACAGGTAGCCAAACTGTGAATGCAAAGAAAAAGTTCTTGAAGGAAATTAAAAATACTACTCTAGTGAACAAATGGTAAGAAAAAAAAACAAGTCTTATTACTAACATGGAGAAAGTTATACTGGTCTATATACAAGATCAAGCTAGCTACAATATTCCCTTGAGTCAAAGCCTAATCCAGAGGAATACTCTAAACTTCTAAGTTATAAGAGGGCTGAGAGAGCTGGGGAAGGTACAGAAGAAAAACTTGAAGCTTAGTAGAGGCTGGGTCTTAAAGTTTAAGGAGATAAGCCATCTTCATAACATAAAAGTACAAGGTGAAGCAGCAAGTTCTAATGTGGAGGCTGGAGTAAGGTATCCAGATATCTAGTTAAAATAGTTAATTATGATAGCCACATTAAATAATAGATTTTCAATGTAGATGAAACAGCCTTATGTTGGAAGATGATATATTTTAAGACTTTCAAAGCTAGAGAAGACTTCAAAACTTCAAAGAACAGACTCTCTTGTTAGATGCAAACTTCAAATTTAAGTTAAAGCCAATGCTTATTTCAGTTCAGTTCAGTTCAGTCGCTCAGTCGTGTCCAACTCTTTGTGACCCCATAAATCGCAGCACACCAGGTCTTCCTGTCCATCACCATCTCACGGAGTTCAATCAGACTCACGTCCATCGAGTCTGTGATGCCATCCAGCCATCTCATCCTTGGTCGTCCCCTTCCCCTCTTGCCCCCAATCCCTCCCAGCATCAGAGTCTTTTCCAATGAGTCAACTCTTCACATGAGGTGGCCAAAGTACTGTAGTTTCAGCTTTAGCATCATTCTTTCCAAAGAAATCCCAGGGCTGATCTCCTTCAGAATGGATTCGTTGGATCTCCTTGCAGTCCAAGGGACTCTCAAGAGTCTTCAACACCACAGTTCAAAAGCATCAATTCTTCAGCTCTCAGCCTTCTTCACAGTCCAACTGTCACATCCATACATGACCACAGGAACAACCATAGCCTTGACTAGACGGACCTTAGTCGGCAAAGTAATGTCTCTGCTTTCAAACATATTATCTAGGTTGGTCATAACTTTTCTTCCAAGGAGTAAGCGTCTTTTAATTTCATGGCTGCAGTCAACATCTGCAGTGATTTTGGAGCCCAAAAAAATAAAGTCTGACACTGTTTCCAATGTTTCCCCATCTATTTCCCATGAAGTGATGGGACCAGATGCCATGATCTTCGTTTTCTGAATGTTGAGCTTTAAGACAACTTTTTCACTCTCCTCTTTCACTTTCATCAAGAGGCTTTTTGGCTCCTCTTCACTTTCTGCCATAAGGGTGGTGTCATCTGCATATCTGAGGTTATTGATATTTCTACTGGCAATCTTGATTCCAGCCTGTGTTTCTTCCAGTCCAGTGTTTCTCATGATGTACTCTGCATATAAGTTAAATAAGCAGGGTGACAATATACAGCCTTGACATACTCCTTTTCCTATTTGGAACCAGTCTGTTGTTTCATGTCCAGTTCTAACTGTTGCTTCCTGACCTGCATACAGATTTCTCAAGAGGCAGGTTAGGTGGTCTGGTATTCCCATCTCTTTCAGAATTTTCCACAGTTTATTTTGATCCACACAGTCAAAGGCTTTGGTATAGTCAATAAAGCAGAAATAGATGTTTTTTCTGGAACTCTCTTGCTTTTTCCATTTACCATTCCAAAAATCCTAGGGTCCTTAAGAATTATGATGAATCTACTGTGCCTATACTATGTACATGAATCAACAAAGCCTGGATGACAGAACATAAGTTTACAACATGGTTTCCTGAATAGTTTAAGTCCATTGTTGAGAACTACTGCCTAGAAAAAGAATTCCTTTCAAAATATTACTGCTCATTGACAATGTATCTGATCACTATGATGGTGAGGTACAGTGAGATACATGTTGTTTTCATGCTTGTTAACACAACACCCATTCTGCAGTCAATGGCTCAAGGAGCAGTTTTGACTGTCAAGTCAGAGAGAGTGATTCCTCCAATGGATTTGGGCAAAATAAATTGAAACCCATTTGGAAAGGATTCACCATTCTAGATGCCATTAAGAACCTTAATGCTTCATGGGAAGAGGCCAAAATATTAACATATATAGGAGTTTGGAAGAAGTTGATTTCAACCCTCATGGGTAACTTTGAAGGGTTGACAACTTCAGTAGAGGAAGTAACCTCACATCTGGTGGAAATAGAAAGAGAACTAGAAGTGGAGTCCAAAGATGTGGCAAAATAGACTGCTTCAATTTCATGATAAAACTTTAACAAATGAAGAATTGTTTCTTATGAATGAGCAAAAAAAAAAGTAGTTTTTTGAGATGGAATCTACTTCTGGTGAAGATGCTGTGAAGATTATTGAAATGGTAACAAAGGGCCTAGAATATTAGAGAAACAGCTGATGAAACAAAAGGAGAACTTGGGAGGACTGATTCCAATTTTGAAAGTTCTATTGTTGGTAAAATGCTAGCCAACAGCAATGCATGCTGCAGAGAAATTGTGAAAAGAATAGTCAATCGATGCAGCAAATTTCAGTGTTGTTTTATTTTAAGAAGTACGACAGCTATGTCAGCGTTCAGCAACCACCACCCTGATCGGTTAACAACCATCAACATCAAGGCAATGTCCTCCACCAGCAAAAAGATTACCACTTCCTTTAGGTTCAGGTGATGGCTAGCACTTATTAGCATTAAATTATTTGTAATTAAGGTATGTACTCTTTTTTTTTTTTCTTTTTAGATATAATGCTGCATGTGTGCTAAGTCACTGAGTCATGCCTGACTCTGTGACCCAATGGACTTTAGACTGCCAGGCTCCTCTGTCTATGGGTTTCTCCAGGCAAGAATACTGGAGTGGGTTGCCTTGCCCTCCTCCAAGGAATCTTCCTGACCCAAAGATTGAACCCACCTCTCTTATGTTTCCTTCATAGGCAGGTGGGTTCTTCACCACTCACACCATCTGGTAGCCCACATATAATGCTATAGTTCACTTAATAGACTGCAGTATAGTGTAAAGATATCTTTTATCTGCATTCAGAAACCAAAATATTTGTGACACTTGCCTTGTTGATATAGTCACTTTATTGCAGGGATCTGGCATTGAACCAGCAATAGCTCCAAGGTTTGCTGTATATCCAAAAATGGAATTGCTGGACCAAATTGTAGTTCTGTTTTGGGATTGCTTTGTCCTCCTCCAGGGTATCTTCCCAACTCAGGGATCAAACCCAGGTCTCCCACATTGCAGGTGGATTATTTACCATCTGAGCCCCAGAGAAGCCCAAGAATACTGGAAGGGGTAGCCTATTCCTCCTCTAGGGGATCTTCCTGACCCAGGAGCCAAACCAGGGTCTCCTGCATCACAATTGGATTCTTTACCAGCTGAGTTACCAAGGAAGTTTTAACTTCTTAAAGAGCTTCCATATTGCTTTCCTTAGTGGCTGAACAAGCTATATTCCCACCAATAGTAAATATCTGCATCTTGTCTACTTGATGATGGCCATTTCAACAAATATAAGGTGATACCTCATTGATTTTTGAATTGTATTGCCCCGATGACTAGTGATTCCAATCATCTTGCCTTATTTGGAAAATGTCTGTTTACTTTCTCTGCTCATTTTTTAAATAGCTTTTTTAAAAGAGTTGTATGAGTTCTTTATATATTTTGGATGTGAAACCCTTTATATGGTTTTCCAATATTTTCTCCCATCCCATCAGTTGTCTTTTCATTTGCTGTTTCTTTTGCTGTGCAGAATCTTTTTAGTTTAATGTCATCCCACTTGTTGATTTTTGTTTTTGTGCTTCCAGTGTCATATCTAAAAAAATATTTCCAAGACCAATGTCAAGGACTGTTCCTTGTATTTTCTTCCAGGAGTTTTACCATATCAGGACTTACATTTAAGCCTTTAACCCACTTTGAGAATTTTTTCTGAGTGGCCTAATATAAGTATCCAATTTCATCTTCTTCATGTGGTTATCAAGTTTTTACAACACCATTTGTTGATGATCATTCTTTCACCATTGAGTGTTCTTGGCTCCCTCACCAAATCTTAGTTATAAATTTGGAAGTTTGTCTCTCTCCTCTTGTTTCTGTTCCATTGATCTATGTGCCTATTTTTATGACAGTACCATACTGCTCTAATTAATTACTATAGCTGTGTATAGCATGAAATCAGAAAATGTGATACCTGCAGCTTTGCTCTTATTTTTCATGATTGCTTTGGAGTCGTGAATATATACAAATTTTAGGATAATTCTTTATCTATTTATGTGAAAAATGCCACTGGAATTTTGGTTGGGATTGCATTGAATCTACAGATGACTTTGGGCAGTATGTACATTTTAGAAATATTAGTTCTTCTGATCCAAGAACACAGCAATTTTTCCATTCATGTGTGTCTTCTTCAGTTTCTTTCATCAACGTTTCATAGTTTTCATTGTACAAATCTTATACTTCTTTGGTCAAATTTATTCCTAAATATTCTATTGATTTTGATGCTACTAAAAAGCAGAGACATCACTTTGCCAACAGAGGTCCATGTAGTTAAAGCTATGGTTTTTCCAGCAGTCATCTACTGATGTGAGAGTTGGACCATAAAGAAGGCTGCATATTGAAGAATTTATGCTTTTGAACTGTGGTGCTGGAGAAGCCTCTTGAGAGTCCCTTGGACAGCAAGGAGATCAAGCCAGTCAATTCTAAAAGAAGTCAACACTGAATATTCTTTGGAAGCACTAATGCTGAAATTCCAATACTTTGGCCACCACATACAATGAACTAACTCTTTGGAAAAGATGCTCATGATGGGAAAGATTGAAGGCATGAGAAGGGGATGGCATCACTTGCTCAATGTACATGAGTTTGAGCAGGCTCTGAGAGATAATGATGAACAAGGAAGCCTGATGTGCTGCAGTCCATGGGGTCACAAAGAATCAAACATGACTAAGCCACTTATCAACAACATGATGTTTCCTTTATTTAATTTTCAACTGCTGTTTGTGTACTGTTGTTAGTACAACTGGTTTCTGTATGGTGATTTTATACAAAGAGCTGATACATGCATTTATACTGATAACCTAATGAAAGTTCCTTTGTAGGATCACTATCAATCCTTAGCTGCTGTTGGAATTCTCTATCTTTGATTTTTGACAGTTTCTTTATAATGTGTCTTGGAGAAGGTCTTTTTTAGAGTGATCTCTCAACTTCATGTACTTGGATGTCCAGTTCTCTCCCAGGTTTAGGAAATTTTCTCAATTATTTCTTTTAAATAGTTTATCTCCCCTTTGCCCTCTCTTTTTCTGGACTCTGGCTATACTATTTTTTTTTTTTTTTGGAACCCCATAGAGCACATTTTTTCTTACTCTTTTCCATTATTTTTTCTTTGTTCTCTTCTAAGTGAGTTATTTCAAGCTCCCTTTTCTATAATTCATTTATTATATCTTCATTTGCCCTGCTCTACTGCAGATGCTGTTTATTGTATTTTATTTCATTCACAGAATTTTTAAGCTCCAGAATTTCTGTTTAGTTCTTTCATATAACTTGTGTTCTCTTGGTAAATATCTCATTTTGATCACTACTTTTTTTTTCAAGACTTCATTGAAGTCTTTCTGAGTTCCCTTATATTTTGTTGAGTTTCTTTAAAAAGGAAATTCAAAACTATTTTGAGGTATTTATCAATTAGATCACATACTTTAATGATCCTTTCAGCTCAGTAATTGGAGAATTACTTTTGTTGATAATATTATCTTGATGTTTTTAAAATTCTTTTTAGTTTTATGTTGCTTCTTTTATATTTTATGTAGCAGACTCCTCCTTAAATCTTTGCTAGTTTCCTTCAGATGGGTTATTCTGTTTATTGGCCCTGTATCTTATACTCATTCATGTGTGCTTATTTGAGTCTGACTCTTTGTGACCCCATGGACTGTAGTCTACCAGGCTCCTTTGTCCATGAAATTTTCCAGGCAAGAATACTGGAGTGGGCTCCCATTTTCTCCTTCAGGGTATCTTTCAGATCCAGGGATCAAACCTGTGTCTCTTGAGTCTCCTGCCATTGCAGGTAGATTCTTTACCTACTGAGACATAAAGGGGCTGGATCTTTTATAATATGAGACCAAAAAAAAAAAAAACCAACTAGGGTTTCTCTTCTTTTGTATAGGTACATTCTAATCTTCTTCTCCCTCTTGTGGCAGAATTCTTAAGTCTATCTACTCTGGTTCTTAGCAACTCACCAGGCTGCTACTGGAAACTTTTGTTTTTCAAAAGGTGGCACTGTAGCTCAAGTTTGTGCCTTCTCCCTTGCCCACATATCCTGGTATGTTTTCTGAATGTACTTCCTGTCTATTGTATCTTGCCCTTCCTTCTGCACAAGAAGCTGCCTCAGTGTGGCAGGTGGTGTGTGTTTGGCACCTGCGACCTGCAGACCTGGTAAGAAGATACTCAGATGAGGTATTTCAGAAGCTCACAAGTGTGTACTTCCTGCTGAAGTCTACTGTGCAGAATTCAGGAACTGCATTCCTTTAATGTACTTTGATATTGTTATCTGCCTCTTTCTTGATCATCCCTCTACTCCAAGTCATAGATATACTGCCTCAGTACTCTGTGTGCTGCTGGAGAGAAATGGGTCCACTGACCTCCCTTTTCATTAAAAGTTCTTTCTTCATCATGAAATAATTCAAAAATGAACCAGATGTTAAGAAAGTAAAATGAGAGTTTATTTATTAAAAAATACACCCTCAGGAGGAAAGCTGGCACACAGGTGAAGAGTTACAATCCCTGGTCTTTTTGTCAAGTTGGTCTTGTTATTGTTGTTGTTTAGTTGCTAATTCATATCCTACTCTTTTGCAGCCCCATAGACTGTAGCCCACTAGACTCCACTGTCAGTGGGATTTCCTGGGCAACAGTACCTGAGTGGGTTGCCACTCTTTTCTTCAGAGGATCAGCATACAAATGAAGGGGAGAAATATTCACTGGGAAAGGAGGAGTTTCTGGGTCAAGTTTCTTGATTTTTCATCCCAGCTCCATTTCCTTAGGGGAGGAGGGATTTTTACCTTATTTAGCTTAGATCAGAAGTATTGTGGTGTCAGTGAATAATAAGTACTTCTTATATGTAAGGCTAATTTTACTGTAATGAGAGCATAAAGAACACAACATTACATTCAGATTCAAGAAATTGCTGCTTTATTTGTTACTGGGACACTTATCACCAAAAATTTGTGGTTTCTTGTTTCTTGTCAGTCTTGAGATTCGTGATTTTATTTGTCTGCCTATAGACTCCCTCTGTTTACAAGATCTGTGATTTCCTGGATCCTGGCCTCTGCCTCCATTTCTTTGCTCACACCTAACTACCTGCCTGCTGTAACAAAAGATGGCCACTGCTGGATAGTTCAACCACATGTGGTATTGCATGGGGTAGGTGTGGGGAGTGGACTGGGGATAACACTGGTAAAGTTCTCACCATCTTCACTGCATCCTAAATAGTATATATATTTTTCCAATTGTCTGCTAGAATTTCCCCTCAAGAGAAATTTCCCTTCTACAGTTTGGCTTTCATTTATGCTTATCTTCCCAGGTGAGCCCTTTTCAGGTTTTTTCCTGACTTTGGTTAGCAATGGAGGTAGCTTGGCTGCTCAACCAGTCCCACAGCCTGTACTCTCTGTCTTCCTGTGTTGGATACACAAATGACAAGACTTTTCCAAGTCCCTTGTCATATAACATTGGATCCCATTACTCCCAGAAGGGCGTCTAATTTTTTGTTATAAAGGAGACAAAAGTAGAAACATTTCTTGCCACAATGATGCTAATTCCACTCATATATAGTGTTTGAGGTGTGCCAACCGTTGTTCTAAACATTTTTTCATATATTAATGCATTAATCCTATAAGAGATGTGATATTATCCCCACTTGAAATAAGATAACTAAAGGACAAATAGGATAAATCACAACACAGTGTTAACTAACTAGAAATTTACAATGTCTAGATTGAACATGGACAAGGATTATTTTCCACATAAAATCATGTAAATATTTAAAATAAGGACAAAAACTACAATTGTAAAGATTAATAGAGCACAGAAACTTATGAATAACTATCAATTAAGTAGTGAGTTGTTATTGTTCTCTTGAACAGTTTGATATTCAAACAAAATGATTTTATTAAAACTTCTGATATTATTTCTTATAATTTATATCAAAGAAATAATTCAAAAATTAAATAAGTAAAAGTTTTTGTGTAAAGATATTGCAATATATTTGCACAGAAAGCTTAGTATGGCAAGTCTCAGTAGTTGAAATAAATCTTAAAAAAAGTCAAAAATTGATGAATTGTTAAATAGATTGGGGATATTGTAATAAAATTGATATTGCCATTAAAATTATATATTTCAAAAATATAAAGCAATACCAAGAAGTGAAATAAAACTACATGAAAGGAAAAAAAATACATTTTTTGGAGTACAGTAGGTTTACAATTTTGTGCTAGTTCAGGTATAGAGCAAGGTAAATGTATTAAATATATGCATATATCTACTTACTTTTAGATTCTTTTCTCATATAGGCCTTTACAGAGGATCGAGTAGAGCCCCCTGTGCTATTATTTTATGTAATGTGTATATGTCAACCCCAAACTTCCAATTTATACCTCCTTCATTTAAACCTGATAATTATGTTTATTTTCTACATCTGTGACTCTATTTCTGTTTTGTAGGTAAAATTATTTGTACCCTTTACTTTATGTTTCGTATATAAACAATATCATGTGGTATTTGTCTTTCCCTCTCTGACTTATTTCACTGAATATCACAATCCCTACCTCCATCTATATTGTGGCAAAAAGCATTATTTTGTCCTTTTTATGGCTGAGTAGTATCCCTTTGTATATATGTACCACATCTTCTTTATTCATTCCTCTGTTGATGGACATTTAGGTTTCTTCTATATCCCAGCTACTGTAAATAGTCAGGGGGTGTATATCTCTATGAATTATGGTTTTCTCCATATATATGCCCAGCAGTAAGATTACCAGATCATATGGTAGCTCTGTTTTTAGTTTTTTAAGGAAACTCTGTATTGTTCTCCATAGTGGCTGTATTGATTTACATTCCCACCAACAGTATAGAAGTGTTCCATTTACTCCACAATTTCTTCAGCATTTACTGTTTTTACATGGTTTGATGATGGCCATTCTGACTCATATGAGGTGATACCTCACTGAATAATTAGTGATGATGAACATCTTTTCATGTGCTTTTTAATCATCTGTATGTCTTCTTTGGAGAAATTTGTATTTAGATGGTCTGCCAATTTTTTGACTTGATTTTTTTGATGTTGTTACCAACTCTAAGCTCTCACTCCTTGCTGCACAACAGGACAATGAACCTGAGAGACAGGTGTTGGGGCAAGTAATACACCTTTATTTGGAGAGCTGGCTGATTTAAAAGGTGGCACAATAACGTCTCAAAATACCCATCTTATCGGGGTCTGGATGCCAGGTTCTTTTATGGATCAGAGATGAGGGGGAGATGAGGAAACAATGTAAAAAGGCCATTAATCTTGCAAATATTTCCTAGAATGGCAAGCCTCAGACAGGGTGATGTGTTAATTTCTTCCTTCCTGTCATCTAGGTGGATAGAGTTCTGAACAAAGGCACTTTAGTTTAACAGTCTGGCAGTGGGGCAGGATTCTGAGCCAGGCCATTATGAATGATTATAATAACAAAAGCAATGGAAAGCAATTCAAAGAAACAGTTCCAACATGTACTCCTAATTGACTTCTCCCTGCACCAATTCCCCACTGTAAAACCCTACAGTCCTGTAGAAAAGGGGCAATGACCCTTCTGATTGCTACATCAGAAGGCTCTTTCCAGGAGTGTCCAACATTAGTGCCAGTGTTCCAATGTTGAGATTTGTCTTAATTTGTTCCATTTGGAAAGTTTCGACTTTACAAGAATAGACTTAGAAAAACCCATGAGGCAGCATCTAGGAGTTTAGCACTTTTTTATGTATCGGAAGATGCAAGCACTCACTAAAACCATTTCTTTGATAGTACCTCAGCTATTCAGGACCTGTAGACCTCTATTCCTAGAGTTTCCTCAGGGTTCACCACAGGGAGTGTTCACAATCTGATGATTGCCATATGGCAAGTATTCTCCTTCCTCGGGGCTCGAGGGCTAGACTACTGATTTCAATTATCAGGTCTTATCCTCTTGTCAGGAATTTAACCAATATTTGGGAGACACTTCATAATCACTTTTGTCGAATGGTGCTGGGAGGCTTATGCAGATAAGGCAAAAATTCTTGATAAGCTATTTCAGTTCAGTTCATTTCAGTTCAGCCACTCAGTCTTGTCTGACTCTTTGTGACCCCATGGACTGCAGCATGCCAGGCTTCCCTGTCCATCAACAACACCTGGAACTTACTCAAACTCATGTCCATCGAGTCGGTGATGCCATCCAACCATTTCATCCTCTGTCATCCCCTTCTCCTCCTGCCTTCAATCTTTCCCATCACCAGGGTCTTTACAAATGAGTCAGTTCTTCACCTCAAGTGGACAGAGTATTGGAGTATCAGCTTCAACATCAGTCCTTCCAATGAATAGTCATGACTGATTTCCTTTAGCATGGACTGTTTGGATCTCCTTACAGTCCAAGGGACTCTCAAGATCTTCTCCAACACCACAGTTCAAAAGCATCAATTCTTCAGTGCTCAGCTTTCTTTATATTCCAACTCTCACATCCATACGTGACTACTGGAAAAACAAAAGCTTTGACTAAACAGACCTTTGTTGACAAAGTAATGTCTCTGATTTTTAATATGCTGTCTATGTTGGTCATAACTTTTCCTCCAATGAGCAAGCACCTTTTACTTTCATGGCTGCATTCACCATATGCAGTGATTTTGGAGCCCAAGAAAATAAAGTCTGTCACTGTTTCCTTTGTTTCCCCATCTATTTGCCATGAAGTGATGGAACCATGATCTTAGTTTTCTGAATGTTGAGCTTTAAGCCAACTTTTTCACTCTCCTCTTTCATTTTATCAAGATGCTCTTTGGTTCTTCTTCACTTTCTGCCATAAAGGTGTTGCCATCTGCATATATGATGTTATTGATATTTCTCCCAGCAATATTGATTCCAGCCTGTGCTTCATCCAGTCCAGCATTTCTCATAATGTACTCTGCATGTAAGTTAAATAAGCAGGGTGACAATGTACAGCCTTGACATACTCCTTTCCCAATTTGGAACCAGTCTGTTGTTCCATGTCCAGTTCTAACTGTTCCTTCCTGACCTGCATACAGATTTTTCAGGATGCAGCTCAGGTGGTCTGATATTCCCACCTCGTGAAGAATTTTCCACAGTTTGTTGTGATCCACACAGTCAAAGGATTTTGTGTAGTCAATAAAGCAGAAATAGGTGTTTTCCTGGAACTCTCTTGCTTTTTTGACAGTTCAGCAGATGTTGGCAATTTGATCTCTGGTTCTTCTGCCTTTTCTAAATCCAACTTGAACATCTGAAAGTTCACAGTTCATGTACTGTTGAAGACTGTCTTGGAGAATTTTGAGCAATACTTTGCTAGCATGTGAAATGAGTGTAATTGTGAAGGTGCTTGAACATCCTTTGGCACTGCCTTTCTTTGAGATTGGAATGAAAACTGACTTTTCCACTCTAGTGATACCTGCTGAGCTTTTCAAATTTGCTGGCATATTGAGTACAACACTTTCACAGCATCATCTTTTAGGATTTGAAATATCTCTACCAGAATTCTATCACCTCCACTAGCTTTGTTCGTAGTGATGTTTCCTAAGGCCCCCTTGACTTCACATTCCAGGATGTCTGCCTCTAGATGCCATGATATGCCATGGCAGGTGCTGAATTTTGGACCATGTCCCATAAATTAATTAAAGGTTCTCTGTTGTCTGTCTAATTATAATCTGGGAGACATTTTCCCTTGTTTCTTCTTCCAGTTCCTAGATTCACACTATTTCAATTATTCTGTTATAAATATGATCTATTTTTTCAAGACATTTAGCCATAGAAGTTTTTTTAAAGGCCTGTACTGGGTGTCTCTAGTGGTAAAGGACCTGCTTGCCAGTGCAGGAGCCATAGAGTACAGGTTTTATCCCTTGTTTGGGAAGATCTCCTGGAGGAGGACACAGCAACTCACTCCAGTATTCTTTCCTGGAGAATTCCACGGAGAGAGGAGCCTGGCAAGCTACAGTCCATGGAGTTGCAAAGAGTCGGACATGACTGAACCAACTTAGGATGCATGCACTGTCAGAAACAATAACCTTATACATTTGACAGGATACAAGTAACACAGCTAGTCACACTGACAAAGATGTAGTGCAAAGAGGAAACGCAAAGCACTGGAAAATAAAGAACACATTTAAACAATGATTAGTATAACTAGCTGTAATCCAGTTGTAATAACTGATTTAATGAATTATCTGCAGTTTCACTGTAATGGCCATACACACTTATGCATGACTTAACCTTTGAGATAAGCATATGCCCCTGGCAGAATCAACCAGGTAGAGAGAAAAAGATAAGTGTTTCAGTTCTACTCACAAAAGACATAATCTACCAAATTACTGAAAGTCATAATTAATTGAAGGAGATTTTCCTCACATCTGGAAAGCACATATTTAAACCAATAATCTTTTTAAGTAGAAACCATAAAAATTACAACCATGTTTACCAGTTTACTGAGTCCTATGTAACTAGTACATTTTGTTAACAGTTTTATGAAGTCATCATATTTCTCATTAGAATTCTTCAAGTTTTTACTCAGTTCAGTATTATGATCTGAAAGACAGAAACATGTAAAAATCCAAATGTCCTTTTTATAAATCTTGAAGAGGCATTTTCCCAAAGGCATCTGAGTGAAAACAGAACTGTCTGTTTAACAGTTAATGACAAAAAACTTAAGAAGGCACGTTTGTATCTAATGCAATTGACAAAGTAACCTGGTTACTGCTGTGACATACAACACTTTCAGTAAGAAACTAGAATTATTGACAGCAAGGAGATCAAACTAGTTAATCCTAAAGGAAATCAGCCCTGGATATTCATTGACGCTGAAGCTGAAGCTCCAATACTTTGGCCACCTGATGCGAAGAACTGACTCATTGGAAAAGACCCAGATCCTGGGAAAGATTGAAGGCAGGAGAAGAAGAGGATGACAGAGGATGAGATGGTTGGATGGCATCACCGACTTGATGGGCAGGAGTTTGAGTAAGCTCCAGGAGTTGCTGATGGACAGGGAAACTTGGCATGCTGCAGTCCGTGGGGTCTCAAAGAGTTGGACACTACTGAGTGACTGAACTGACAGACAGATGACTGATATTATTCTACCAGGATATATCAGATTTTTAGGAGCTCCATATAATCTCTAGAATATCTGTATCATTTACGACATGATAAAACAAATTTTATTATTCATTTGATATCAATTCACATGCAGTTCAACACACCAAATGAATCAATTAGTTTAATACCTACCTCCCTTTGGGTCCTCCAGGGGCCCTTTGAAACATCCCAAAGTTAGCAAGAGGACAAGGGTACTTTATTAGAACTTGATTTGGGAAATTTTGTCAAAATAGCAATAAAACAAAAACACAACATGATCATAAATCACTGTGAAACAGTAGTTAAGTTACTTAGCCAATGTGACAATAAAAGATTTCAAAGGCAAATACAGATTATTTAAAAGGTAAATAAACTTTAAATCTCTTATTAAAGGCAGTTTAACATCTTCAGAAAACTTGTCTTTTCTAATAGAAGTCAAGTTTAAGGTTTGCACCAACTTAAAGGTTCATTTACTCAAATCCCTGGTAGCTCAGACAGCAAAGCATCTGCCTATAATGCAGGAGACCTGGGTTCAATCCCTGGGTCGGAAAGATCCTCTGGAGAAGGAAATGGCAACCCACTCCAGTATTCTTGCCTGGAAAATCCCATGGACTGAGGATTCTGATAGACTACAGTCCATGGGGTCCCAAAGAGTTGGACACGACTGAGCGACTTCACTCACTTTTACTCAATTAAACTTGTTTAAACTTGGTCAGTCCTGACTGCTCATGTACAAAACTCCTTTTTCAGGGTCTACTTTTCACAAACGTTCCATCACTTAATTTTAGCACAATATTAACTTTCATGTTGTTGAATATCCCGAAAGATCTGAAAATATGATCATTTCTAAAAGTTCACTCAAAACTCTTATCACATTTGAACTTTCCTCAAAAGTTACATTATATCGAGTTACTTTCCTCGCTTGGATGTATGTATGTGTTCCTTAGATCTTTCTATGGGTGTGAAAGTTGGGCTATAAAGAAAGCTGAGCACCAAAGAATTGATGCTTTTGAACTGTGGTTTTGGAGAAGACTCTTGAAAGTCCCTTGGATTGCCAGGGGATCCAATCAGTCCATCCTAAAGGAAATCAGTCCTGAGTATTCATTGGAAGGACTGATGCTAAAGCTGAAACTCCAGTATTTTGGCCATCTGATGTGAAGAACTGACTCATTTGTAAAGACCCAGATGCTGGGAAAGATTGAAGGCAGCAGGAGAAGGGGACGACAGAGGATGAAATGATTGGATGGCATCACTGACTCAATGGACATGAGTTTGAGTAAGCTCTGGGTGTTGGTGATGGACAGGGGGAAGTCCTGGCGTGCTGCAGTCCATGGGGTCACAAAGAGTCAGACACAACTGAGTCACTGAACTGAACTGACTTTCCTTTTCTACAAATCTGCAACAGATATAATAAGATCTTATTTAGTTTATATTAAACCTAGGTACAATGAAAATATGATATTTAATGTTGATTACTCAAAAGTGTGTATATTAATTATATGATCAAAACTGAACATTATTGCTAGTACCAATTTAACATTGAACATTTCCCAGTTCATGTGAACCTGAAATTAATTTAGCTTAATTTATCTCATATTCAGAATTATTTGGTTCGTAAGCACTAACTTTTGTTTAAGTCAATTAAATAGAGCTTTCACAAATCAGCCACAGCAATGCTCTTCAAAAATATATATATAAACACACAGTGAGACCTCAGTTTTTATTTCAAAATTTCAATCCTAAATCAGGTGCAGCATGTAAATCCCATCAGTTTACAAGAGATTGAATTAGAATTGGGTTTCTCACAGATGGAGCAAGTCAAGCCCACTTGGCTAGATGGCTAATATTTGCATAAAAAGCAATTTCTAATTACCTTGGACAAGCCAACTTCTAAATTATATTCTTCTCTTGAAAATTTGCATTTTAAAAAGACCACAGAAATTAGGGTTCCTGAGAAGAACAGATAAGACATCTGCATCTCAAAGATACAGACTAGTTCTTCCTAGGATTACTTTGTTTTCCCTTTGTTTAACACTGAGGGTGAAAGATGTGAAGGCAACCAGAAAGACAGGCTTAGATGTGAAGGCAACAGGGAAGACAGGCTTAGTAATCTGACTTATCGTTCTGCCACGAGTTCAGCAGCCAGGAGGAGGTAGGCTCAGTGTTTTGCTTGAAACAATATATGCCTAACAATGCACATGTGCACCATGTCGCTTCAGTCATGTCCGACTCTTTGCAACCCCGTGGACTGTATCCCACCAGGCTCCTCTGTTCATGTGATTCTCCAAGCAAGAATATTAGAGTGAGTTTCAGTTTCCTTTTCCGGAGCATCTTCCTGACACAGGGATCAAAGCAGCGTCTCTTGCGTCTCCTGCATTGGCAGGCAGGTTCTTTATCACTAGCAAGAACTGGCAAGCCGATAATAATGCACAGAAGTTGTCTTGTTGGGGGCAGGCACTAATGGTCTGCTCCATTCCCTTACTCCCTGGGAGTCTTCAGGAGGAAGGTGCCCTAATGGCTTTTAAGTGCCTGACCCATGCTTACACAATTTTAATTGGTCTGGTCCTCAGCTTAAGGGACAAAGAGGAAAAGAAAGTCCTCACCCATTTGGGTGGCAGTTACTGGGGACAGTGGATTATGGGGCCTTTGGAACACTCCAGAGTGTAACCCTGGCCAGAGTTCCCCAACTGCTTCCACAGGCACTAGCCTGTTTGCAGAGGGTTCAAGGAGTGAGAAATGAGATTAGAGGGAACTTTATAGGAAGTACTTCTCAATTTAGTCTGAGTAGTTAGTACCAGATGTTTGTGTATTACCAAAGTAGCTAGAATGAAGCAAAACCTAGCCAGCCAGAAAATCACACTAACCTGACTCCCCAGTCTTATTAGATCTGTGACCTTTGTCTAAAGTGCCTTATAAATGGAATTTTCCTTCACAGGGAAACTCCCCAAGTTGGAGCTAAAACTCCTCACTATCAAAGTTACCCAAGGCTCCTGTAGGAAAAATTAGAATCAGGTGCCTCAAGTCCAAGGGAGCCCCCAGGTCTTTTCATTCATTATCAAAGTGTTCCTCTCCTTTGCAAGGTGTTTGTAACTGTGAAATTGTATAATTGGGAGCCATTTAGAGACCATTGCTTTTCTGTTCCTCAGATATCTAATATAGGCCCAAAGAGGTTTCCTTCAAAACAGATGAAATATTTGTCATCTTTATAAGTTTGATAACACCAAAGCACAAAAGACAGGCAGATTTCATGAAAAACATGCACACACACACACACACACAAATAAATTGCACTGATACACAGATGATCCAGTTCCAACTCAGGTAAATAAATTTACTGTATAAAAATGAACTAGGGTAGGCTTAACCCCTCTATGAACTAGTTCCCAATGAACCAGTTCCAACTCAGGTAAATAAATTTACTGTATAAAAATGAACTAGGGTAGGCTTAACCCCTCTATGAACTAGTTCCCAATGAACCAGTTCTAACTCAGGTAAATTCCAAAACCTCCCCCTGCCAACAAGATACCGCATCCAAATTGGCATGTCCCATAAAGGAAAAGCCCAAATTGAGTGGATAATATATTCCCAGCACACCAGAGAGACATAGTTTACAAAATCAAGTCCATCAACTCATAGCACAAAGGGGCACACAGAAATGCAGACAAACTGGCTATTGAATTGGATAAACTTACCCCATGAAATTGATTCCATTGATTCATAGAAGTTTGTCTGTTCCTTGCTTCAGCTGACAAGTGTAGGGAGAGCCAGTGCTGCTTCAAGGAATCTTGAAGGAAAGATCCTCAGGAAAAATGGACCAAGCAGCTGCTAGAGCCTTGACCCATTATTTCCTGACTGGGTTGACTAGCCATAAGGAGCAAGGATGCTGTCTGGCTAAGCCAAATTTGTTACTGAGTCCAAGCTTGATCTGCTTGCCACATGACAGGTCAATGAATCTGAGAGAGGAGGTGTTGAGGCAAGAAATATGCTTTTATTCAGAGAGCCAGATGACCAAAGAGATGCCCGAGTAATGTCTCACAATAACCATTTTGTCAGGGAGGGTCTGGATGTCAGGTTCTTTTATGGATCAGAGATGGGGAGGGAAGTGAGGAAACAAAATTAAAAAGCCATTAATCTTCAAATGGTTAAATCTGTAGGCTGATGTGTTAATTTCTTCCTTCCTGTCATCTACAGGTGGATAGAGTTCTGAACAAAGGCATTTTAGTTTAGTGAGTCAGAGGGGCAGGATTCTGAGGTAGGCCATTATGTATGATTCTAATAACAAAAGCAATGGCAAGCAAGTCAAAGAAACAGTTCAAAATGGACTCAGAATTGACTTCTCCCTGCAACAAAATTGAGCTCTATGAGCTGTTTGTACATTTTGGAGATTAATTCCTTGCCAATTGCTTCATTTGCAAATACTTTCTACCATTCTGAGTGTTGTCCTTTTGTTTTGTGTTTAGTTTCCTTTGCTGTGCAAAAGCTTTTACATTTAATTAAATCCCCCCCCCTTTTTTTTTTCAATTTTTCTTTTTGTTTACATTACTCTAGGAGGGAATGGGAAAAGATTTTTTTTTTGTAATTTATGTCACAAATTGTTCTGCCATTGATTTCCTCTAATATTTTCATAGTATCTGGCATTACATTTAGATCATCAATCCATTTAGAGTTTATTTTTCTGTATGGTGTTAGACAGTGTTCTAATTTCATTGTTTTACATGAAGCTGTTTTGTTTTCCCTGCACCAACTTATGGAAGAAGCTGTCTTTTCTCCATTTTATATTCTTCCCTCTTTTGTCTAAGATAAAGTGACTATAGCTGTGTGGGTTTATCTCTGAGCTTTCTATCCTTTTCCATTGATCAACAAATACTTCTATTTTTATGCCAGTACCATACTGTCTTGATGACTGTAACTTTGTATTATAGTCTTAGGTCAGGGAACTTGATTCCTCCAGCTCCATTTTTCTTTCTGAAGGTTGCTTTGGCCATTTGGGGTCTTTTGTGTCTTCATACACATTGTAAAACTGTTTGTTCTAATTCTGTGAAAAAAGCTTTGATAATTTGATAGGGATAGCATTGAATCTATAGACTGCTCTGGGTGGCATAGTCATTTTGATAAAATTTATTGTTCCAACCCAAGAAAATGGTATGTTTCTCCATCCGTTTTTTGTAATCGTATATATTTTTTCACCAGTATTTTACAGTTTTCAGGCAAAAAAAATTAAAAAAAAAAAAAAACCTCAAATGAGTAACACATCAGGAAACACATTAATTAACAAAAATTAAATACAAAGAACAAAGTATTAATAGCAGCAAGGGGAAAGCAGCAAAAATTACACAAAGGAGTCCCCATAAGGTAATCAGTTAATATTTCAGCAGAAACTCTGCAGGCCCAAAGGTAGTAGCAGGATATATTAAAAGTGATGAAAAGGAAAAAAAAAAACTGCAATCAAGATAACCCAACAATGCTCTTATTTAGATTTTTCTTTACTTTTTAAATTATTTATTTTGGTTAATAAAATGTAATTTTTTTTTTTTACAGTTTGCCAAAATCCTTTTTATTTTTTATTTTTTTGCACGATACTTGACTTACTTTGTTATGCTGGTTTCTGCCATACATCAACGTGAATCAACCATAGTTATAGACATGTCCTCTCCCTCTTGAAACCCCCTCCCCCTTCCCATCCCATCCCATCCCATCCCTTTAGGTTGTCACAGAGCTCCAAACTGAACTCCCTGAGCTATACAGTAACTTCCCATTAGCTATGTTTTACACATGATTGTGTATTTATCTCAATGCTATTCTCTCAATTCCTCACACCCTCTCTTTCCTCCCCCAGTGTCCATAAATCTGTTCTCTATGTCCAAGTCTGTATTCCTGCCTTGCAAATAGGTTCATCAGAACCATTTCTCTAGATTCTGTATATATGCATTAATATATAATATTTGTTTTTCCCTTTCTGATTTAACTTCACTCTGTACAACAAGCTCTAGGTTTATCCACCTCACTAGAACTGACTCAAATGTGTTCCTTTTCATGGCTGAGTAATATTCCATTGGTAGTATATACTACAACTTCTTTATCCATTCATCTGTCAAAGACACGTAGGTTGCTTTCATGTCCTGGCTATTGTAAATAGTATTTCAATGAACATCGGGGTACATGTGCCTTTTTCAATTATGGTTTACTCAGGGTATATGGCCTATAGTGGAATTGCTGGATTTGGCTGGGAAATCAGAAGTTTACAGACAAGTAAAAGCTAACAGAATATAGTACCACCAAACCAGTTTTAAAACAAATACTAAAAAGAATTTCCATAGGCAGGAGACAGAAGAGAGGGGAACAAAAGAGAAAGAGAAGAAAAAAGATCTACAAAATGAAACCCAAGCAATTAAAAGAATGGCAACAGAAACATACGTGACCAATAATCACCTTAAATGTAAATGGATTAAATGCTATAATCAAAAGACATAGATTGGCCCAGTGGATACAAAATCAAGATTATATATATGCTGTCTACTAGATACCAACTTCAGATCTAAGGACAGATGCAGACTGAAAATGAGAGGATGGAAAAAGATATTTCATGCAAAAGGAAATCAAAAGAAAGCTGAAGTAGTAATAGTCATATAAAAATATAGAGTTTAAAAGAAGACTATTACAGGAAACATGGAAGAACACTGCATAATGATCAAGGGATCAATCAAGAAGATGTAACAACTGCAAATATATATGAACCCAACATAGGAACATCTCAGTATACAAGGCAAATCCTAACAACTATCAAAGGGGAAATCAACAGTAACAGAACAATAGTGGGAAACTTTAGCTCCCCTCTTATATCAATTGGCAAATTATCCATACAGAGAATTAATAAGGAAACACAAGCCTTAAATGACAGATTAAACGTCATAGGGCATTCCATCTGAAAACAGAAGAATACACTTTCTTCCCAAATGCACACAAAATCTATTTCAGGATAATCACATCCTGGTTCACAAATCAAACCTCAGTAATTTAAGAAAGTTGAAATCATATCAGGCATCTTTTCCAACCACAAGACTATGTGATTAGAAACAACTACAAGGGAAAAAATAGTTTTTTTAAAAAAAGAAGGCTAAACAATATGTTGCTAAATAATCAATGGATCACGGAAGAAATTAAAGAGGAAATTTAAAAATACCTATAAACAAATGACAACAGAAACATAATCAAAACCTATAGGACATAGCAAAAACAGTTATAAGAGGGAAGTTTATAAACAATGCAATCTTACCTTAAGAAAACAAATCTCAAATAAACAACCTAACCTTACACATTAATCAACTAGAGAAAGAAGAACAAACAAAACCCAAAGTTAGTAGAAGGAAAAGAATCACAAAGATAAGAGCATAAATAGATGAAATAGAGATGAAGAAAGAACAGCAAAGATCAATGAACCTAAAAGCTGTTATTGTTCTTTTTTTTTTAAGATAAACAAAACTGATAAAACTTAAGATAGACTCATCAAGATAAAATGAAGAGGACTCAATTCAATAAAATTAGAAATGAAAAATAAGAAATTACAATATACACTACAGAAATATAAAGAATTTAAAGACATTACTACAAGCAGCTATACACCAATTCAATGAGCAACCTAGAAGAAAAAGATTCTTAGAATGGTATAAATTTCCAAGACTGAACAGGAAGAAATAGAAAACATGAACATATCAATCACAGTTGAAAGGAAAAAAAAAAGAAAAGAAAACATAAAAATAATCAAGAAACATAAAAGCTGAAAATCAAGCAGAAAAAAATGAAATAGTGAAATAAAAATATATTAAAAATGTAAGAAGCAAAAATAATAACAACAAAAATTCCCTGGGGCTTCTGCTACCAGTATCCTTGCCTCCATGGTGAGCCACAGCCAACCCCTGCCTCCTCTAGAGGCCCTCAAGACCTTAGGCAGGTCTCTGGACCCACTGTGGGCACTGTGAGGGCAGCTCAGACTCCGACCTCTCCCAGCTCCTACATGTATGTGCCCACAAAGGCTACAAATGCTAACGCTAGACTGATCTTAGTTGTGGAAGAGTTCATTGTCCGTTCCGATATTCTGCAGGTGCCGGGTTTACCGGGTGATTGTGAGGTTTAAACCACAGTTTTGTGCAGTTGCGAGTAGAGATTTCAGTTCTTATTCCTTAGTCTCGCAGTCTCTGTGGCTCACCTTTGGTTTAGGGCTCACCTTTGATTTGAGTCCCACCTCTGCATATGGGCTACCTTCAGGTGTCTGCGGAGGTGTCTGCCCCAGGATAGAGGGGGCAAAGGCTGGAACTAGAGGCATGCTGCTCCATTTTGACTGGATGGGATGGGGCAACAAGTGACTGGGGCACTCTTGCTAACTTAGGTGGGATGGGCAAGAGGTAGTGACTGAAAGGTGGATGCTCACTCAGGTTAGAGAAGAATAAGGCAGCAACAAGTGGGACACTCATGCTTGCTCTGGTTGGAACCCCTCCCAGTGCCTAGGGCAGGGGCTGACATGTGGGGAAAGAGGCCTCAATGGTGGCCCTGCCTTTCAGCATCAGTGCCTGGCTTCCATGGAAGTCTGTGCTTCCTCCTGGGTCATTTCTGGCTGCAAAGCTCCCCACTGCCAGCCCCTGAAGCTGTCTGCACACAGCCAACTGTAGTCCTCTCCCTGGGTACACTCTCTAAACCCCAAGTTTTAGCACCTAGCCTTTGCCAGCATCAGCAGACACCTATCTGTTGCTCGGATATGAAAAACTGTGGCATGGACCATCTGTGTAAGTCTTGTTCTGTCCTGCCTGCCACAGACTGACCTCTGCAGTTTCCTCTAATAGCCAGCCCCCAAGGCTCCCCCAAGGCTCCCCCAAGGCTCTATTTCAGCTGATCTCCCAGCCAGTGAGGGGGCTTCCCTGAGTCCAGTAAATCTCCTTTCCTAAAGGTTCCCCCAAGCAGGCAGGGGTGTGCGTCCCATCCCATTTCCTCTTTTCTTTTTCTTCCTTTTCTCTTTCATCTAACCTATCCAGGTTAGGGACTTTTCTTGTCCTTTTAGGTGCCCGAAGTCCTCTGCCAGTGTCCATGAGCTGCTCTGTGAAAATTGTTCTATGTGTCAATATATTCTTGATGTACCTGTGGTGAGAAGTGAACCCTAGGTCCTCCTATCCCACCAACTTGACCCAAACTCTAGATGACTTAAAAAAAAATTTTTTTATAAGTATACTCTTACTGCTGCTGCTGCTAAGTCGCTTCAGTCGTGTCTGACTCTTAGCGACCCCATGGACTGCAGCCCACCAGGCTCCTCCATCCATGGGATTTTTCCAGGCCAGAGTACTGGAGTGGGGTTCCAGTGCCTTCTCCAATTCTTACTAGGACTCTATTAAACCTATGTATACCAAAAAATAAATATTGGTAAACAGAAATACAGTACTTATTGCCTAATGGAGATAAAGCAATAAATTATTTTAAAATGTTTCCTCTTTAATGTTTTACATTTCTTAAAAAATAAATTCACTCCTCAATGCACTTAAAAACATAAAAGAAAATTAAGACTATAGTTTTGTTTAATTTGCCAAATTCTCAAACCTATTACCTTCTGCCTTTTCTGCATCAGATTCCAAAGTCTAATGGAATATGTAAAGAATGAGTAGTTTCATACGAATTTTTAAAAGATTAATCCACTTCATCTAACATTTTAGTCATAGTACATTCCAGTGCTAACAATACTTTTCTGTAAAAAATAAGATTAACAGTATTTATTTTGCAACCATACACATAAGAGTAAAGAAGAGGATCTAGAACTCTTGATATATTTTAGAAGTATAAGTGTATCTTCTTTATCTAATTTATTTCAAAGGCTCATAGATATTTCCAGCTCTATAAATATAGTAAATACTTATTCAATACAATTTAAAGTGTGTTTGCTTAAAAGGATAGGTTTACTATTTTCATTCAATAAGAGTCTGTACTACAGAATAGTCTGTGGCAGCCACCAAAGAAAAAAATTATTTCCCCATAAGTTTTTATTAATCAATTTATAACCTAGTTAACTATTAAATTCCAATTTCAGGCAATGCTAATGAAAGGTATAGATTCTATGAGACCTTGTAAAATGTACACTGAATTCAGAGATTAAGAAACACATCCTCAAGATAGTGACAGATCTGAGTAGTGAAAAATGACTAAGATGACTAGGTGAGGAAGTAGTGGTTAAGTGCACGGGAACATTTCAGGGTTGAGGAAGTAGGGGCAAAGCCCTTATAGAAAGAAAAATGGATAATGTGGCTATATAGGCCAGAAGGTAGAAGACTTGTTAGGCCTACGTAGGAATTTGGTCTTCATTTTGCGTAGAAGTTTTTGAAGGACTTTAGGAAAAAAAAAGAACAAATTTACACTTTTAAAAAGATCATCCTGGATCCAATGTAGAGAAAAAATTGAAGGAAGATATGAATGATTGCTGAGAGTTTCTTAAGTAGCCTAAGAAAGATATAGATGGGTACCAAAAAAAAAAAAAAAAACCTATAACAACTGCAGCAAACAAAATTAAATATTTCAAATAAACTTAAAAAGAAATATGCATTATCTTTATAAGAGAAACTTTAAACCATACCTGAGAGATGCAAAATTAGACTTGAACAAGTAGAAAGACATTTCATCTTCTCGTGTGAGACTATTCAACTATAAAGATGTCAGTACTCCCTTAATAAACTTATAAACTTAACTCAATCTTAATCAAAATATTAGCAGACTATTTTATGGTATAAAACAAGTAAATAATGAAGTTCATATGGAAAAGCAAACATACAAGATGAGGCAGGAAAACACTGAAAAGGAAAATGTATGAGAAGATATTAGCTGTGCCAGATAGAAAGCTATAAAGATTTACTTCAAACTTTCTGTTAAGAGAACAGAGGAACAGAATGGAAAACCCAGAAATAGATCCAAGTACATAAAGAAATTTATTATATGATAAAGGTAATATATTTGGAGCAACAATGACTCAAAGATGCAGTTTTAAATTAATGATTGCTGACCAACTGGGAGATCATTTGGAAAAAATAATGTTTAATAAATATCACACACCATATACCAGAATAAATTCCAAATAGATCAGTAATCTAAATATAAAAATGAAAATAACACAAGAATTAGAAGAACACTGGGATGAGTTTCTCTTTATCATCATAATAAGAAAATACATTTTATTTCTCAAACTGTAGGAAAATGAAAGAAAAAAACATAAATTTGACCACATGAAAGTGAAAGTTTAAAAAAAAGCTAAAATAATAACATGAAGTATCACAGATAATTGATGAACTGGGAGAAAATAATTGTAATGGCTAACACAGAGAGCAATACTATTGATACACTGTTCTTGTTCACTTGCTAACTGCACAACTCTTTGTGACCCCATGGATTTCAGCCCACCAGACTCCTCTGTTCTCCATTATCTTTCAAGATTTGCTCAAATTCATGTCCACTGAGTAGGTGATACTATCTAATAATTTCTTCTTCTGCTGCCCATTTCTTTTTTTGCCTTCAATCTTTCCCAGCATTAGGGTATTTTCCAATGAGTTGGCTCTTCACTCCATGTCCCCAAAGGATTGGAGCTTCACCTATGGCATCCATCCTTACAATTAATATTCAGGATTTATTTCTCTTAGGATTGATGGGTTTGATCTCCTTCCAGCCCAAAGGACTCTCAAGCATTTTTTCCAGCACCACAATTCAAAAGCATCAAATCTTCAGTGTTTAGCTTTCTTTATGGTCCAACTCTCACATTGTACATGAATACTGGAAAAAACACAGCTTGGACTATACCAACTTTTGTTGGCAAATTGATGTCTCTGCTTTATAATGTGCTGTCAAAATTTGTCATAGCTTTCCTTCCAAAGAGCAAGCATCTTTGAATTTCATTGCTGTGATCACTGTCCTCAGTGATTTTGGAAACAAAAATAAAATCTGTCAGTGTTTTCATTTCTTCCCCTTCTATCAAAGTGGTTGTGCCATAATCTTAGTTTTGTTTTTTTTTTTTTTAATGTGGAATATCAAGCCAACTTTTTCACTTTCGTCTTTCAGTCCTATCAAAAGGATCTTTAGTTCCTCTTCAGTTTCTGAAGAGTGGTATCATCTGCATATCTGAGGTGTTCACATTTCTACCAGAAATCTGGATTCCACATTGTGATTCACCCAGTCTGAGATTTCAAATGATGTACTCTGCATACTGGACTTCCCTAGTGACTCGGTGTGTAAACAATCTGCCCATGATGCATAAGATGCAGAAGACATGGATTCAGTCCCTAGGTCAGGAAGATCTCTTAGAGGAGGGCATGGCAACCCACTCCAGAGTTCTTGCCTGGAGAATCCCATGGACAGAGGAGCTTGGTGGGCTACATACCATGGGGTCACAAAGAATAAGACACGACTGAAGTGATGGAGCATGCACACATGGACTCTGCATATAAGTTAAGCAAGTGGGGTGACAGTATACATCCTAATCATGCTCCTTTTTTCAGTTTTGAACCGGTCAGTTGTTCCATGTATGGTTTTAACTGTTGCTTCCTGACCCTGTTATAGATTTCTCAGGAGAAAGGTGAGGAGGTCTGATATTCCCATCTCTATAACAATTTCCCCAGAGCTTGTAGTGATCCACACAGTCAAAGTATTTAGCATAGTCAGTGAAGCAAAATAGATGTTTTTCTGGAACTCTCTTTCTTTCCCTATGATTGAACGACTGTTGGCAATTTGATTTCTTCCCTCACTTCAATTAGCTTTACTCGTTGTAATGCTTTCTAAGGTCCTCTTGACTTCACACTCCAGGATATCTGGCTTAGGTGAGTGACCACACCATCGTGGTTACCCAGGTCATTAAGATCTGCTTTGAATTGTTCTTCTGTGTATTCTTGCCACCTCTTCTTAATCTCTTCTGCTAAGTCCTTACATTTTCTGTTCTTCATCATACCCATTGTTGTGTGAAATGTTTCCTTGATGTGGCCAATTTTTCTGGAGAGATGTCTAGTCTTTTCTATTCTGTTGTTTTCCTCTATTCCCTTGCATTGTTTATTTAAGAAGGCCTTTTTATATCTCCTTGCTCTTCTCTGGAATTCTGCATTAAGTTGGGTATGTGTGTTTGTTGGTCGCTCAGTTGGGTTTGACTCTTTATGACCCTTACTGTAACCCACCCAGCTACTCTATCCATGGGATTCTCCAGGCAAAAATGCTGCAGTGGGTTGCCTTTCCCTTCTCTAGAGGATCTTCCAAACTCAGGGATCTATCCTAGGTGTCCTGTACTCCAGGCAGATCCTTTACCATCTAAACCCCCAGGGAAATCCTCATTTTGGCATGTCTTTCCCTTTCTCCCTGGCTTTTTTCTTCTCTTCTTTCCTCAGCTATTCGTAAAGCCTCCTCAGACAATCACTTTGCCTTCTTGCTTTTCTATTTCTTAGGGATGGTTTTGGTCACTGCTTCCTGTACAATGTTATGAACCTCTGTTCATAGTTCTTCATGTAATCTGTCTACCAGATCTAATCTCTTGAATCTATTTGTCACCTCCAATGTATAAGGGATATGATTTAGGTCACACCTGATGGCCTAGTGCACTTTCCCTATTTAAGTCTGAATTTTCCAATAAGGAGCTCATGATCTGAGCCACAGTTAACTCCTGGTCTTGTTTTTGCTGACTCTATATAGTTTCTCAGTCTTTGGTTGCAAAGAATATAATCAATCTGCTTTCAGTGTTGACCATCTGGTGATGTCCACATGTAGTCTCATGTGTTGCTGTTAATTGCTGTTTGCTATGACCAGGACGTTCTCTTGACAAAACTCTGTTAGCTTTTGCCCTGCTTCATTTTGTACTCTAAGGCCAACCTTACCTGTTATTCCAGGTATCTCTTGACTTCCTACTTCTGCATTCTAATCCTCTATGATGAAAAAAGCTTTCCAGGTGGCATAGTGATAAAGAATCTGCCTGCCAATGCCAAAATATGCAAGAGATGCAGGTTTTATCCCTAGGTCAGGGAGATCCCCTGGAGTAGGAAATGGCAACCCACTCCACTATTCTTACCAGGAAAGTTTCATGTAGAGAGGAGCCTGGAGGGCTACAGTCTATGAGGTCACAAAGAGTCAGACACAACCAAGCAACTGAGCACACACACATGCTGAAAAGGCCATCTCTTTTTGGTATTAGTTCTAGAAGGTGACTAGGTATTCATAGAACCTGTCAACTTCAGCTTCTTCAACATCAGTGCTTGGAGCATAGACATTGATTACTGTGATGTTAAATGTTTGCCTTGGAAATGAACTGAGATCATTCTGTTGCTTTTGAAGTGGCACCGAAGTACTGCATTTTGGACTCTTGTTTACTATAGGGCCTACTCCATTTCTTCTAAGGGATTCTTGCCCACAATAGTAGATATCATGGTCATCTGAATTAAATTCACCCTTTTCCCTCCATTTTAACTCACTGATTCTTAAGATGTTGATGTTCAGTCTTGTCATCTCCTGCTTGACAATGTCCAATTTAACTTGATTGATGGACTTAACATTCCTATGCAATATTGTTCCTTACAGCATTGCACTTTATTCACTACCAGAAGCATCCACATCTGCCATCAGATACCACTGAGCATCATTTCCACTTTGGTCCAGCTGCTTCATTCTTTGTGGAATTGTTAGTAACTGCCCTCTGCTCTTCTCCAGTAGTCTATTGGACACCTTCCAACCTGAAGGGCTCATCTTCTAGTCTCATATCTTTTTGCTTTTTCATACTGTTTATGGGGTTCTCATGGCAAGAATACTAGAGTGGGCTGCCATTTTCTCATCCAATGGAGCACTTTTTTGCCAGAACTCTTCACTACAACACACCCTTATTGGGTGGCCTTGCACGGCATGGCTCATAGCATCATTGAATTACACAAAGGGAGTTGTGATCTTTTATCCTAATACATATAGGCCTCTTAAAACTAAAAAAAAAAAAAAAAAAGTTCAATAGTCCAACAAAATAAGAAAAAGACCCAAGAAGAAATTCACACACAGGGAAAAAAAAAAAAAAGATAAAAATCACCTTTAAATATATTATTTTAAAATTGCATTTGTTTGGCAAAATTTTAAAATGTAACAATATATCTTCTTGGTGGTGAATACGGACTCACATATTGTCAGAGAGAATGCAAACTGGTAGTACCCTTCTTGTGGAGAATTTAACAACATGTAAAATAATACTCTGTGTGTGTGTATATATATATCTTATCTTTTGATCTGGTCATCCCACTTTTAAGAATCTACCTACCTTGAAGATATACCTCCAGTAATACATATGCACAAGGTTCTTCTTTGCAGTACTGTTTGAATTACAAAATATTGGAAATTACCTAGGTGATCTTACCCAGCAGAGTGCCTGAATAAAGTATGGTACTTCCAACAATAGAGTACACTACCATGTTTTAAATTAGATAGCTGGTAAGAAGTTGCTATATAACACAGGGCATTCTGTGATGACCTAGAGGGGTGGGATGAGGGGAAGGGAGAGAGCCTCAAGAGGGAGGTGATATACGTATAATTATGATTGATTTGCACTGCTGTCTGGCAGAAACTAACACAACATTGTAAATCAATTATTCTCCAAATAAAAAATAAATTTTAAAAGGGAATAAAGAAGATCTCCAGAAGATAAAGTGGAGTAATTTCCAAGCTATATTGTTGTTTTTCCTTTTTAATCTTGTTGCACACAGATTTTCACACATGGGAAAACAGGAAGGGAATGGAAGCTGCTGTGTGCCATGCAGGTTGTCTCTCACTTCACCAGTGCATGCCTCACTACCGCTTACATGAATTCTTTGATGATGATGACCTGCAGTCTTTCACCAGATTAGGCCAGTATCAGAGCACTGCATCCTCATCTTACCAGAGCACTGCATCCTCATCTTACTCAGGCTTATGCCAAAGATGACGACAGTGTCTTTGGTGAAGACACTAATGCTTTAAGGTGTATTAGACATTTTAGTTGATGCTAGAGTCATTACCAAGTGGCTAAAGGGAAGAACAGTGTTTGAAAAGTCCAAAAATAACAAAAGATGGTGTGGCTACTGCAAAGTCAATTGCAATACTGAATAAATATAAAAATATTGGACTATACTTGTTTAAAAATGTTGCCAATAATACAAATGAGAAGATTGCAGACCCACCACCACTGCTGCAATACAGATATACTCTATTATCAAAGATAGCTTAGAGAACATTGAAAGTCAAGTGACTGTGCTGGTAGCTCAGTCGTGTCCAACTCTTTGTGACTTTTTGGACTCTAACCCACCAGGCTCTTCTATCCATGGAATTCTCCAAGCAAGAATACTTGAGTGGGTAGCCATTCCCTTCTTTAGGGTGTCTTCCCAACCCAGGGATCAAACCTGGGTCTCTTACATTGCAGGCAGATTCTTAACCATCTGAACCACCAGAGAAGCCCAAAGACAGCTTAGAGAAAATTAGCAAAGGTGTTAATACAGTAGAAATCATAAAAGGTGTAATCTTAGCTATACTGTAATTGCTAAACTTAATATGCAGTCTAAAACTGTATTAGCCCTTGAAGAAATTGCTGATTGCTAAGATTTCACCAAAGAGATGGGCTATATAAAATGATAGATAAATCATGAATGATGATTTTAAATTATTAAGTGGAAGTATAATTCTTCATATTTTTATTCACCAAAAGATCAGAAATGTTAATTTCAGAATGCCTGTATTCTGTTTAGTGAAAAGAGAGTGTCTAGTCTGTTACTGCTGCCTTTAAAATTGCCAGTGTTCATTGTTGTCTTTGATAATGATTGCTTAAAATATTAATGGGGAAGCTCTAAATAAATTCATTTTGAATAGGCTAAAAGTTTGTCTTCAGATTGTAGCAATCCGGATGTTGTTGATAATATGAAAAATCTGCTTAAGGACATGCCTGTCACTGCTGGTGAGCTTCCCAGGTGGCTCAGTGGTAAAGAATCCACCTGCCAGTGCAGGAGATGCAGGTTCGATCCCTGCATTGGGAAGATCCCTGGAGGAGGAAATGGCAATCCACTCCAGTATTCTTGCCTGGACAATCCCATGGACAGAGGAATCTGGCAGGTTACAGTTCATAAGACCACAAAGAAGAGGAAACTAGTGAGAAAAAGCAGTCACTCATCACTATTTGTTGGTTCAATGCTTGGAGAAGAGAGTTTGATGTTAAACCTTGATGCTGATGTTGTTCTCACTCATGACATAGACAAAGTTGGGGAGGTCATGGTGACCAAAGATGAAGCTCTGCTCTTAAAAGGAAAAGGTTGACAGTCTAAAATTTAAAAGCATGTTTAAGAAATCAGTGAGAAGTTAGATATCATAACTAGAGAATATGAAAAGGAAAAACTGAGTGTACTTGTAAAACTTTCAGTGGAATAGCTGTGCTTCAGGTTAATGAAACAAACTATGTTGAAATGAATGAAAAGAAATTTACTCTTGGAGTTTCAGAAGTTGCTATTAAAGAAAGCATCATTCTGGGAGGGAGTTGTAATCAGCTTTAATACCTTTCAGCTTTAGAGTCACTAAATTTTTGAATGAAAATTTATTTAATGATATAGAAATTACTAAAAGAACACTCAAAATCTTGTTGTGATCATTGTTTAGAAGTTGCACATGTAGGAAGATTATTGATAATTGATAAAATCATGCTAAGTTTCTCAGTAGTTGGTTGTGATGCTATGCTTGGAGATTTTGTGAATATGTTGAAGAAAGGAATTATTGATTGATATTAATATTGCAAGAATTTCTTTATTGGGTGGTAAAGAAGAAAAAGATCCTGGAAATCAGTGGAATGGGTGGAATAGGGGATGATATGTTCTAATTATTAGTGAACTATGACAGGATGTTTGAGACAATGTTTCTCACCAATAATTTCAGAGAAGTCAGTTGAAGAAAGTGACTAAAGAAAAGGCTGTCTGATATTTAAGAAATTTGCTATGAACATCAATTATGAGTTTTAGTTGATAATATATAACGATTTACTACTTACTTATCGATATTAATAATATATTTTGTATTTTAAATAAAAAAGTCATTTGTACAATCATGAAAAAGGGACATGTGAAAGAGTATCTGTATTATGCTATCCTTTATGTAAGGAAAAGGGGCAATGATAGACAACATATTTATCCACTAATCTCTTCAAAAGAAATATCAGAAAGACAAAGCAGAAAGTCATGAAATTGGTCCTCAGTATTAGGTGGATAGGAATGGAAATGAAAGAATGTGAAAGGAACCTCTAAGTATAATTTCCTGTGTAGCACTGTCTTTTAGGATGTACCCTACAACAAAAATATATGATAAAACCAGATGTAGAGGGAGCCCAAAATGGAATACAAGAATAGCAATAGTACCAAATACCTAGCTATTAATATAGTATAAATAAATGTTATAACCATACTAAAAGGGATAGAGAAAAATGAATTCACTTAGTAATTTTGGGAAACAATATTTTGTTTGGGAAACAAAATTGAGTTAGTATATACAATACACAAATATATACTACTGTTGACTTAAAAAATATTCACAACCTAAAAGGAAACTTTAGGACTTCAAGCACAAGAAAAATCCTCTCAAGTAAAACCCTGAGAGCAGTACTTCAAGGAGATGAGAGGGGAGCCAAGTTATATTGAAATTTTGCGGGTCATTTTGGCAGGCCAAAATGTCAAAATATTAATTAATTAAAGAAAACTCGATATCCCAAGTTAAAGACTTCAGGGCTTTTCTAGGAATGGGACCATGCAAGAGTCTGGGCTCACTGAAATCATTCTTATGATACGATTCTCAGCTATCTGTGGCCAGTATCCTTCATTTTCACATCCTGAATTTCCTTGGGACGCACCAGCTGACACTGGAAGGCTGTAATCACTGGTGACTGTGAAACCCTTTGTTTATGATACAGTAGCTGAAGAACTGATGCTTTTGAACTGTGGTGTTGGAGAAGACTCTTGGGAGTCCCTTGGACTGCAAGGAGATTCAACCAGTCCATTCTGAAGGAGATCAGCCCTGGGATTTCTTTGGAAGGAATGATGCTGAAGCTGAAACTCCAGTACTTTGGCCACCTCGTGTGAAGAGTTGACTCATTGGAAAAGACTCTGATGCTGGGAGGGATTGGGGGCAGGAGGAGAAGGGGGTAACAAAGGATAAGATGGCTGGATGGCATCACTGACTCGATGGACGTGAGTTAGACTGAACTCCGGGAGTTGGTGATGGACAGGGAGGCCTGGCATGCTGTGATTCATGGGGTTGCAAAGAGTCGGACATGACTGAGCGACTGAACTGAACTGAACTGAGGCAATACAGTAAGTCCCTACATATGAATGAATTCCATTCTGAGAGCATGGCTGTGAATCCAACAGTTAGCCTAGGTATCCAACTAGCACAATGTGCACTATAATAGATTTATAACACTTTTCACACAAATAATGTATCACAAACACAAAGACTAAAGAAAACATATCTAATATCACAGTGCATTGCCTTAAAAAGCATAGCACACAGCAGTACAATACAATAGCCCAACAACTGGCATAGAGGGGCTGGCATTGAGCATGCAGGCAAGAAGAGTTACTGAATGGAGGAGAGATAGGAGGTGGGAGATGATAGAGCTGAAGGAATGTTAGCAATAGAAGACAGAGAGCAAGCTTCAATTTCACTCACACTTGAGTTTATGACATAGGTTCTGGTTCCTCACTGGATTGAATTGTATCTACCCTCTTGAAAAAAAACAATCCAGTGGTGTCTGAGTAGTTGCTGGTTTTTTTTCCTCATCATGAATGACATGGTAGCACTGAATTGGCTTCTGAACAGCTGCTGCAACCTTCATGTACAATTCCACATTTAGGTCCTGTGTCTCAAAAACTAAAATAGTGCCTCCTCAGACAAAGAAAAATCCCTTTGCCATTTCTTGTACTATGAATCTCTTCAGCTCTTCAGTTACTTCTTCTTCCTCTTGTCTGTCTTCATCCTTTCTCTGGGCCTCCAATCCATCAGGTCTTCATGAGTAAGCTCCTTGTGTTGCACATCAAGGAGTTCAGTGGTTTTCCTTTTGCAGATCTAGCTCCAGCTTCTTTCTGAGGGTCATTAAGTTGCAGAAGAAATCTCTGAACCACTCATCCACCTTCTCAAATTCATGAAAATTGTGAATGAACTGCGGGCAAAGTTTCTTCCAAACTCCACTCATGGTGACAGCCATAATCTCACACCAAGCAAAGCCAACGCTTTTTACGGCTTTGTAGATGTTATGGTTCTTCCAAAATTGTTGCAAGGTTGTTACTGATTTATCACTTATCATTACTCTTTGACAAAAAGTGTGACATAAATAATATTTCTTGAAAGTCACTATAACTCCCATAGATTGAGTATTCAGTGGTAGATGCACTACTTTGATGTTGAGATGAAAGTCATCAATTATAAGAAGTGTCCTGGAGCATTATTGAGCAGCAGAAAAATGTTGGATGGGATGTTCTTCTCTAAGCAATATTTCTCCATCTCTAGGATAAAGTGGTGTAAAAAGCAGTCCCGGATTACAGCCTGTGTAACCGAGGCTTTGGGGTTATCGTCCCCACAACAGGAAGAGAGCTCTTGGCTATGTGTTTAAGGGCTCTTAGGTTCTCTGGATGATAAACTAAGAGAAGCTTACCTTTACATGACCAGAAGTATTGCCACCAAACGGTAGAGTTTCTGATTCTTTGCTGCTTTAAAGCCTGGCATCAACTTTTCCTCATTACTGATGTAACTTTAGTCTGGCATTCTTTTCCAGTACAGTTCTGTTTTACCCACATTAAAAACCTGCTTGAATAAATATGTGCCTTCACCAATAGCTTCTCAAATAGTTTCAGGAAATTCCTGGACAGCTACCATATCTGCACTCATTGCTTCACCATTTACTTTCAGGTTGTGAAGGTTGGCTCAAGTTTTAAACCAATGAAACCATTTATATCTAATATTAAAAGATGTGCCCTCTAATCTTTTGCCATGTTTCTTCTTCATGTCTTTATAAAGGCCTTAGACTTTCTCTCGAATCAGCAGTAAGCTGAGCAGGACTGAATGCTGGATGCTGATCCTGCATCTACATGCTGCGAAGTTTCTTCATCTCCTCCACCACTTTCCCACGCTTTTTCAATTATTGTCAACATTATCAGCAGAGCAGACCTTACACGTGCCATGATCTTGTCCTTGTTCTTCTGAATTGTGCCAATGGTTGAACAATTCATGTTATAAGAGCAAGCAACATCTACCATCTTATAACTTTGCTTCATTCAATCGTTTTCACTCTTTTTTTCAATCATTACTGTTTGGCATGTCTTAGCAGTACCAGCTATCTCACTGCCGCTTTTGTCCTTGCTTCCAGACATTCTGGGCTTGAAATAAAGATACTTTAATACTGTATTCTATATAGTACTATATAATAAAGTACACAAAAGCACAAGCACTTGTAGAGGATGCCTGCATGTGACAACATACACCAGACATGTGAACTAACTTATGTGATTGGGCATGTGGACACATGTCCACATCTTTGAAAGTTCACAACTTGAAGGTTTGTGTGTGTGAGACTTACAGTATTCCATTTGTCAGTCACATTATTAAGCCAACATTAGTTTATTTATTTGAAGATCATACATATCAATATAGTGGATCATTGCTAAAGCAGACAGATAATTGTTAATGTATACACAATATACTTTTGACCTGTGTAATGCAAATTTATTCACCTGATTTGGTTCAAAGCAACATTCTAAAACTAAATTTATGAAGAGGATAAAACTTATTCCTTCATGTGTTAAAGCATACTTGTATTTTATGTTGTCCAGACTTTTGCTCATTATACAGAACTTGATTTCTATGGATTTGATCCATATACTTCCTTTGGGGAAAAAAACTGAAAATGAACAAAGTAGAAGCCACTCTGAAAATAAAATACTCAGAACACAATTTCTGTAAGAGTGACTTTTTTTTTTTTAAGGCAACTTTAAGAAGAAATGTCAGGGATGATGATATAGGAAAACAGGCTGTTTAGTGAAATCAACATTGATTAAGCATGGTCCATGTCCCAGACAGTATAAGCAATTTTATTGATATAATCTTTTTGAAGATGTGGTATCTGTCCTTAAGGGTTTAGAACCAGATAAGCCTTCACTTAAGGCTCAATTTTATTCTGGCTCAGCAATTAACTAAACTATACTATTGGACAAGTTAAAAACTTTCTAAACTATGGTTTCACCCTCTTAATATGGGAATACCACAACACTTATTTTGAAAACCTGTGAGAATTAAATGTAAAATATTGTGAAGGTAATTTGCCTGGAAATAAATGTCTGTGTTTCTTTCCCTTACCCTTAATCACAGCATTTTTTTTAAGAAGATTCAGCTTTAAAATACATAGATGTTATAAATTATTATATAAATGAAAATAATTGTTATTAAGAATAATTAGAAAAATGGCTTTTACTCTTATCAATCTCATAAATGAACACACATTTTTGTGCATTTTCATGGTCAACATGTAGACATAGGACATTGGAAAATAGGGTGGCTTTTTCCCTTATGGTAAAGATCTGATTATCTAATTCATGTTAAACTGTCCAAGAGATTTATGTCTAGAATATCTAGATATAAAAATAAAATATTCAGACAGCAAAAATAAACTCAAGGGAACTAAAAAGGTCTATAGGCACATTCCTTACCATGCTATGTCAGCCATATAATTCAGTAAATTTCTATCTTATTCAGAATAAGAAAATAACATAGGAATGGAAATGGAATAAATAATACAAAATTCTGCTACATACAAGAAGATTTCAAAGTCAATTCATATTTGCTTCTCAACAAAAACATTATTTCAATACTTCAACTCATTTTTGTGTATAATTTAAAAATCACATTACTTTTTTCCCCTTATTAAACTTAGTGAATCTTTTTCATGTAGCTTTTTGTTAATATTAAAAAATCTTGAGTGAATTATCTATGAACAAATCATTGAACTCCAGATATAAAGGTATATTTGGACCAGATCATTCCTCAAAACTATAAAATGCTCAAAAAATGTGTCAATAGTGTTAAAAAGGCACTGGAAAAATTATTTCATTAACAGACATCATATAATAAATTTAAACATATTTTAAAAATGGAAATATCATTCGATATTTTTGTATATGAAAATATGTTTAATTTCTTCATGGAGATATAAAAATAGTGTTTATCTTTAGAAATTAAGCAAAACTCTTCTACTAATAGGTTATTATTGCAATATAGTATACAAAAACATTCCAAATATATTTATAAATGATGGACAAGTCACCATAGAAGAATAACATGTCACAAAATAACATGTCACAAATCAACAACAGTAGAACATAGTATGTTAATATTATTAGTCATAAGACTGGCATAATCTATTATGAAATAACATCAATTGTCCCTCAAGATGTAATTGGTTCATTTTTAAATAAATCTATCTTAATGAATGGACTTCAAAATAATTATTTTATTCAGATTCATCAGAAATCTATATTGCTCAAATTAGATATGTCAATGCAGATATTTCTTGAATTGCAATGATAACATCTGCTTTAGAGTATAATACAATTACACTGCACCGAATGACTCTGTGACTTTAATCAAGTTGGAACAGAGCCAGAAATCTCTGAGTGTTTGTGCATTTATGTGTGTGGTATTCTGACTGTTTCAAAGGTGTCTTTGAAAGTTTTCTATTAATAAAGAGTCTAGATTAAATTTCCTTATGTCCACAAAAGGATAGTAGCCAAACCATATACTTTTCTGCTCTCCAATATAATGGATTCACCATCAACAAACAACTCAGAACTTTCTTCCATTGAGGTCAGATTTGATATAATCATAATCACAATTGATTGCTGTGCAAAATAATATCATATATGAAACGAATCACCAGTCTAGGTTCAAAGCATGATACAGGATGCTAGGGGCTGGTGCACTGAGACGACCCAGAGGGATGGTATGGGGAGGGAGGAGGGAGAGGGGTTCAGGATGGGGAACACGTGTATACCTGTGGTGGATTCATGTTGATGTATGGCAAAACCAGTACAATATTGTAAAGTAATTAACCTCCAATTAAAATAAATCAATTTATACTAAAAAAAATTTTAAAAATGAGGAAAAAAAGTCTGGCACACAGGTATCATATCTTATGGAGAATTTCTAAAGACAGTGCTGTTAAGTAAATCTGATCTTCAGTTTGTGGCAAGAAAATATCAATTACCTATTTACTATGTATTACTTTGACACCCTGCTGAGCTGCCAAGCATGACAATCAATAGATGCCACAACTCGCTATATTATTGAATCTCTTAATTACATTTCTTTCAGGCATGTTGTTGAGGTCATTTTCTATTATGTTTATGTCTTCTCTATATGAAGTTTCATGTTTAAAATATATTTTAGAATTTAACATTAGAGAAATCTTTCATTCCATCTCTGGAATGTTTTTTACCCACTGGAAGTAAGGGTAATTACCTTTTCATTTTTCCATTTTCCTTTGATGGCCAAGAAGCCTAAAGACAGATGTTTCATTCTAATTAACAGTCAATTGATTAGCATAAGAAATCTGATAAGGAAAAGACCATTTACATCGAGATAAAAGCAATAGGAAGTCTGCAAGAAAGATAACAACTTTGAGCCAAGTCTGAGAATATAGACTATATTTGGACATTAGACAGGCAGAAAGGATTCAATATAGCTCTGTTCTGGCTAGAATAGGATAAGTTGCTATGACAAAAAGACCTGAACATTTCCAAATCAATGAAAGAGAAATCATAACTCTATAATGCATGTTCGAGTCACAGAAGAAGGGTTTTCCTCTATGTCGCTTTTAGGCACCAAGGATCCTTTCATTTTATGGTGTTGGCATCCTGTAAAGCCATCCCTGCTGTCTTCCTTCAGCTAGCAGGAAAAAGTACAAAGTACATGTGAGAGGTGAAATGTGTCAAGCTGGAAAGTGGCTCATATAATTCTACTCAAATTTCATTGGGCAAGACTTATTTCCTCAGCCACCAACAACTGCAAATGAGCTGGAAATGTAATGGAACTGAGTTATAGGAAGCAAACCAGAGTAGATGCTAGTGAACTCTGATACAAATATTAAAATAATAAATTATTTATAAAATACAAATATTATTGGAGATACTAATAAGCATATTTTTCCCTTAGACATGTTTATAATTTCTCTATAAATTTCTTATCAATTATAGCTATTTGTTTTTCCACACATACAAAACTTTATCTATATACTAAAAGGTTTTGAATCTATTGAAAAATCCTCTATCTACAGGCCACTATCCTATACTTCAGAACATTTATTAATTGTGATTAAATGCAGATTTAATTGAGAGCACAGAAGAAAGAACAAACATCTGTTTACATAAAAAGTAAAATAATTTGCTTACTTTTACAGTCTATTAGATAATATATACTTTTCCAAAGATTTTTAAAGATTTTATTTATCACTGGATTCTCAACTTCCTCAATTTCAATAATTTTAAATGATCATGAAGTTGTTTAAAACTTTAGTTTTCTAAATTAAAATTTACTGCATCACAGAAAACCTAAAATATCTATGCTATAACAGAACATGATGCATAGATACTGTGGTTAGAAAAAAATTGGTAGACAGTTTCCCAAAACCTCTGTACTATACACCTTCACTGTACAGATGTGTATAGTCTTGCTGTATGCTATTAGCAACATATCAACGTACCCTAGTACAATTTTCTAGAGTAGAATTCTTGTGTTTAACATCAACACCACTTTCTATAGACATATTATGTGTCTATAGAGGTATTTCTATGTTATATAGTATTATGAGGTTTCATAACTTAGTAGAAATACTCATGTATAACAGAAAACAAAATTCTGTAAAAATGAGGAATTATTGAAAAATCTACACTCAAATAGACAGCAATTCAGCACTGAAATAGAGAAGATACATTAAATGTAAATTACCTTGCTGCCTTATATTCAGAAGAGAAAAATTTCTCACTTTCTACCACTTGATAAGCAGTTGCTCTAAGTCAGAAAATAAGAAACTCTAAATCTGTGCCATAACCCTTACTATTCAGTCTTATATCAATTCAGTTTAGTCGCTCAGTCGTGTCTGACTCTTTGCAACCCCATGGACTGCAGCATGCTGGGCTTCCCTGTCCGTCACCAACTCGGAGCTTGCTCAACCTCATGTCCATCGAGCCAGTGATGGCATCCAATCTTCTGTACTCACCTTCTCCTCTCACCTTCAGTCTTTTTCAGCATCAAGGTCTTTTCCAATGAGTTAGTTCTTTACATCAGGTTGTCAAATATCAGAACTTCAGCTTCAACATCAGTCCTTCCAATGAATATTCAGGGCTGATTTTCTTTAGGATTAACTGGTTTGATCACCTTGTTATCCAAGGGATTCTCAAAGAATCTTCTCCAACACCACAGTTTAAAAGTACCCATTCTCCATCTTTCTTTACAGTCCAAATCTCACATCCATCAGGACTACTGGAAAAAACCACAGCTTTGATTACAGGGACCTTTTTCGGTAATGTCTCTGCTTCTTAATATGCTGTCTATGTTGGTCATAGATTTTCTTCCAAGGAGCAAGCATCTTTTAATTTCATAGCTGCAGTCACCAGCTACAATGATTTTGGAGCCCAAGAAAATTAAGTCTCTCACTATTTCCATTGTTTCCCCAACTATTCACCATGAAGTGATGGGATTAGATGCCATGATCTTAGTTTTCTGAATTTTGAGTTTTAAGCCACCTTTTTCACTCTGCTCTTTCACTTTCATCAAAAGGTTCTTTAGTTTCTTTTCACTTTCTACCACAAGAGTGGTGTCATCTGCATATCTGAGGTTTTGATATTTCTCCTGGCAATCTTGATTCCAGCTTGTGCTTCATCCAGTATGGCATTTCACATGATGTACTCTGCATATAAGTTAGATATGCAGAGTGACAATATACAGCCTTATACTCCTTTTCCTATTTGAAATCAGTCCCTTGTTCCATGTCCAGTTTTAACTGTTGCTTCTTGACCTGCACTCACCGTTCTCAGGAACTAGGTAAGGAGGTCTGGTATTCCCATCTCTTAAAGAATTTTCCCCAGTTTGTTGTGATCCACATAGTTAAAGGCTTTGACATAGTCAATAAAGCAGAAATAGATGGTTTTCTGGAATTCTTTTGTTTCATTTTCTCTATGATCCAATGGATGTTGGCAATTTGATCTCTTGTTCCTCTGTATTTTCTAAACCTGGGTAGCTGCTCCCTTCTCCAGGGGATCTTCCCAACCCAGGGATCAAGCTCTGGTCTCCCACCTTGAAGGTGGATCTTTACCAGCTGAGCCACAGGAAAGCCCAAGAATACTGGAGTGGGGAGCCTATTCCTTCTCCACAGGATCTTCCTGACCCAGGAATCAACCTGGGATCTCCTGCATTGCAGGTGTATTCTTTACCAGCTGAAATACCAAATCCAACTTTATATAGATGTTTATTTTAATAAAATCTTTCATGACATTTTATCCATTAATCTATGAAATTAGAATAATCTCATAGAATTGATTCATAGAATATAATTGAATTAATTCTATGAATTAACTCATAGAATTGATCTATGAAATCCATTAATCTATGGAAAAAATATTCCTCTTATTTTGAAGATTTTTTCCTCCTATTTTGAAGATTAAATTGGCATTATCTTAAGCTCCATAGGCCGACACATTAGAAAGATTAGGACTCAGAATTCCTGAAATGCCAGTCCAAATGTGCCCTGTCCAAAAGTCATCTTTTTAAAATTCATTTTTCCATGTCAGTTCACTTCTGTTCAGTTCTTCAGTCATGTCTGACTCTTTGCGAGCCCATGGACTACAGCATGCCTGCTTCCCTGTCCATCACCAACTCCTAGAGCTTACTCAAACTCACATCCATTGAGTCAGTGATGCCATCCAACCATCTAATCCTCTGTCGTCCCCTTCTCCTCCCACATTCAGTCTTTCTTTCCATGTCAGATTATGACAAATCCCATGATAGGTAACTTTCCTATGTGACTATAAACAGAACATATTTGCTTAACAAAAAGAAGAAAAAAAAATTAAGGTAAGAAATTCTCCTCTTACCTGAGCTACAGTAGCAGTTACTTTTAAAGAACTTGTAATGATGAGCTTTTTAGAGGATGTGAAATAAATCTCAACTTCATTCTCTACTAAAGCAAGATCTCACCTAAGACAAAGTCTTTGACTCAATGACACATTTCTGAATTCCTAAAAAGATATCACTACCAATTAGATTTTTTTCTTGCAAATAAGAATTAGTCATACTGGGGGAAAGAAATACAAATGTCAATGAGAATAAGCCATCTGTCTAAGATGAACAATGAAGAGAAGAGAAATGGAGTGAACCTGACTATGATATTCAAGTGCAGGCTTTGTGCTTATGAAAAAAGAATGAATCATTGCTTAACTATGTACTAAAGTCAAAATCAAGTTATGTGCTATGGTTCACCTCAAATATATACCCCATATGAGAACAGAATGTATATAATCTTAAAAATCTTAAGAGCCATATTACCTGTGAAACTCATGTACAAAATTCATTGTTATCACACAAGTATATAGAATATATGTGAAGCGCTTTTCTGATATTTCACTAGTTTGTAAATGGATCTATGGTATAATTCATAGATGACTTATAACTATATGAGACTCTAAGCAGCAGTACCAATTGTATATTTTATGTACAATAAGCACACTCTGTTTTCCATCTAAGTTGTTGTGATGCTTTTTAACAAACCTCATTGTTTAGGTGAATGGATGGACAGATGGCTATTTGAGGCAGGTGAAGATTTCAAAGATTTTGAAGCCAATATAAATAACAAGAGAAAATTATTGCTGAACCACGATAACATATGTAGAAAAGAATGAGGAAACTTTAACTCACTACGTATGGAATGATTATCTAACACAGGCAAACATGCCTATTAACACACATGATGCAAGGCAAATATTAGCTATCAGAATCATTATCCTTTTAAGAATCTGGGAGATCTCACAGGTTTTGATGTGACAGAGTGCCAATATTCACAAAGATATATTGATAGAATCTTCAGAGATAACATCTTTGTCTCTTTGAGGGAGGGATTCCCAATTAAAAATGTTTAACAATTCTCTTTATAAGAAAATTTGCATACCTTTCACTACAATAAAGGAAACTTTATAGCAGAGAGTTACAAAGATCAATCACCTGAAAATAGTGTTTATTTTCTTATCAAAGATATGCATATTCAGAGTCTTAAATGAGGTATCCTTTTTTGTTTGTTTGTTTTGGGTGGCAGTGATTTTTTTTTTTTTTTCATTTACCTAGTTATCTAATATCTCTTGAAAGGAACTAAAAATTATGAGTTACTGTTAGTGTGAGCACTGATAACAGGAGAGGGAATGCCTGTCCATCCATTGCTCCATCAACAGCTGTTTCCTTAGACTCATCAGAGCATTGAAATGGAAAAAATTAGTGCTTGCTCAAACTCCCAGAGCATAAGTCTTGTCCATTTCAATCAGTGGCCTACTTAAGAATTTGGAACCAGAAAAGAGACACAAAGTGAGGAATTACACATGAATGAACTTACATCCCAGGCATGTCTGTTGAGCTCCATATTTGAGGCATTGACAGCATTGCAGCCTTTATTCTTAAAACATTGACCTTTCTCTATCTCACAATCTCTCTCTCTCTCTCAACCTTTCTCTCTCTTTTTCTTTTTTTGACATGAAGATTAATGTTTTGAATCATTTTTAAATTTAAAATGAAGTCAACTGATTACAGTTTAACTGCATGGTACAGACAAACTTAATCTCTTAATGTACCTCGTCTTGGTGCTCAATTTTTTAATTCTAACTTTAGAAAGTGCTATAAAGAGGTCTAGTTTTCACCCAAAGGATATTACTGAGTAATAGAATTCTACATTTTCCCTATTACTATGTTTGCTAGAGAGAATTGTGATTCATATTAGGAATTGTCAAGATGATTAGGTTATTATGACATAGTTTTCCCATGAGCCACTATGTTTTGGCAGATTATGATTTCTGATCTGTTATGGACATACCTATTACCAAACCAGCAGTCCTTTGTACATGGGCAAGTTTTCAACCTTTGTAAATGTTAGAAACAAGTCATTTGGAGAGTTCTGAGCAGGTAGAGAAACTTGTATAATTATGAACCCCTTTAGAGCAGGAGCCAAGTCATATTGTCCTCAGGACATGGCATAGTGGGCAGCAGGAACAAATAGGCACTCAAGACAGAGTTTATTTAAGATAAACAAGTATAATCATTTTATTCTGAAAACTAAATGAAGAAACCCTCATCACTCATTGGGCTTTTTTTTACTTCAGGGCTTCAAGTAAAAGTATATAAAAATATATACCACAAAGATGTTGTGTCAGTTTTTTTCTTTGTAAATGACTCAGATGGACCTTGACTAAGTGGGAGAGAAAAATTTGTTGATGGAGAAAAGGAGCCTGACTTGGCATGGATAATATTCCAAGCAATGACTATTGAAACTGTAAATGTGGATCGCTTCCTATTCTAGATTGCATTCTTCATAGCAAATATAACATCTTTCATAATCACATTGGTCACATAATTGCTAATTAGTCTTTTCCTCAGCATACTTCATTCTCAGATTTCCCCATAAACTATTAAAATTTATTCATGTGTTCATTTTTTATTGTGGTAAAATTTATGTATATTGATATGCATAGATATTAAGTGTACAATTTAATGAGTTTTGATAACTGTATTGATCTATGGGCCCATGATCCTATCATTCCAGAAAATTCTTTAATGATTCCTTCCAGTCAATCCTCACATCTATAGACAATTATTATTCTCATTTCTTTCACATAGATTTTACTAACTTGTCCTTAAATTTCGTATAAATGAGTCACATGAAATATACTCTTTCTTCTACTGAACATAATGTTTCTGAGATTCACCCATGTTGTTAAATGCATCTCTAACTCATTCTTTTAAATTGGTGAATAGTACTTATACTGTGATTCATCTATTCTGTTAATGGGCATTTGGATTATTTCAAGTTTAGGTGATTATGAATAAATATACTACTTTTGTACAAGTTTTTCAGTAGTCATGTGATTTCATTTGTCCAAGGGGTAGAATTGTTGGACTGCAGGGGTAAATGGTTTTTAATTTCATAAGGAAAAAACAATTTTCTGAAGTATTATACATATTTACACTCCGATCAGTGACATATGAAAGTTTCAGTTGCTTTTTACTTAAGTGAAAGTGTTAGTCGCTCAGTGCTGTTGGACTCTTTGCAACCCCATGAACTGTAGCCGATCAGGCTCCTCTGTCCATGGAATTCTCCAGGTAAGAATACTGGAGTGGGTGGCCATTCCCTTCTCCAGGGGATCTTCCTGACCCAGAGACTGAGCCCAGATCTTACACATTCCAAGCAAATTCTTTACCATCTGAGCCACCATAATGCTGTGGATGTGAAGCTTCAGTCCAGTTCAGTTCAGTTGCTCAGTCATGTCTGACTTTCCAACTCCATGGACTGCAGCATGCCAGGCTTCCCTGTCCATCACCAACTCCTGGAGTTTGCTCTATTTCATGTCCATAAGTCAGTGATGCCATCCAACCATTTCATCCTCTGTTTTTCCCCTTCTCCTTCTGCCTTCAATCTTTCCCAGGATCAAGGTCTTTCCCAATGACTCAGTTCTGCACATCAGGTGGCCAAAGTATTGGAGTTTCAGCTTCAGCATCAGTCCTTCCAATGAATATTCAGTGTTAATTTCCTTTAGAATTCCTCAATGAAGCTTGCATAGTTATAAATTAATTTTACCTCAATAAAAATATTTTTTAAAAAGAAAATAATTAGGGGCCTCTCTTATTTACATTAAATGTAATTAATTGATTTAATTAATTATAGAACAGGCATTATATTGAGTTGATCAGAAAGTTCATTTGAATTTTTCTGTAACATCTCATGGAATAACCCAAATGAACTCTTTCACCAATCCGATATTTTTACTTCTATGTAAACTACAGCAGGCTTCCCTCGTAGTTCAGCTGGTAAAGAGTCCACCTGCAATGCAGGAGACCCCGGTTTGATGGCTGGAGAAGGGATAGGCTATCCACTCCAGTATTCTTGGGCTTCTCCAGTGGCTAAGACAGTAAAGAATCCATTTGCAATGTGGGTTACCTAGGTTCCATCCCTGGGTTGAGAAGATCCCCCTGGGGTAGGGCATAGCAACCATTCCAGTGTTCTTGCCTGGAGAATGCCCATGAAGAAAGGAGCCTGGAGGGCTACAGTCCATGGGATCACAAAGAGTTGGACACAACTGAGCAACTAAGCACAGCACAGCACAAACTATGGCATCTTTATCACCAAAAGCTTAGTTATACTAGTCACCATAAAACTGACCTCCTTTATTCAATTCACCTACTCAGTTCCTGCCCTGCCCCTCAGCTAAATATTACTCTGTTCTATGTGTTGGTTCTTGTTTGATTTGTTCATTTATTTTTTGTTTGTTTATATTCTTATATTTTACATATTAATTAAATCATATTATTTGTCTTTCTGTCTCTGACTTATCAAAATGAAAACACAACCTACTGAATGAAAGAAAATATTTTCAAATCATATATCCAAGAAAGGGCTAACAGTCAAAGTATATAAGGAACTCACACAATGCAACAAGAGAAAAAAAAAACAAACAGCTCAATTATAAAGACAAAGGAGCTGAATAGACATTTATTCCAAAAAGACATACAGATGGCCTGCTGGTACATGAAAAGATAGTCAGCATCACTAGCTATTAAGAAAATGCAATTCAAAACCACAATAAGATAATACCTCATGGTTATTATTAAAAAACTGAAGAAATAACAAATGTTGGTGAAGTGGAGAATAAGGAACCCTCATAGGCTGTTGGTAGAAACACAAATTGGTGTAACCACTGTGGAAAACAGTATAATGATTCCTCAAAAAATTAGGAATAGAACTAACAAATAGCTATGCCTCTACTGAGTATTTATCCATACAATATGAAAACACTTATTCAAAAACAAGTATTCATTTTTATGTTCTGCTGCTGCTGCCGCTCTAAGTCGCTTCAGTCGTGTCCGACTCTGTGTGACCCCATAGATGGCAGCCCATCAGGCTCCCCCATCCCTGGGATTCTCCAGGCAAGAACACTGGAGTGGGTTGCCATTTCCTTCTCCAATGCATGAAAGTGAAAAGTGAAAGTGAAGTAGCTCAGTCGTATCCAACTCTTAGCGACCCCATGGACTGCAGCCTACCAGGCTTTTTATGTTCATCACAGCATTATTTACAATAGCGAAGCCATGGAAATTACGAGATGGATGAATAAAGATACAGTCTCGTCACTCACGACAATGTAGATGGACCTTGAGCATTATGTACATTCACCTGCTATCTGTGAAGAGAATATCTTCTAACAAAGGTGCAAAATTGTGTCAACGTGCCAAATTTGATCTCTAGACTACTATTCTACTATTTTCTTTAGCCAAAAGTAATTTTAAAATTTTAATTATTACATAATATTTTCAAATTTTGAAATGACTCATAAAATTCCAAGTGTCTGGCTTTCCCCGAACATTTTAAGATTCAGCATTCCTAACCCTATATGTCTACATAGCAATCATTTGTTAAAGCAGACTAGCAGCAAATTGTTTCAGACAAAAAAGCACTTTTCATTTTGCCAGAAGCCTGATGTCACTCTTCATCATCTCAAACTTTTTTTTTCCATAAAGTAGACTTAGCAAAAATGAAATATTTCATGTATCCATGATCATACCTAATGTGAGAAAATAAAATATAAAGTCTAAAAATTTATGAAGTTTTCAAAAAAATGTAAAAAAGCATATATCTTGGTGAAAACGCAAACTCTTTAAACAAAATGTTTTTAATAAGGACAAAGAGTACAATGTGGGGTTTGTCTTAACTTACAACCAAATTGCTTGACTCACTTTAACTGCTCCACTTCCTGGGCATTTATATTTTAAAGTAACACAAACTATTAACACATGTCTTGGTGCCTGTTCTATCAAGTGTCAACTCACATTTTTGAGAAGTGTACAAAAGTTTGAGTACATAAATCTCCAGTCTGTCATATCACAGAAATACGGCAACATCACAGACTGGGCCTGCAGAAGAATTGGCTGCTCTTTTGGAATATTATTCCAATCCATCTAGAGATATCAGGAATAAAGTATATTTGGGAATTAACTGGATAGGATCTATGCAGTGCTCAACAGCCTCCAAGTTTTATCTAAAGTTGTAAATAGCAAGAGTCGCTGGTTCCCAGAAGTCAAGTGAGATTGGGAGTGCTGACTTGAAGAATTTCCACAGACAGTATCGCGTTGTTTGATTGCTTCTTCTTGACACTGAGCCTTGTTCTTGGAATTGGTGCCTGCTTCCTATATTTCATCTGGTTGATTATACTGTGATTTGGACTCCATGTTTAGGGTTTTTAATATCTATATAATTTCTTTTGCTAATTGAACCTCTTAAGGCTCATTGAAAAGAATATATATATATGGGGCAGATGGCTCCCAAAGATAGAACAGTTAAAAAGGGAGAAAATTCTAGTTCTTCTGTTAGTGGTTTTTATTTATTTCTGAGCACCACCTAAAACCCAACAATGTCCCTTTCCTTCTCTTGTTGCATTTCTGCCTGAATTTTCATTTCCCTCTCACATCTCTTCTCCATTCTCACAAACTGGTTAAGGAAATCACCAGATTCAAGGACTCATGTTTAATTTCTATTCTGACTGTTAATCTCTGGGAGCGTGTTTTTTGTTATTTATAAAAATAATTTATGAACCTGTACTCCAACATTAAGGAATATGCTATTACTGGATTTCTTGCACTGATTATACAAATATTTATTGAGGGTGCAAAGCACTGTAAAAAGTGCAGCAGATAGATTCCTGTAGAAGGTCCAGCTCTAGTAGGTTTTACAACCAAACAGAAAAGAAATTTCATTAAACTTGCAATTGTACAATGATTAATCCTGAACTTTATAATTTTCTCCCTTCTTCCTGGAGCATTTTGCCCTCAGCTATCCCACAGCAGCCTAAATCCTATCCTCCCAATCATTAATATTGGGCATGAAGAGCTTAAATAGCCCAAGACAAACTGCATTAGAGAGGCAGGGAGAGCTTTGGTCTTCATCTCAAAAATAGTTTGCTCTTTGCAGAAGACCAGTCACGATCTTCATACATTCAAAATAAAACTTATTTTTCCTAATTATAAAAGTAATGAGTCTTGAGTATAGCAAATTTGATATAGCTGGAAATTATAATAGAATATATACAAGTTCTATATACTTGCCTCTCAGTGACAACTCTTCTTGATATATTGACACATGTTCATTCTTCTATTCTCCTAATCTGAAATCATATTGTATATTCAACTCTGAAACTTCTCAATATTGGGAAATTAAGTACTTTCCAATTCCCCTGTACTGCTATGCTATCAATATTAGACATCTTTGTGTATTAGTCTGATACTTTCTCCTGATGGTGGGCAGTGGCAGTGACCTTCAGCTCCCACTCAGCCACTCAGGAGGATAAATGTATTGTTTATGAATATTTTGTTTTTTACTTTCAGAACAGCATTCAATAAATTAGATAAGATATTCCACAATTCTTGATTTTGCCCAACTGTAGGTAAATGTGAGTGTTCTGAGCAGATGGAAGCTCAAGTAATTTCAGCTTTGGTATTCCATAGATTCAGTTCAGTTCAGTTCAGTTCTGTCACTCAGTCATGTCCAACTCTTTGTGACCCCATGAACCACAGCACTCCAGGCCTCCCCGTCCATCACCAACTCCTGGAGTCCACCCAAACTCATGTCTATTGAATTGATGATGCCATCTAACCATCTCATCGTCTGTCATACCCTTCCCCTCCTGCCCTCAATCTTTCCCAGGATCAGGGTCTTTTCAAATGAGTGAGCTCTTCGCATCAGGTGGCCAAAGTACTGGAGTTTCAGCTTCAACATCAGTCCTTCCAATGAACACCCAGGACTGGTCTCCTTTAGTATGGGCTGGTTGGATCTCCTTGCAATCCAAGGGACTCTCAAAAGTCTTCTCCAACACCACAGTCCAAAAGCATCAATTCTTCTGCACTCAGCTTTCTTTATAGTCCAACTCTCCCATCCATACATGACCACTGGAAAAACCATAGCCTTGACTAGATGGACCTTAGTTGACAAAGTAATGTCTCTGCTTTTTAATATGCTGTCTGAAGTGAATTGAAGTGAAGTCGCTCAGTCATGTCTGACTCTTTGCGATCCCATGCTGTCTAGGTTGGTCATAACTTTCCTTCCAAGGAGTAAGTGTCTTTTAATTTCATGGCTGAAATCATCATCTGCAGTGATTTTGGAGCCCAAAAAAATAAAGTCAGCTGCTGTTTCCCCATCTGTTTGCCATGAAGTGATGGGACCAGATGTCATGATCTTAGTTTTCTGAATGTTGAGCCATAAGCCAGCTTTTTCACTCTCCTCTTTCACCTTCATCAAGAGCCTCTTTAGTTCTCCACTTTTGGCCATAAGGGTGGTGTCATCTGCATATCTGAGGTTATTGATATTTCTCCCAGCACTCTCGATTCCAGCTTGCGCTTCATCCAGCCCAGTGTTTCTCATGATGTACTCTGCATATAAGCTAAATAAGCAGGGTGACAATATACAGCCTTGACATACTCCTTTACCTATTTGGAACCAGTCCATTGTCCCATGTCCAGTTCTAATTGTTGCTTCCTGACCTGCATACAGGTTTCTTAAGAAGCAGGTCAGGTGGTCTGGTATTCCCGTCTCTTTCAGAATTTTCCACAGTTTATTGTGATCCACACAGTCCAAGGCTTTGGCATAGTCAATAAAGCAGAAATAGATGTATTTCTGGAACTCTCTTGCTTTTTCAATGATCCAGCAGATGTTGGCAATTTGATCTCTGGTTCCTCTGCCTTTTCGAAAAACAGCTTGAACATCTGGAATTTCACGGTTCACATATTCCATAGGTTAGAAGACATTAAATGCATTTTCAGTTCACAGTATTTATAACCTCACTGTAAGTCAAGGGAGATTGGTATGTATACATTCCTTTAAATTTTATGAATTGTTAAAAAAATATATTTGGCTGCATCTGGTCTTAGTTGGGGCACATGGAATCTTTCACTGTGTTGCATAAACTCTCTAGTTGTGGTGTGAGGGCTCAGTAGCTGTGGCTTGTGAGCTTAATTGTTCTACAGCATGTGTGACCTTAATTCCCTGATCAGGGGCCAAACCTTTGTCTCCTGCATTGTGAGGTGGATTCTTAACTACTGGACCACCAGGGAAGTCCCTGTTATATGAAATCTTGTTTCTATCAGCAGTAAATACAAGCTCTAGTTTTATTGTGCTTTTACCAATATTGATTATTTTTTTACAAACTTCTCTAACTTCGAAGGTTAAAATGGTATCACTAACTTTTATTTCCTTGCAATTATATTTTAGTTTATATCTATATATCATCTGATATATATCTTATATTATGATGTCATAACTATGATATATATTGCATAAATCTCTCAGTCGTGTCTGACACTTTGCAACCCCATGAGCCCATCAGGCTCCTCCATCCAGGGATTTTCCAAGCAAGAATACTGGAGTGGGTTTCCATTCTCTTCTCCAGGGGGTCTTCTCAACCCAGGGATTGAACCCAGGTCTCCCGCATTGTAGGCAGTCTCATTACCATTTGAGCCACTAGGGAAGCCATATAATATATATACACAATAATAATGTAGAATGAATTTTTAAGTACTTATTTAAGTAAATATTAAGTATTTATTTAAGTAAATATTTAAAAACTTAACTTCACAACCAAATTTATGCTCGTTATTTTTATAATAACCAAACGAATACAATCACAGGCTTAGAATTTGTCACTCCTGCAAATCACCTTATTTAAAAAAAAATATTTCTTCTTTTAAATGATTTTTCACTTAATTAAATATTAAGACTGTTAGAGATGTAATAGCTCAGAGTTAATGACCCCCACAATTCAATTCCAGGAAGAAAACAAATGGACACTGAAATCTGGCAAAGAATAAGGTTGAAGAGATACTTATTTTAAAAAGAAAATGGGGGATAAAATGCTCCTAATTATACACAAATGTCTCAGCAGTGAGCAATCATGGAAAGGAAATGTTGGAAAAGTACTTGACATTTAAATGTCAATTTAATCAAATTATGCAATTTTTAAACTGCAGTTGAGTGCAGTGGGCTCTTTAAATTGTTTAAACCATGCCTCTTCCTAAAATGGTCCAGGAGCATTTAGTTGCTTAAGCTGTGTTTTCAAATTATGTAAAGAATGACTGACCAAACTACCTCCTTCCACTTTAAAAATAAACATGTAAATTTAAATTCTGCATTTCTCAAGAATAAAATATATCAACATATCTAATGAACAATAATGATTGGTTAACATTTATGGTAAATTAATAAGATGATGTTCCAAAGAATAGATTAGAGAGTTAGGGTGTGTAAATTCTAAGAAGGAAAGTTATTCACACAATGAGAAAGAAAGGATATAAGATTCTCACTCCCTACTAACTTTATTAACATTGTCTTTGATAGGAATTAACTTCAACCCCAAGTTCCTTATCCTCCCTAATCTATACCATTCACTGGATAGAGAATCAATGATTATCTTAGATTTCCCAAAATATCAGTTTATAGGGAAACTGTGATGAATGGGTAGAAATTGATTAGGAAATATCCCAAGGAAATGTTAACTCAGTTTGGCCCCGAAGTTCAATAAAATTTGAGCTCTGGATTGAGCACTAATGACACAGAGGTAGATTTTTCTCTCTAGCTTGAGTGTCAAATATTAATTCCTGTTGTTGGGGAAAAGTAAAACTCTGTGTTTCATCACACATTATTGTTACAAAAAGCTTCCGGTAGCTCAGATGGTAAAGAATCTTTCTGCAAGGCTAAAGACCCAGGTTCAATCTCTGGGTTGGGAATATCCCCTGCAGAAAGGAATGGCAACCCACTTTAGGTTTCTTCCCTAGAGAATTCTATGGACTGAGAAGCCTGGCCTTCTACAGTTCATGGGGTCACAAAATGTCAGACACGACTGAGTGACTAACACTTATTGCCACAAAAGTTATAAAGAAGATGTCTGCCAGTGCAAATAAGAGCACCAAATTTAGAAATCAAATGCCAATTTGACTATACTCTACTATTTTATTCTGTGACTTTGGACAAATCTTTTCTCTCTGAGCTTTAGTTTTATAAAATATGGATAATCACTACTTTATCAGATTTGTAACAGGATTAAATATAATATATGTACAGTAATTGTAAAATACCTAAACAATGTAAGTCCTTAGTAAATATTAGCTATTTCTCACAGTTTTCTTAATACCAAGCAATGGAAACTAATTCTAGCTCACTTAAGACAAAAGCTAATTCATTAAAAATTTACTAATTAGAACTAGAACTACTAACTAGAATTTTCAGGCTGACTGCTTAGCTAGAAATATTACATGAACATTGCAGAAACTAACCACAAAATGGTCCAGTGAGGACATGTGTGTGCTGTACACAGAATATAGCCTTTTGCACCAGAAACTCCTTAGGACTAAAACCTGACTGCCACCACAGAAAGCACCCTGTGATTGCTAATTCTACACATCATTAATACCTACTTCGATTGGCAAAATTCAGATCTTGAGCTGTACCAATTAGAATCTAATCATGACTTAGAAGCCAAGTAATTATTTGCTAGTAGGGGCTGGAAAAGGGATTTATTATAAACAATCATTAATACAATCAAATTAAGTACTAAAAGGCATACAACAGTGTCCAGAATTAGCAAATGCAAAAGAATAGCTACAGTCCTAGAGTGAGGAAGAGTGAACAATAGGAATGAAAGACAGAGGAAGGTTCCCTGGCAAGGGAAGAAATTCAGACTTCTGTGAAGAGAGTGTAGCTACCATAGGAAACTGAAGTCTGCAGGTAGCAAAGAAACCTTCCAGAAATTGCAGGCTAATCCTGGTTTCTAGAAATGATCCAGAACAAATCTGTTGAGTGAAGGGTTTGAGTGGGCAGAGTTCATATCTTCAGATGCATTTGAAGCTGCTATTGTGGAGAATGTGTGGGTTTGTAGAACAGCTGTGTGTTACTAGTGTGTTCTAGTGTGTTGAAGAAGCTTGGAAGTCTCTAGTGGGGAGAGTGTGGCCTGGAGTGCTGTTGGAGCTCCTCAGAGGGAGCTACTGGATGCCTGCTTGGAAAATAATAATGGAGGGCCAAACCCTAAAGAAAATATCTACCTTTTACTATCACTTTGTGCCCTCTGTGAAAGCCTCACATTCCACCAGCTGACAAAGGGGAATATTCACAGGATCTAGCACCAGTGGTACAAAGCAGGATCAAGAGCCAGTATAACATGAAAACATAGATTTGGAGCAGAGGGAAATAAGTCACACAAGTTCACAGGTTAGTTTCCAGGGAGGCTGGGAAAACAATGTCTGGTGTTTTCAGGCTTTAAGATTCATGAGGTGGTGAAATTCCTATACATAGACAAGCATTTCCCATATCAGGCAGCTGAAAATACTGACTAACATCCATTGCACTATCATTAATTGCACAGTTTACATATTGTTTTCACATTTATTATCTCATTTGGTGTAGTTAAATGTCCATATTATAACATAAAACATCCTCTTTATATCTTATGTTTCATATCATCTTCTTTCTTGTGTGCAGATTGTGGCTAAATGTAAATTCATTGTATAGGCAAACTGATTTTGTTAGATACATCGCATATCTTTAAGGCATAATAGTTGAAAGAGTTAATACAGCTTAATAAATGTATATCTCATTGTCATAAAGTTACCAAACTCCAAGAAAATAATTACAACCAGTGATATTTTTAATATCACACTATTGGATGAAATAACACTTCATATAAGCCACTGTGTTAATAGTATTAATATACCAACACATGTAGATAGAAGTGATAAGGGTGTATATATGATACACATATGAAACAGACACTTATTTACAATTAGACATTGATGGACTCCCACATAAAGATGGAATGGACGTATTCTTTGCATCTGTAATTTTTTTTTTTTTTTCTCTCTCTCTCTCATTCCTTGGTTTCTCTTTGGTTTCCAATGACTTCTATTCTTATCTTGTTTTAACGTCCCCATTCTGCCCAGGCAGCCTTGGGAACTAATGACCCCTTATCTTTTCTGAATCACTTTTTTTCTATTATTATTCTAGGATTATTCTATGATAACACATTGTACTGACTTTCTTTTCATTCTCATACCTTTCCTACTATGGCTAACCTCAATCTGTAAGTTTTTCCTAAAATTTTCAGCTCCTCTAAATTCAGAGGGAGTTTATTTTTAATATGATCAAATATTCTATCACCAGCTTTAGATGTACGTGCTGAACTGCCTAATTGGCATTTCTCTTTGAACTTCTTCTAGGTATCTGAAACTCAGTATGTACAAAACTGGACTCACTAAACCTTCCACAGCTTATTCTGCCTCAGTGAATGGTGAATACTCAGCTATCTTTCAACCAGTTGCTTTCACAGGAAACTGAGACATGAATTTGCCTAATACTCACATATTATTAATTACAAAAGTTGATTACTTCTCCTTTCTAAGTATAGGTTGAGTCCTTGTATTTCTCTCCAACTTCACAGCCTCTGAATTCTAAACTGTCATCAGTCTGGATACTACAAGGGGAGATATCAAGTTTCCTAGGATCTATGATTTGTTGTTCAGTTGCTAAGTTGTTTCTCTCTACAACCCCATGAACTGCAACATGCTATGTTTCCTTGTCCTTCACTATCTCCCTGAGTTTGCTCAAACTCAAGTCCGTTGAGTCAGAGATGCTATCCAACCATCTGATCCTCTGTTGCCCCCTTCCCTTCTTGCCCTCAATCTTTCCCTGGGTGTTTTCAATGAGTTGGCTCTTCACATCAATATTGGCAGTTCAGCATCAGTCTTTCCAATGAATATTCTGGGCTGATCTCCTTTAGGATGGACTGGTTTGATCTCCTTGTTGTCCAAGGGACTTTCAAGAGTCTTTTCCAGCACCACAGTTCAAAAGCATCAATTCTTCAGTGTTCAGCTTTCTTTATGGTCCAACTCTCACGTCCATATATGACTACTGGAAAAACCATAGCTTTGACTACTATATGGCTATTTGTCAGCAAAGATACATGATTAGCCTTGTTTAATTTTTCCACATAGCAGCTAGTATTCTAAAAACACCAATCAGTATTCTAAAAACACAAATCAGTATTCTAAAAACACAAAAACACTCTTCTACTTCCCAGTAAGAGAGTGGTTTCCCATTGCCTTTAGGATAAAATCCAAAATCCACATTGTCCTTACACATCTTCTCAAAGAACTGGCTTTGTATTTCTTCTTCAGATTTAACACTTGCCATTTCCCCTCCCTCTCTAGGCAGCAGATAAAATAGTCTTTCTTTAGTGTCTTTATAGCTTTTTGCAATTTACATTTGTTGTATACGACAAAATTTTCCTCACTTTGTGACTGACATACTCCTAGTTAACACTTAGATTAGCATGTCTTTTTTAATTAATTAATTTATTTATTTTTTATTTTACTTTACAATTCTGTATTGGTTTTGCATTCATGTTTTTTACTAATCTCCCCTTTTAAAAACATTTATTCAATTTGTCATCATTTATTCAGTGTAAAAGTATACATTTGAATCATTTATTGAGGTGTCACTAACTTTGCCAGTCTCAAAGTAGATGCTTAGTATTGTTGAATGAATATTCTAATCCTGATGGAATTATATACTGTTACATAAACTTCCTATTTTGCATATTTTCAAAAGTTATAGAATGTATTTTATATATTTAATTTCCTCAGTCCTTAAGAGAATACCTAAAACATACTGCAATAATATACAACTACATCATTATATACTAAGGTATTATATAGCTACCTCAGCCACAAAATACTATTCAATATAATTAACTTTTTAAATATAAATTTATTTATTTTAATTGGAGGTTAATTACTTTACAATATAATTAACTTTTATATTTTCTAAATATAAAAACAAAATTTCTGAATATAAAAATTTATGAAATTTTAATATGAAACTTTCTTAGAAATTTTATCCCATAATGTCTGATAGCATTGCCAGAAAAATGATAAAGTTGCAAAAACAAGAATCTGCTTAAAGACTCAATAAACAAGAGTATGACTTACATGTCTGTTCACCTACAGACATGAATAAATGTCTGTAGTGAATAAATTTAAAAAACCAACTCATTTTCTTACTCAGCAGAAAAAAAAGGAGAACAGTTTATACAAAATGAAACACTGATTAAATATTTGAGTAATTAAAATGTGCTCAGACCCAGAATGAAAATCTACAGGCATATTTGGCAGACTCTCTGAGCTCAATACTTTAGTAAAATATAGTATAACACCATGACAAAGGACAGTGTACACTTTCTTTGCTCACAGATCTCCCTGCTCTACCAGTAACAAATAATACACTCTATAAAATTTAAATATCTATTAATTCATAGTTAGGATCTTTCTATTGAATTATTTCTCTTATTTGAATGGACTTTTGACTTGTACTATTTGTCTAAGCTAAGGATGTCTGCTTTACTTTGTCAGTGTCTAGAAGTCATGGGAAAGTGACTGTATAACAGGAATACACTTTCCTACTCCATGGAGATAGTTCAATCAGGGTGGTCTCTAAAAGTTCTTCCAGTCACCAAGTTCCATAATCTAGGAAAAATATTTTCTCTTTGACACTGGAAATATACCCACTTATATACTTATACATACTTTTTAATATCGGCAATAAACAGTTCAAATTTAAGAGCACCAGGTTAACACAAACAACCTGAAATTCATAACATTTAGTTTGGCAATATATTGTAAACCTAAATGAAGAGAAATAGATTATTTCTGTCTAGAAATAGAAAAAGACTAGAAAATAGAAATAGCAAATAGAAAAAGACTATTTCTGTCTAGAAATAGTCCCCAAATCTTTTGTTTCTAGGAAATATGCTGCCCACAAATAAAAACTGCCCCAACTCACTCTACAATAAATAATGTTTCAATTGTTGGCCAACATTTAAAAATGAGACTACTCAGAAATATTCATATTTAAATATTTGTTGAAAATTCTAAATTTCTCTTATGTAACAATTACATAAAGATGAGAATGACTAGCCCCCTTAAATGGGCAAGTTCTCTCAAGCTCATTACTGATGTCATCACCCTTCCCCTGCCCTGTTTCATCCATCCACATGTCCCACGTAGCAACTGTGGGGATCAAATTTTGTAGTCATCATTTAGAGGACATTAATATTAGATGAATAATCAGGAAGACTTTATATATATATAAGAGAGAGAGAGAGGAGCAAAACTGAAAAAAAATCATTATTCACTTCTCATAAAATGTTGTTTATCTTAGAAGACAATTATATTTGAAAAGCTTATGATTTTTCAGAAAACTATGGATCTTAGTATTAGTATATCATTTCTGAAATCTATTATTTTCTTTCACAGTTTTCCTAATAATCAAGTTATTTAGAAAAATTTTAGACTCTCCCTGTGTAATATATTGTATAAAAATTGTGTCTGTCAGTCTTTTCAACACAACATAAATTTACTTATACATGGTTAAAACTTATATTGCAAAACTTATTTTTCCTCAGATAAAACGAATAAATGTTTCTTTGTTTTATTGGCCAAGAAACATGTGTACATAAATTTTGACTTTTTTTTTTTCAAAAATCTATGTTCTAATATAAAGTCTTATGTTTTTGTCATAAATAATTTTAATTATTCTAAGAAAAGTTATTAGAAAAAATGTTTTAGTATAAAAGCAAGAAGACATAAACTTTAAATTTTGATACTATATGCGAGACAGCAAAAGAGACACAGATGTAAAGAACAGACTTTTGGACTCTGTAGGAGGAGGCAAGGGTGGGATAATTTGAGAGAATAGCATTGAAACAGATATATTGCCATATGTGAAATAGATCGCCAGTCCAGGTTCGATGCATGAGACAGGGTGCTCAGGGCCAGAGCACTGGGATGACCCTGAAGGATGGGATGGGGAGGGAGGTGGGAGGGAGGTTCAGGATGGGAAACACACATACACCCAGGGCTGATTCATGTGAATGTATGGCAAAAACCACTACAATATTGTAAAGTAATTAGCCTCCAATTAAGAAAAAAAAAAAAAAAAAGGATCGTGATCATAGTGATTATTACACTGGGGTATATTCTGATTTCTCAAAACCCAAAAGTATTTTCTGTTTTCATTACAAACACACACTCAGACACACACACAGATTCAGTCAGATCAAATAGTTTTATTTGAGTAATATGTCATGATTTAATATCATAGGGAATGAAATAGCACTTTCATTAGACATCTGTCTGTTCTATAATATCCTAATAGTTTCAGTTCAGTTCAATCATTCAGTCGTGTCTGACTCTTTGCAAGCCCATGGACTGCAGTATGCCAAGCCTCCCTGTCCATCACCAACTCCCGGAGTTTACCCAAACTCATATCCATTGAGTCGGTAATGCCATCTAACCATCTCACCCTCTGTTGTCCCCTTCTCCTCCTGCCTTCAATCTTTCCCAACATCAGGGTCTTTTCAAATGAGTCAGCTCTTCTCATTAGATGGCCAAAGTATTAGAGTTTCAGCTTCAACATCATTCCATCCAATGAACACCCAGGACTGATCTCCTCTAGGATGAACTGGTTAGATCTCCTTGCAGTCCAAGGAACTCTTAAGAGTCTTCTCTAACACCACAGTTCAAAAGCATCAATTCTTCGGTGCTCAGCTTTCTTTATAGTCCAACTCTCACATCCATACATAACTACTGGAAAAACCACAGCCTTGACTAGACAGAGCAAAGCAATTTAGGACTTTACAGTAAGAATGTCTTTAACTATGAAAACTCTGGAAGTGATACTAAGATGTCACAGAAGTTAAAAATATAACTTTGACAAAGTAACTGGAGTGTCTCATTATTTCTATTTTGTATTTTCTTTCTTAGTGCACAGTTCAGATGTTTGAAAGTTGTTCTTGAAGTTTGAGCATAGGCAAAACAATGTACCATGACACACAAGTAAACCAATCATTTTATGACCATTACTAACATCTGACTACTGGTTTTAATTATATTCTAGAAAGGGAAAAATGTAGATGCTTTTATAGCTGGACTAACTACCCTGCAAATATTTAATATCTCCATCTAGTCATGGTTACTTGTAAATTCTCTTTCAGGATTTTGTTCAGGGTGATTTGCAAATGCACAATTACAAAGAAAAAAAAATTCAACAGTGAATACTGCATCTTACTTGTCTGAGTTATGTATGTGTTGTTTGTTCTTTTAAAATTGACAGTTAAAACTCGCTTTGCTTTAAGAAGTGGCTTTTTAACACAAAATCAATTTTCTATAATCTCTTAAGACCTACTTCTATTTCCATGAAGTATAAGTATACTTTTCATGAATAAAGGTATAATGGCCAACATCCCTTCAGTAGAGCAGAATGGAAGAAGGGCTTAACCAGATTTTTCCTTTCAAGCAGTAGAGTAGAATGAGCATGAATTTTGGAATCTGATGGGTTAAAATTTTCTCTTTTACCACTTAGATGAAGAAACTTATACAAGTTACATAGCTTTACCAAATTTCACTTCTAAAAAAGAAAAAGCAAAAGCATAATGCCTACCTTGCAAGGTTGTCAGAAATTTGAATGCTATAATAAATGCAAAATGACTATTACAGAGCCTGACACACTGTAGGTATTCAATAATTAAGTTATTTTCCCTTTTGCTTCTTCAGCTAGCTGTCTAGATGGCTCCCTCATGCTTGGGAATGGCATTAGAACATTTGTATATGTATCCTTAGCCTAAAGCACAGAGTTGGCAGTCCCATTAAAAGTATGTAAGCTGTAAGTTCCAAACAAGTTTTATGTAAATTAGCTTTGGTAAAATTGTGTCATCTTAAATACAATACATAAGTATACTTTGTGAAAATACAGTTTTGCATGTTAGATTTGCTTGAAATGGCTGCTTGTATCATTCAAAATATTATTTATAGCCAAATATCTTAATGAATCACAAATACTTTTCAAACATGATCTCTTCTTTGTATCCATTGACTTGGTTATTCATTCAGTAAATATTTACTCACCACCGACTATGTGCCACAAACTATGCTGGATGCTGGAGGAAAAAACTTTTGATCAAAGCAGCCAGAATCCTTGCTATCCAAAAATTATGTCCAGTAGTACCAATATAAATTAAACAAATGTCACAAATTCTGCATCTAAAATAAGTATTGACACTCCAGTTATTCAGGAAGCATAATATTCATGAGAATAGTTCTTTCTAAAACCAACGATTGAGTACTCAAATACCTAACAAATACTATTCCATTCCACTTTTAATTGATGTTATCCACTTCTACAACATATTCAAATCTTTTTTTGGAAGACAGCTGTGTCTCCTCAAAGGAAGAAAAGCTTTCAACGTATTATTTAGATCCTTGGAAAAAAGTGTTTATCCAGCACAAAAAGAAGCTACTGAAATTGTGCTATTGAGTTCAGTTCAGTTCAGTCACTCAGTCGTGTCTCACTCTTTGTGACCCCATGAATCGCAGTATGCCAGGCCTCCCTGTCCATCATCACCTCCCGGAGTTCACTCAGACTCACGTCCATCGAGTCCGTGATGTCATCCAGCCATCTCATCCTCTGTCATCCCCTTCTCCTCCTGCCCCCAATCTCTCCCAGCATTAGAGTCTTTTCCAATGATTCAACTCTTCGCATGAGGTGGCCAAAGTACTGGAGTTTCAGCTTTAGCATCATTCCTTCCAAAGAAATCCCAGGGCTGATCTCCTTCAGAATTGATTGGTTGGATCTCCTTGCAGTCCAAGGGACTCTCAAGGGTCTTCTCCAACACCACAGTTCAAACGCATCAATTCTTCAGTGCTCAGCCTTCTTCACAGTCCAACTCTCACATCTATACATGACCACAGGAAAAACCATAGCCTTGACTAGACGGACCTTAGTTGGCAAAGTAATTAATATCTCTGCTTTTGAATATGCTATCTAGGTTGGTCATAACTTTTCTTCCAAGGAGTAAGTGTCTTTTAATTTCATGGCTGCAGTCACCAGCTGCAGTGATTTTGGAGCCTAAAAAAATAAAGTCTGACACTGTTTCCACTGTTTCCCCATCTCTTTCCCATGAAGTGATGGGACTGGATGCCATGATCTTCGTTTTCTGAATGTTGAGCTTTAAGCCAACTTTTTTACTCTCCTTTTTCACTTTATTCAAGAGGCTTTTAGTTCCTCTTCACTTTCTGCCATAAGGGTGGTGTAATCTGCATATCTGAGGTTATTGTTATTTCTCCCAGCAATCTTGATTCCAGCTTGTGTTTCTTCCAGTCCAGCGTTTCTCATGATGTACCCTGCATAGAAGTTAAATAAGCACAGTGACAATATACAGCCTTGATGTACTCATTTTCCTATTTGGAACCAGTCTGTTGTTCCATGTCCAGTTCTAACTGTTGCTTCCTGACCTGCATACAGATTTCTCAAGAGGCAAGTCAGGTGGTCTGGTATTCCCATCTCTCTCAGAATTTTCTACAGTTTATTGTGATCCACACAGTCAAAGGCTTTGGCATAATCAATAAAGCAGAAATAGATGTTTTTCAGGAACTCTCTTGCTTTTTCCATGTTCCAGCGGATGATGGCAATTCTATTGAGTTACAGAGTATAAAATATAAAGGATGAATCAAAATTTTCCATTAAGGGACCACTTAAAGGTAAAGATATACTCCAAATCCTTGAATGTTAAACAGTAAATCACTGGCTGCCCTTCCCTCTACACTTTTGTCATGATTGGAAGCTAACAAAGAATCAAACATATTTGTTATGACTTAGTTGGTTTTTAGAATTGATTTCTTCCTCTCCTTTTACCTTCCCTCCTTCTAAAGGCTCACTTCTTGAGTCCCTTAGTTATATATTAGTAGTATAAAAGAATGACTGATATTCTTGGCATGTAAACTGTTGCCAAGGAAGCAATCTTACACTAACTGGAATCTTGCTTCACATCCTGAGTATTGTAGATAGCTTTCTGCTTATTCCTTTATAGGCCTTGAAAGAAAATAATGTGCCATCGGCTTCCATTATGATGGCCTGACTCCAAAAAGAAATGTGCAAACAAGTTTGTATATTTTGCTAAACTTTCAATTAGTTTAATTTAGAATGTAGATGTTCTTTCTAGCTGAGACATCATAAAAATGAAGGGGAACATGTACAGTGCTCTGCAAGTGCAGCCCATGATTATATCTCATTGTGATATTTGATGGCCTTGTCCAGAGCATCTTCAGAAAAGACAAATGAGAAAATGAAAGAACTTAATTGTGATATAATTAAAGTGAAATATTTTTGTGTAATTTGAATTTCAACTTGTCATTTATAGGGATGAGCTTCAGAAAGCTTATATACTGTAGCTAACCACCATTCGGACATCTAACAAAATTAGCTTTTACATATTAATAAACTATAATAATGCCTTAAAGGCATAAATTAATGAATTCTGGTTCCAGCATGTGCTAATCACTATCTTTTTTAGTCTTTCCAAATCTGAACATGAAGAGCTAATCATTTTAAGAACCAGTAATCAAAGAAAGAATAAAATGCTTAATGAATACTTCCTTTTTCAAGATTTCATATAAACTGTTAGTGTTTTAAGAAAAATTATTTTAAAGATTCAGATGGGTGATTACATTTCTTTTAAAAGAAAAATAAGTAGAAGGAATCTAAAAATTAACAGATTGAAACTACGTGAATTCATGGTGGAATAGAGTAGTCAAGAAAGTCTAGGACCAGGAGCTATACAGAGTGAGGTTCAGGAAAGGATAAAAGACCAGGAATAAATAGAATTTCACACGCAACTTCAGATTCTGTGCTGTGGGTAAACTTTTAGCCTCATCATCCTCTAGCTAAAATTAAATGTATACAAATGAAATTATAGAATCACTCTGATAAAAATATATTTGTGGACAATTGTGAAAAAGAGAATCATTCTATTGCCTGAATTTTAAGTTGTTAAAAATTATTATATAATTTGATTATATAATTTGATAATTATATATTTGATAATTTGATAACTGTATACTAATTATTATATGATTTTGTATAATAGATTTCCTTATACCAAATTATTAAATTTCTATGTCATAAGAGCTCACAGTTTTTATTTTTTATTTCTTTATTAAAATTATTTATTTTACTTGTAGGCTAACTACTTTTCAATATTGTAGTGTTTTTTGCCACACATTGACATGAATAAGCCATGGGTGTACATGTGTTCCCGATCCTGAGCCCCCCTCCCACCTCCCTCCCCATCCTACCACTCAGGGTCATCCCAGTCCACCAGCTCTGAGCACCCTGGTTCATGCATCAAACCTGGATTGGTGATCTGATTCACATATGATAGTATACATGTTTCAATGCTATTTTCTCAAATCATCCCATCCTCGCCTTCTCCCACAGAGTCCAAAAGATTGTTCCATACATTTGTGTGTTCTTTTGCTATCTCGTATATAGGGTCATCATTACCATCTGTCTAAATTCCATATATATGCGTTAGTATACTGTATTGATGTTTTTCTTTCTGGCTTACTTCACTCTGTATAAGAGGCTCCAGTTTCATCCACCTCGTTAGAACTGATTCAAATGTATTCTTTTTAATGGCTGAGTAGTACTCCATTGTGTATATGTACCACAGCCTTCTTATCCATTAGTCTGCTGATGGACATCTAGGTTGATTCCATAGCCTGGCTATTACAAACAATGCTGCAATGAACATTAGGGTGCATGTGTCTCTTTCAATTCTGATTTCCTCAGTGTGTATGCTCAGTGGTGGGATTGCTGGGACATATGGCAGTTCAATTTCTAGTTTTTTAAGGAATCTCCACACTGTTCTCCATAGTGGCTGTACTAGTTTGCATTCCCACCAACAGTGTAAGAGGGTTCCCTTTTCTCCACACCCTCTCCAGCATTTATTGTTTGTAGAATTTTGGATAGCAGTCATTCTGACTGGTGTAAGATGGTACCTCATTGTGGTTTTGATTTGCATCTCTCTGATAATGAGTGATGTTGAGCATCTTTTCATGTGTTTGTTAGCCATCTGTATGTCCTCTTTGGAGAAATGTCTGTTTAGTTCTTTGGCCCATTTTTTGATTGATCATTTACTTTTCTTGAATTGAGCTGCAGGAGTTGCTTGTATATTTTTGAGATTAATTCTTTGTCAGTTTATTCGTTTGCTATTATTTTCTCCCATTCTGAAGGCTGTCTTTTCACCTTTATTATAGTTTCCTTCCTTGTGCAAAAGCTTTTAAGTTTCATTAGGTCTCTATTGTTTATTTTTGCTTTTGTTTCTAGTATTCTGGGAGGTGGGTCATAGAGGATCCTGTTGTGATTTATATTGGGGAGTGTTTTGCCTATGTTTTCCTCTAGGAGTTTTATAGTTTCTGGTCTTACATTTGACCTTTAATCCACTTTGAGTTTATTTTTGTGTATGGTGTTAGAAAGTGTTCTAGCTTCATTCTTTTACAAGTAGTTGACCAGTTTTCCCAGCATCACTTGTTCCAGAGATTGTCTTTGCTCCATTGTATATTCTTGCCCCCTGTGTCAAAGATAAGGTGTCCATAAGTGTGTAGAATTACCTCTGGGCTTTCTATTTTGTTCCATTGATCTATATTTCTATGTTTGTGCCAGTACCAAACTGTCTTGATGAGTGTAGCTTTATAGTGTAGCCTGAAGTCAGACAGGATGGTTCCTCCACGTCCATTCTTCTTTCTCAAGATTGCTTTGGCTATTCGAGATTTTTTTTGTATTTCCATACAAATTGTGAAATTATTTGTTCTGCTTCTCTGAAAAATACCGTTGGTAGCTTGATAGGGATTGCATTGAATCTTTAGATTGCTTTGGGTAGTATACTCATTTTGACTATATTGATTTTTCTAATCATGAACATCGCATATTTCTCCATCTATTTATGTCCTCCTTGATTTCTTTCATCAGTGTTTTATAGTTTTCTGTATCTAGGTCTTTGTTTCTTAAGGTAGATTTATTCCTAAGTATTTTATTCTTTTTGCTTCAATGGTGAATGGAATTGTTTCCTTAATTTCTCTTTCTGTTTTCTCATTGTTAGAGTATAGGAATGCAAGGGATTTCTGTGTGTTGATTTTATATCCTGCAACTTTGCTATATTCATTGATTAGCTCTAGTAACTTTCTGGTGGAGTCTTTAGGGTTTTCTATGTAGAGGATCATGTCATCTGCAAACAGTGAGAGTTTTATTTCTTTTCCAATCTGGATTCCTTTTATTTCTTTTTCTTCTCTGATTGCCATGGCTAAAACTTCCAAAACTATGTTGAATAGTAGTGGTGAGAATGGGCACCCTTGTCTTGTTCCTGACTTTAGGGGAAATGCTTTCAATTTTTCACGATTGAGGATAATGTTTTCTGTGGGTTTGTCATATATAGCTTTTATTATGCTGAGACACGTTCCTTCTATTCCTGCTTTCTGGATTTTTTTTTTTTTTAATCACAAATGGATGTTGAACTTTGTCAAAGGCTTTCCCTGCAACTACTGAGATAATCATTTGTTTTTTATGTTTCAATTTGTTAATTTGGTGTATTACATTGATTGATTTGTGGATATTAAAGAATCCTTGCATCCCTGGGATAAAGTCCACTTGGTCATGATGTATGATATTTTTTAATATGTTGTTGGATTTTGTTTGCTAGAATTTTGTTAAGGATTTTTGCATCTATGTTCATCAGTGATATTGGCCTGTAGTTTTCTTTTTTTGTAACATCTTTGGTATTAAGGTGATGGTGGCCTCATAGAATGAGGTTGGAAGGTTACCTTCCTCTGCAATTTTCCAGAAGAGTTTGAGTAGAAAACGTGTTAGCTCTCCTCTAAATTTTTGGTAGAATTCAGCTGTGTAGCCATCTGGTCCTGGGCTTTTGTTTGCTGGAAGATTTCTGATTACAGTTTCAATTTCCATGCTTCTGATGGGTCTGTTAAGATTTTCTATTTCTTCCTGGTTCACTTTTGGAAAGTTATATTTTTCTAAGAATTTGTCCATTTCTTCCAAGTTGTCCATTTTATTGACATATATTTGCTGATAGTAGTCTTTTATGATTCTTTATATTTCTGTGTTGTCTGTTGTGATTTCTCCATTTTCACTTCTAAGTTTGTTGATTTGATTTTTCTCCATTTGTTTCTTGATGATTCTGGCTAATGGTTTGTCTACTTTATTTATCTTCTCAAAGAATCAGTTTTTGGCTTTGTTGATTTTTGCTATGGTCTCTTGTGTTTCTTTTGCATTCATTTGTGCCTTAACTTTTATGATTTATTTCCTTCTTCTAACCCTGGGGTTCTTTATTTCTTCCTTTTCTAGTTGCTTTAGGTAAGATTTAGGTTATATATTTGACTTTTTTCTTGTTTGTGGAGGTACGCTTGTATTGCAATTAACCTTCCTCTTAGCACTGCTTTTACTGAGTTCCATAGGTTTTGGGTTGTATTTTCATTCATTTCTATTCATAGTTTGATTTCTGTTTTGATTTCTTCTGTGATTTGTTGGTTATTCAGAAGCATGTTGTTTAGCCTCATATTTTGGAATTTAATAGTTTTTTTTTTTTTTTCCTGTAGTTGACATCTAATCTTACTGCATTGTGATCAGAAAAGATGCTTGGAATGATTTCATTTTTTTTTTTTTTTTACCAAGGCTAGATTTATGGCCCAGGATATGATCTATCCTGGAGAAGGTTCTGTGTGCACTTGAAAAAAACATGAAATTCATTGTTTTGTAGTGAAATGTCCTATAGATATCAATTAGGTCTAACTGGTCCATTGTATCATTTAAAGTTTATGTTTCCTTGCTAATTTTCTGTTTAGTTGATCTATCCATAGGTATGAGTGGGGTACTGAAGTCTCCCACTATTATTGTGTTAATTTCCCCTTTCATCATACTTGTTAGCATTTGCCTTACATATTGTGGTGCTCCTATATATTTATAATTTTTATATCTTCTTGGATTGATCCTTTGATCATTATGTAGTGTCCTTTGTCTTTTTTCACAGCCTTTATTTCAAAGTCTATTTTATCTGATATGAGTATTGCTACGCCTGCTTTCTTTTGGTCTCCATTTGCATGAAATATATTTTTCCAGCCCTTCACTTTCAGTCTACATGTGTCCCTTGCTTTGAGGTGGATCTCTTATAAACAGCATATATGGGGGTGTTGTTTTTGCATCCATTCAGCCAGTCTTTGTCTTTAGGTTGGGGCATTCAACCCATTTACCTTTAAGGTAATAACTGATAAGTATGATCCCATTGCCATTTACTTTGTTGTTTTGCGTTTGAGTTTATACACCTTTTCTGTGTTTCCTGTCTAGAGAAGATCCTTTAGCATTTGTTGAAGAGCTGGTTTGGAGGTGCTGAATTCTGTCAGCTTTTGCTTGTCTGTAAAGCTTTTGATTTCTCCTTCATATCTGAATGAGATCCTCGCTGGGTACAGTAATCTGGGTTGTAGTTTTTTTTTTTTTCTCTTTCATCACTTTAAGTATGTCTTGCCATTCCCTTCTGGCCTGAAGAGTTTCTACTGAAAGATCAGCTGTTATCCTTATGGGAATCCCCTTGTGTGATATTTGTTGTTTTTCTCTTGCTGCTTTTAATATTTGTTCTTTGTGTTTGATCTTTGTTAATCTGATTAATATGCATCTTGGGATGTTTTACCTTGGATTTATCCTGTTTGGAACTCTCTGGGTTTCTTGGACTTGGGTGGCAATTTCCTTCCCCAATTTAGGAAAGTTTTCAACTCTTACCTCCTCAAGTATGTCCTCATGGTCTTTCTTTTTGTCTTCTTCTTCTGAGACTCCTGTGATTCAAATGTTGGGGCATTTGACATTGTCTCAGAGGTCTCTGAGGTTGTCCTCCTTTCTTTTCATTCTTTTCTCCTCTCTGCTTCATTTACGTCCACCATTCTATCTTCTACTTCACTTATCCTATCTTCTGGCTCACTTATTCTACTGTTAGTTCCCTCCAGAGTGTTTTTTTTATCTCATTCATTAAATTATTTATTATTGATTGACTTTTTTTTAATTTCTTCTAGGTCCTTGTTAAACATCTCTTGCATCTTCTCAATCCTTGTCTCCAGGCTATTTATCTGTAACCTCATTTTGTTTTCAAGATTTTGGATCATCTTTACTACCCTTATTCTGAATTCTTTTTCAGGTAGACTCCCTATCTCCTCCTCTTTTGTTTGGTTTGGTGGGCAGTTTCATGTTCCTTTACCTGCTGAGTATTTTTCTGCTTTTTCATCTTGTTTAGATTGCTTTGTTTGGGGTGGCCTTTCCTCCCTGTGGGTGGAGTTGGACAAGTGGCTTGTCAAGGTTTCCTGGTAAGGGATGATTGTGTCGGTGTTCTGGTGGGTGGAGCTGAATTTTTTCTCTCTAGAGTGCAATGAAGTGTCCAGTAGTGATTTTTGAGTTGTTTATGGGTTTGGTGTGGCTTTGGGCAGCCTGTATATTAAAGCTCAGAGCTATGTTTCTATGTTGCTGGAGAATTTATGTGTCATGTCTTGCTCTGGAACTTCTTGGCTCTTGGGTGGAGCTTGGTTTCAGTGTAGTAGATATGGAGGCTTTTGGATGGAGCTCACAGTTTTTAGAAACTAAGATTTAATTAAAAACTAATAGTGAGCTGGCACATGGTTGAAAGGGAAGAGAGAAGACACAGAAACACGTCAAGGTTTTATATGGCACTTACCAAGTGCCAGTTATTGTACTGCATGTGTTGTGTTAGATACTGTTGTGAATAAAATAGGCATGGTTCTTTGTCATCACATAATTCATAAACTGTTTATCTGTTCTTGGTTAGTTTCCTGTCCTACCCTCTGCAACAACTTGAAACCTGTGCAATTTTAAACTCCAGTCTCAAATCTCACTGATACAACTTTACATTTTATATCAGTGCAACTAAAAAAGTATCAGCTCACATCTTACCTAATTTTTTCATTTGTGGAATCTATGGAATGAGGTACCCTTAACACATCTGTACATTTCATTCAAGGTCAATCTTATATTGACCCTGACCAAAAAGATTCTGCTTTTCTGGGGCCTTACTTAATTACTATCCCTTTTTTGCTTCTTTATTCTATCTCTCTTCTGGCTTCATTTCTTCAATCCATAAACATGTTCAAGTTTCTCCTTTCCTTCCTCTAGGATACCCCAAGATAATATCAATATTACCACTTGATATTCTGTAAAATGATATTTCTTTGAAGATAGATTCAGCATCATTAACAAAGACAACAATTTATTGGTATTTAATCCTATTGTTGATGGAATCATGAATCTGAAAAAGTATTATTGGGAACTTTCTAATACTTATATTGGTAATTATCTTCTAGTTGTTATGTACAACAACTTTGATCTGGAGTTCCTGGATGAGAAGCCATGTCTCTCTTACAGTGACAAGAACCTCATTGACCCCATGGACCAAACAGCATACTTTGGTTGTTTCACTCTCCTCTTTTTCACTCTCCTCTTTCACCTTCATCAAGAGGCTCTTTAGTTCTTCTTCACTTTCTGCCATAAGGGTGGTGTCATCTGCAAATCTGAGGTTATTGATATTTCTCCCGGCAATCTTGATTCCAACTTGTGTTTCATTTAGTCCAGCATTTCTCATGATGTACTCTGCATATTACATTAAATAAGGAGGGTGACAACATACAGACTTGAGGTACTTCTTTCCTGATTTGGATCCAGTCTGCTGTTCCATGTCCAGTTTTAATCGTTGCTTCTTGGCCTGCACACAGATTTCTCAGGAGACAGGTCAGGTGGTCTGGTATTCCCATCTCTTGGCCCAAATTGTTGGGATCCACACAGCCAAAAGCTTTGGCATAGTCAATAAAGCAGAAGTATATGTTTCTCTGGAACTCTCTATAATAACCTGTTTATTGATTTCTATGTCTTCAACCTTAACCTTCATAGACAGGTGTCATTCCTCCTGTCTGCCTTCTCTATGTCATCCTGACTCCTCTGTGTCCTCATTCCCTGCACTAATTCCTTATTGATTTCACCATCTTGAATATCAATTTATATCTCTATCTTGCCCTCTAGAGTGTGAATTCTCAGTGAAGATATCTTATCAACTGTATTTTATTAAAATGTTTAACACAATGACTAAGCAGTATGTAAGAATTTGTTGAATGACATGAGTGATAGTTTTAAGTCTACCCTTTTTGCAGTGCATTATTTCTGAGACAAATGGAACATCAATGCTTTTTCAATATTTTATACAGTTTGTCCAAACCAAGAAACAGTTATGTTTATGTAGGAAAATGGATAGGTTAGTCATCTAAATTCAAGTATCTACAAGACTGGGCTATTACCATAAATATCTGAAGTATCATAGTAGTAGTAATAAGAAGTGGTTTATCTTGCAGCTTACTAAGGCATGCACCCTCCACCATAAAGCATTCATACTCAACTGGAAAAAACTGGGGACAAATAAAGCTCATATTCTCTAGATTTATGGGTTAAAGCTGGTGATACCTGCTATAGATGTACTGCAATAAATAACCCCTGTCATCTTAGCTCAGAAAATGGCAACTCACGGAGAAGGAAATGGCAACCCACTCCAATATTCTTGCCTGGAGAATCCCAGGGATGGGGGAGCCTAGTGGGCTGCCATCTATGGGGTTGCAAAGAGTCAGACAAGACTGAAGCAACTTAGCATGCATACATGCATATAAATATATTCTACATATTATTTACAAATTGGATAGTACAAAAGATAATGTAACTTTAATAGCTTTATATTTTCTGCTCTGCTTTTTTGACAGACCCAGTGTGTCCACATACCATGCATTACACTTTTCAACTTTTTCATAAAGTTTCCAATTTTTAGTGATTTCATCATAGTGACATATTTTCTATCTGCAGGTTCCAATCATACTTTTGTTGCTATAAATACAGTAAATTTCCAAAAAGAGTAAGTAATTAAGATTTTTATAAGAAAAATGATTAATTACTTTTTTCTGTACTCTGATAATATGTGAGCATTGTTGTTTTTGTTGTTTAGTTGATAAGTCATTTCCAACACTTTTGCAACCCCATGGACTGTAGCTGACCAGGCTCCTCTGGCCATGGGATTTCCCAGACAAGAATGCTGGGGTGGGTTGACATTCCCTTCTCCAGGGGATCTTACCAACCCAGGGACTGACTTGTATCTCTCGCATTTGCAGGTGGATTCTTTACCACCAAGCCACTGGAGAAAATGAAAGCACTAATTCAAAAACATATGTGCTCCCCAGTGTTCATGGCAGCATTATTTACAGTTGTAGGCTATGGAGGCAACCTGGGTGTCTATCAATAGATAGATGGATAAACAGGATACGGTGTATGTATGTGGTGCAATGTCACTCACCAATAAAGGAGACTGAAGTTTTGCCATTTGCAACAAACGTGGATGGATTTGGAACATATATTGACTGGGTAGGGTGATTCAGACACAAAGGACAAGTACAATGTGATTGTGTGGAATCTAAAAAATAAATCAAACTAGTGAATATAATAAAATAGAAACAGACTCATGGATACAGAATACAGACAGGTGGTTGAAAATGGGACTAGGTAAGGGCAAAGTAGGGATAGTGGTTTAAGAGGTACAGCCATTATATATAAAATAGATAAAAGACAAAGACATATTATACAAAACAGGGAACATAGCTAATATTTTATAATAACTATAAATTAAATATAACTTTTACAAGTTGTGAATCACTATGTTGTACACCTGAAACTTATGTAATACTCTACATAAACTGCACATCAGTAAAAATAAAAAATAAAGAATGAGTAGAGGAAGAAATTAGCAGTTCCAAAGAGAATAATTTTAACATTAGATAAATTTCTGTGACCTATATTTTCATGTCCTAAGGAATAATTAATATTTTCATTCATATAAAATGTAAATGATAATAGTAACAACAATAAAATAGCAATAATAATAAATGAGGTAATATATGTGAATTTTCTTAGTAAAATGTAAAGACCTATTTAATGAATAAGCTCTTGTCTTTTTTAACCTTTTGCCTACGTATCCTAGCACTTCTGTAGCAGAAAAGGCTGGGGAAAATATTCAAGGCAATAGATTTTCATAAATGCTAACAAAGTCAGCTAACTTATCAAAGCCATCAGAGTGGAGAATTTGTTTACTTCTTGGGTATCTACAAATGTCATAATGACCAGCAGGTAGAACAAGTGGAACAGACTGGTTCCATATAGAAAAAGGAGTACATCAAGGCTGTATATTGTCACCCTGCTTATTTAACTTACATGCAGAGTACATCATGATAAACTCTGGACAGGAAGAAGCACAAGCTGGAATTAAGATTGCTGGGAGAAATATCAATAACCTCAGATATTCAGATGACACCACCCTTATGGCAGAAAGTGAAGAAAAACTAAAAAGCCTCTTGATGAAAGTGAAAGTGGAGAGTGAAAAAGTTGGCTCAAAATTCAATATTCAGAAAATGAAGATCATGGCATCTGATCCCATCACTTCATGGGAAATAGATGGAGGAAACAGTGTCAGACTTTCTTTTTGAGGGGCTGCAAAATCACTGCAAATGGTGACTGCAGCCATGAAATTAAAAGATGCTTACTCCTTGGAAGAAAAGTTATGGCCAACCTAGATAGCATATTGAAAAGCAGAGACATTACTTTGCCAACAAAGATCTATCTAGTCAAGGCTATGATTTTTCCAGTAGTCATGTATGGATGTGAGAGTTGGACTGTGAAGAAAGCTGAGCACTGAAGAATTGATGCTTTTGTAGTGTGGTGTTGGAGAAGACTCTTGAGAGTCCCTTGGACTGCAAGGAGATCCAACCAGTCCATTCTGAAGGAGATCAGTCCTGGGATTTCTTTGGAAGGAATGATGCTGAGCTGAAACTCCAGTACTTTGGAAAAACCATAGCCTTGACTACATGGACCTTAGCAAAGTAATGTCTCTGCTTTTGAATATACTACCTAGGTTGGTCATAACTTTTCTTTCAAGGAGTAAGCGTCTTTTAATTTCATGGCTGCAGTCATCATCTGCAGTGATTTTGGAGCCCCCAAAAATAAAGTCTGAAACTGTTTCCACTGTTTCCCCATCTATTCCCCATGAAATGATGGGACCAGATGCCATGATCTTCATTTTCTGAATGTTGAGCTTTAAGCCCACTTTCTCACTCTCCTCTTTCAATTTCATCAAGAGGCTTTTTAGTTCTTCACTTTCTGCCATAAGGGTGGTGTCATCTGCTTATCTGAGGTTATTGATATTTCTCCTGGGAATCTTGATTCCAGCCTGTGTTTCTTCCAGTCCAGCGTTTCTCATGATGTACTCTGCATATAAGTTAAATAAGCACAGTGACAATATACAGCTTTGACATACTCCTTTTCCTATTTGGAACCAGTCTGTTGTTCCATGTCCAGTTCTAACTGTTGCTTCCTGACCTGCATACAGATTTCTCAAGAGGCAGATTAGGTGGTCTGATATTCCCATCTCTTTCAGAATTTTCCACAGTTTATTGTGATCCACACATCAAAGGCTTTGGCATAGTCAATAAAGCAGAAATAGATGTATTTCTGGAACTCTCTTGCTTTTTCCATGATCCCACTTCAGACAAAAGGAAGACATTTTTTAAACATTTTCACATTTAGATGTGTTTTTCTCACATTAACCAGGATTGTCTTTTTTTTTTTTTTTCATCCAAAAATAAGGGGAAACAACAGTGGTAAGGTTTCACTAAATATGCAAACACAAAAAGATTATGGATGGGGTATTAAAACATGTTTACATAATATTTGAGACAATAAAGGATGTAAATATTTGAGAAAAGCAATAAAAATACATGATTTTGCAAGGTAGCTTTGGTCAGTGGGATTTTTTTAAATTATTTTTTTATTTATTATTTTTGGCTACGCTGGGTCTTCATTGCTGTATATGGGCTTTTCTCTAGTTGTGGTAAGCAGGAAATTTTCATTTTGTTGTCCTCTCTTGTTGCAAAGCACATGGGCCTCAGAATTTTTGGCACATGGGCTCAGTAGCTGTGGCTCTTGAGCTTACAATTTTCTACTCCAGGGGATCTTTTTGAAACAGGGATCAACTTGTCCACATCTCTTGCATTTCCTGCATTGGCAGGTGGATTGTTTACCACTGAGCCACCTGGGAAGTCCAGTCTTACATACAGTATCTCATATGATTCTTGACATTCTATATATTCATTGTTGTGGTTGTTCAGTTGCTCAGTCATGCCTGACTATTTGCAACACATGGACTACAGCATGCCAGGCTTGCCTGTCCTTCACTATCGCCTGGAGCTTGCTCAAACTCGTCCATGGTGGAATCAGTGATACCATCCAACCATCTCATCCTCTGTCATCCACTGCTACTCCTGTCTTCTATCTTTCCTAGCATTATGGTCTTTTCTAATGAGTCAACACTTCACATCATGTGGCCAAAGTACTGGAGCTTCAGTTTCAGCATCAGTACTTCCATTGAGTATTCAGGACTGATTTCCTTTAGGATTGACTGCTTTGATCTCCATGAAGCCCAAGGGACTCTCAAGAGTCTTCAACCACAGTTCAAAAACATCAATTCTAGGTGCTCAGCTTTCTTTGTGGTCGAACTCTCACATCCATACATGATTTCTGGAAAAAAACATAGCCTTGACTAGATGGACCTTTGCTGCAAAGTAATGTCTTTGCTTTTCAATATACTGTCTAGATTTGTCATAACTTTTTTTTCAAGGAGCAAATGTCCTTTAAATTCATGGCTGCAGTCACCATCTGCAGTGATTTTGGAGCCCAAGAAAATACAGTCTCTAATTGTTTCCATTGTTTTCTCATCTATTTGTCATGAAGTGATGGGACCGGATGCCATGATCTTAGTTTTTTGAATGTTGAGTTTTAAGCCAGACATTTTAACTCTCCTCTTTCACCTTCATCAAGAGGCTCTTTAGTTCTCCTTTGCTTTCTGCCATAAGAGTGGTGTCATATTCATATCTGAGGTTACTGATATTTCTCCATGCAATCTTTATTCCAGCTTGTGCTTCATCCAGCCCAGAATTTTACATGATATACTCTTCATATAAGTTAAATAACTAGAGTGACAATATACAGCCTTGGCATACTCCTTTCCCAATTTGGAACCAGTCTGTTGTTCCATGTCCAGTTCTAACTGTTGCTTCTTAACCTGAGTACAGGTTTCTCAGGAGGTAGGTAAAGTTGCCTGATATTCCCATTTCTTTAAAAATTTTCCACAGTCTGTTGTGATCTACACAGTCAAAGGCTTTAGTGTAGTCAATGAAATAGAAATAAATGTTTTCCTGGAATTCTCTTTACTTTTCTATGATCCAACTGATGTTGGAATTTGGACTCTGGTTACTCGGCCTTTTCTAAATGCACCTTGAACATATGAAAGTTTTCAGTTCACATACTGTTGAAACCTAGCTAGAAGAATTTTGAGCATTACTTTGCTAGCATATGAAATGAGAGCAATTGTGTGGTAGTCTGAACATTCTTTGACATTGCCCTTCTTTGGGACTGGAATGAAAACTGACCTGTTTCTGTCCTGTGGCCAGTGCTGAGTTTTCCAAATTCCCTGGCATACTGAATGCAGCACATTCACAGCATCATCCTTTTAGGATTTAAATAGCTCAGCTGGAATTCAATCACCTCCACCAGCTTTTTTTGTAGTGATGCTTCCTAAGGCCCACTTGACTTCACACTCCAAAATATCTGGCTCTAGGTGAGTGATCACACCATCGTGGTTATCTGGTCTTTATGATCTTTTCTGCATAGTTCTTCTGTGTATCCTTGCCACCTTTTCTTAATATCTTCTACTTCTGTTAGGTTCATACAGTTTCTGTCCTTTATTGTGCCCATCTTGCTTAAAATGTTCCCTTGGTATCTCTAATTTTCTTGAAAACCTCTCTAGTCTTTCCTATTCTATTTTTTCCCTCTATTTCTTTGCATTTATCATTTAGGAAGACTTTCTTATCTCTCCTCCCTATTCTTTGGAACTCTACATTCAGATGGTTATATCTTTCCATTTCTCCTCTGTCTTTCACTTCTCTCTCTCTCTCTTTTTTCTTTTCAGCTATTTGTAAGGCCTCCTCAGACAACCATTTTGTCTTTTTGCATTTCTTTTTCTTGAGGATCGCTTTAATCACCACCTTCTGTACAATGTTATGAACCTCTATCCATAAATCTTCAGGCACTCTATCTATCAGAACTAATCCCTTGAATCTATTTGTCACTTTCACTGTATAATCATATGGGATTTGATTTAGGTCATACCTGGATGGCCTATTAGGTTCCCCTACTTTCTTAAATTTAAGTCTGAATTTTGCAATAAGGAGTTCATGATCTGAGCCACAGTTAACACCTGATTTTTTTTTTTTTGCTGACTGTCTAGAGCTTCTCCTTCTTCGACTGCAAAGGATATAATCAATCTGATTTCAGTACCGACTATCTGGTGTTGTTCTTATGCAGAGTCAGCTCTTGTGTTGTTGGAAGAGAGGGTTTGTTATGACCAGTCCAGTGTATTCTCTTGGCAAAAGTCCATTAGCTTTTTCCCTGCTTCATTTTTTACTCTAAGACCAAACTTGCCTGTTACTCCAGGTATCTCTTGACTTCCTACTTTTACACTGTGGTCCCTATGATGAAAAGGACATCTGTTTGGGGGGTTATTTCTGGATGGTCTTGTACATCTTCATAAAACCATTCGACTTCAGCTCCTGTTCATTAATGTTTGAGGCATAAACTTGTAAACTGTGATATTGAATAATTTGCCTTGAAAATGAACAGAGATCATTCTGTCATTTTTGAGATTGCACCCAAGTACTGCTGCAGCCAGAGCCCCTGTCCCCTGGCATGTCACTGCTGAACTGTGCGTCCACAGAAGATACTCATATACTCGAAGGCAGATCTGGCTCAGTCTCTTGTTTAGGTCACCTCTCCATTTCCTGGGTCCTGTTGCACAGAACAAATTGTTTGCACCCTCCGAGAGTCACTGGTGGGTCTGTGATTTGATTTTAAACACAATTGCGCCCCTCCTACTGTCTTGTCTGGGCTTCTCCTTTGCCCAGTGTCAGTTCTATCTTAGTCTTATTTGGATGAGCATAGACTGTGGTCCCTTAGTTGGGCTTTAATTTTTGTGGAACATGCATGTATCTCTGGGAGAACATCATCTAAAGAAAATCAATAGCACTTTTATTTTAATTGTTACCCTCTTCTGATTTAATTAAATCTCTTAGACTCTATCCCCAATTTCAAGACACACAATAGAAAAGAATAAAAGAAACATTTCCAGATTTTATTAATTTATCTTATATAATTAGTCTTCATAATTTCCTAAATCCCAGATATAGAACATAGATACAAATGTTATCAGTATTGCTATTTTTTTCAAGAGCCTATTACTGCAAGTTTCTTATATTTCACAAGGAATTATCTACTATCCAACATTCTAGGCTTCTTAATGAATTTATCAGTTAAATCTGTAAGTAAACCTTTCTATAACTAAAAAAGTTCTTAAGCTAGCTATATGAACCCAGAAGAAATAGGCCTTTAGCCATATGTGATTAACTGTAAGAATTTGGAATTCAAACATTCTTGATTTACTGTATATACAAAAAGAGTATCCTTTAATGCAGGTCTGTATCCATTAAATTTTAATTTAAAAGTCATACAAGTTTGAAATCATTCATATCAAAAGAGAGATCAGAATATGATTTTGCAAGAATCTTGAGAAAAGGTTTTGGTTTTTTGGGTTTTTTTCTCTTTATGAATTGGCCTTCTTGTCCTTGTGACAACTGAGAGCATGGGAAAGAAAGGTCAAGATGAGCCTGTGCACTTATTTACCTGAAGTTCTTTTAAATACTTCAGGAAAACTTGGTTCCATTGGGTTTGAAAATTGCTTCCACCTAGAAGCTACACAGTAGCTCAGCTGGTGAAGAATCTGCCTGCAATGCAGGAGACCCCGGTCCTATTCCTGGGTCAGGAAGATCCCCTGGAGAAGGGATAGGCTACTTACTCCAGTATTCTTGGGCTTCCCTGGTGTCTCAGATGGTTAAAGAATCTGCCTATAGTGTGGGTAGACCTAGGTTCTATCCCTGGGTTAGGAAGATCCCCTGGAGGAGAGTATGGCAACCCACTCCAGTATTCCTGCCTGGAGAATCCCCATGAAAAGAGCAGCCCTGGCGGACGGCAGTCCATGAGGTCACACACGACTGAGAGGCTAAGCATGCACATGCGCAGAAACTACACAACTGGCCACAATTCCACTAACCTTCTAGGATAGCACAATAGTGACTTTTCAGATAGAATAACCTCTTGTTTTCAAATGTAAATCAAGAGAACTCTAAAGTTGTGGTAAAAACTGAAACCTACCTTGCAAAAGAAAAAAAAAAAGCAACAATTTAGACTAAGTAGCAAAAGCAATCTAATTAAAAATAGAAAAGACAAATAAATGCATATAGTTTAAGAAGGATAACACTGCTGCTACTGCTGCTGCTGCTAAGCCACTTCAGTCGTGTCCGACTCTGTGCGACCCCATAGATTGCAGCCCACCAGGCTCCCCCGTCCCTGGGATTCTCCAGGCAAGAACACTGGAGTGGGTTGCCATTACCTTCTCCAATGCATGAAAGTTAAAAGTGAAAGTGAAGTCACTCAGTCGTGTCCGACTCTTCGCGACCCCATGGACTGCAGCCCACCAGGCTCCTCCGTCCATGGGATCTTCCAGGCAAGAGTACTGGAGTGGGGTGCCATTGCCTTCTCCGATGAATAGACCACAGACAGCAGGTTCCTGTAGGTCTCCAGCATCACGTCCCTGTAATTTAAATGCTTCTCTAATTAATAATCAGACATTTTAAACTATAATATCATATTTTTGCATATAATAAAACATACAGAGAAAAATTGGGATTTGTCATACTTAAAAATTTCTATCATAGGATTTGTCACATTATCATGGAGAGCTCTATATTATTTCATTTTAGTCAAATGTTCCTTAATTTAAATTGGTTTCTTGAGTAAACCTCTTGTTATCTCATTTACTGCAGAGCACTGAGTACAGCCTCAAGAGTTCATTAATTATTTATATGACTGATTGCACACTTCACTTTTTCTCTTTCCTCATATTATATTCCTGACGTATCAATAATTCAGAAATTTTTTTCATAAACTGTAGATGTGGAGTCAACAATTTTAAAGTGTGCTAATAGTTTTTTTTTTTTTTCCTTCTTCTTCTTCTGTTTTAGTCTGTTCCCAGTATTCCAGAGGAGTATTTGCCATTTTTGGACTCTATGATAAGAGGTCAGTACATACCTTGACCTCATTCTGCAGCGCCTTGCATATCTCCCTCATCACACCAAGTTTTCCTACTGAGGGGGAGAGCCAGTTTGTGTTGCAGTTAAGGCCTTCCTTAAGAGGAGCCCTCTTAAGTCTGCTGGATCACTATGAATGGAACTGTTTTGTATTCCTGTATGACACAGACAGGGGTAAGTTGAAATTCCACATCTACATAAGTAAAACTCTAATTTTCAGTTTAAATGGCTTTGTATCACTTGTGTGATTTAGCAATATATTTTGATCCCTAATATGGCTTAAATAAGAAAATGGTCAATATAAATTCTTACTGTTTTTATCTTGACTCTGGAGAAAATTTTCTAATTAAATGAACTTCAAATTCACAAGGTCACTCATGCAATATCTACTCTGTCACTTAGTTGAAATTGAAATAGATATATATATATTTTAATTTCCATGATGATATTTCAGGTGCAGTCCTAAAATAAGTGTTTTTTACCTCAAATGCATATCCCTTAATATTTCAGAAGATTTTAAAACAGTATCAGGTTGAGTTAAATGTGTAATTGAAGGGTCATGACAATGAGAATAAATATTTGGTGGTAAGGCCTCTGCTTGCTGGCAACATTTCACTTTATCTTTTTCTATAAGTCTATATAGATTAATAAGTGATACAATATGATCCTTGTATTGGATAAATAAGATAGATAGCATTGAATGGGGAACAGGTGTACACCCGTGGTGGATTCATGTTGATGTCTGGCAAAACCAATACAACATTGTAAAGTAATTGGCCACCAATTAAAATAAATAAATTTATATATATATTTTTTAATTTATTGCAATACATACAATTTTGTACAATGTTGAAATATTTTGACTTTATTTGGAGATATATCTTAAAGAATTCCAATTTTTGCTCAGTTTTGCTCTTTATTTGGTGACCAAAATCATAGCACTATATTATGTTTCAAAACAAACATCAAGGAAGCACCTGTAGGGATTTGTCCAGTCCTTTTTTCTTAAAGCATAAGATTTATGAGCAAAGAAGAAGTTGTAGTAAAAGTTCAGCCAGGCAACATTTTAGGAACATGCTTGAGTAAGTCTATCTGTACAATGAATTTAAAATAAATGTAAAAATAATAAACAAGCAAAATAAGTCATTTAATATATAATTATCTTCAAATTCCAAATATTCAGAATCTTATATTCAGAGATGAAAATCATTAAATGAATTCATTTCTCATTAAAATTTTCATATTTAATGATATTTAATTTACACACCAATGATAGCCCTTTGCTTAAATTGGCATTCTTGGTAAACTTACCATTTGGAAACAAGCTCAGAAAATTTAATATCATCAGTGTATTTTCTTCAGTTAGCATACACTAATTCTCACTTGGAAATTTGGGAGCATATCTATATTTCATGATGTCATTTTCCAATAACTTGCAATTCAAAGCATCCTAGAGGATGAATTACAGATTAAAAAATTACCACTCTGTTCATTCCTAATATTTAGAATTATCCTTGAGCAAAAAGACACTGAAAATGGAATCAAAATGCAAATTAAAACAATGATGAGATACTACTATATATCTATCAGAATGGCCAAAATTCAGATCACTGACAACATCAAAGGATGATTAGGACATGGAGAAACAAGAATTCTCCTTCATTGTTGGTGGGAACACAAAGTGGTATAGCTACTTTAGAAGACAATTTGACGATTCCGTACAAAATTGAATTTATTCCTACTATACGATCCAGCAGCCATGATCCTTAATATTTTCATCCAAATCATAGAAAAATCTTCACATAGATGTTTATAACAGTTTTATTCATAATATCCACAAGTTAGAAGCAACCAAGATGCCTTTCAGTAGGGGAAGAGAAGGTTAAACTGTGGTTGCTGTTCAGTCATTAAGTCATGTTGGACTTTGAGACCCCAGGGACTGCAGCATGCCAGGCTTCCCTGTCCTCCACTATCTCCCAGAGTGCTCAGATTCATGTGCATTGAGTCAGTGATGCCACCCAATCATCTGATCCTCTGTCACCCCCTTCTCCTCCTGCCTTTAATCTTTCTCAGCATCAGGGTCTTTTCCAACGAGTCAGCTCTTTGTATCAGGTGGCCAAAGTACTAGAGCTTCAGCCTCGGTATCAGTTCTTCCAATAAATATTCAAGTTTGGTTTCCTTTAGGATTGACTGGCCTGATCTGCTTGCAGTCCAAGGAACTCCCAAGAGTCTTCTCCAGCACCTCAGTTTGAAAGGATCAATTCTTCAGCACTCAGTCGTCTTTATGGTCCAATTTCTCACATCTGTACATGACTACTGGAAAAACCATAGTTTTGACTTATAGGGACCTTTGTCAAAAAAGTGATGTATCTAATTTTTAATATGCTGTTTAGGTTTGACTTAGCTTTTCCTCCAAAAAGCAAGTGTCTTTTAACTTTTTGGCTGCAAGTCACGTTCCGTAGTGATTCTGGAGTCCAAGAAACTAAAATATGTCACTGTTTCCACATTTACCCCATTTATTTGCCATGAAGTGATGGGACTGGATGTCATGATCTTGCTTTTTGAATACTGAGCTTTAAGAAGGTTTTACACTCTGCTGTTTCACACTCATCAAGAGGCTCTTTAGTTCCTCTTCACTTTCTGCCATTGGAGTGGTGTCATCTGCATATCTCACGTTACTGATATTTCTCCCAGCATTCTTGATTCCAACTTGTCATTCAGCCTAGCATTTCATATGATGTACTCTGCATATAAGTTAAATAAGCAGGGTGACCCTATACAGCCTTGTCATACTCCTTTCCCAATTTTGAACCAGCTTGTTGTTCTATGTCTGGTTTTAACTGTTGCTCCTTGACCTGTAGACAGGTTTCTCAGGAGAAAAGTCAGGTCACCTGATATTCACATCTCTTAAAGAATTGTCCATAGTTTGTTTAGATCCACATAGTCAAAGGCTTCTACATAGTCAATGAAGCAGATGTTTTTCTAGAATTTCCTTGCTTTTTCTAAGATCTAATGGATGTTGGCAATTTGATTTTAGGTGTTTAAAAGCTGAGTCATGATGTTAAGAAATACATACTGGAATATGGTTGAGATGGCTCTTTCTGTGATTTGTTATGACAGCTCAGTTTGCCGTTAAGGGCAGAAGTTGCTCTGTGAAATACCACAAGGAACTGTCTTGCTTCTTTCTTTGACTTGTGAAAACCAGTCTCTGGCAAGGAGAGGGTTCTAGGCATTTATGCATCAACCTCCCCACTCAATAAGGATTAAAACAGTACTGAAAGTGAAAGTCCTGTCCAACTCTTTACGACCCCCTGAACTGTAACCCACCAGGCTTCTCTGTCCATGGAATTCTCCAAACAAGAATACTGGCGTGGGTAGCCATTCCTTTTTCCAGGGTTTCTTCCCCACCAGGGATCAAACTCACATCTCTTATGTTTTTTGTTATTTGTTTTTGTTATCTTATGTGATTTGTCTTATTGTATGGCAGAAACCAATGTGACTTCTCAGTCACTCAGTCCTGTCTGACTCTTTGTGGCCCCATGGACTATAGCCCACTAGGCTACATGGGATTTTTCCCAGCAGGAATGTTGGAATGGATTGCTGTTTTCGTTTCCAGGGGATCTTTCCAACCCAGGAATTGAACTTATATCTCCCATGTCTCCTGCATTGGCAGGTGGATTCTTTACCACTGAGCCACCTGGGAACACAACATTGTAAATCAACTATCCTTCAATAAATAAATAAATAAATATAACAATTATGCTTTGCTTTTGCACCTGTTTATGCTTTTTAGGATACTCACTTCTGCATAACAATTCAGATGCTCCAATCTTAAACCATCTCCCTTTTTTTTTTTTTACCATGAGATCACTCTAATGTAAGCAGATAATACTTGGTTATTTAAGGCTTCTTTTTCCTGGCTAAATATCTGCATTCAAAGGATTAAATTCATCATGGTACAAGCACTATTTCTTCTAATAAGCAACTTGAAATCATTAACCTACTTATTAGCTTGCTGAACAAAATGCTTCCTTTTTTTTTTTTTTTTTGTCACCATCCAATAATTGAACTGTTTACTTCTAACCAACCGATGCAAGTCACTCTCTAGAATCTCTAGTTTCTCTCCAGTAACTTACTTTGGGATGAATACCTAGTCATTTGAACTGCATTCCGTTATAGTAACTCAGTGCTTCCAAGGTGGTTCAAAGGATAAAGAATCTGCCTGCCACTGCATAAGCTACAGGAGACGTGGGTTTGAACCCTGGGTCTGGAAGATCCCCTGGAATAGGAAATAGCTTTGCACTCCAGTATTCTTGTTTAGATAATCCCATGAACAGAGGAGCTTGTCAGGCTACAGTCCATGGGATACAGAGTTGGACATGACTGAGTAACTGAGCACACACAAGCACATAGTAACTCAACCTAACTTCCAAATGTACACCTTTATTCCAGGTGGCAATTACATGAATAAAAAGTAACATGTTTCTTATGTTCAGTTGGTTCACTCTGCCATGATATTAACATTTTTATCAATATTCTAGGTTTTACTCAAACACTTGCAAAGGACAAGAATAATTCCCCCTCCCTTTGAAATTATTATACTCATTTTATGATTTTAGGATAACAAGCCCAATTTAACTCCTCTTAGATACGGTGTTTAAAATTATGCCTCATTATCACCAACTGAAATATGAACCTCACTTATGAAAGTGTGATTAACTTCTATCATAAACATAGTTGGCTAAGCATCATCTATATTTTTACCTCATTAAGAATTAAAGGAATGCTCACACATCAGCATTAGAGACCAGATTAAAAAAAAAAAAACACACATACACACACACACACAAAACCAAATGTAAAGAAATAAGGTAGTATGGTATACTTTAGTACTTTTATCTAATCCTTTACTGTTATTATGAACTGCTCATCAAAACATTTCATCTATTAAAAGTAACTCCCTTAATATGATCCTGAATTTCTCTATGAACTTGAGTGAAACATAACTTTCTTTATTTTTTATCTTTTTAATTTATTTATTTTAATTAGAGGATAATTACTTTATAATATTGTAGTGGTTTTGCCATACATTGACATGAATCAGCCATGGGTGCACACGTGTTCCTCATCCTGAACCCCCTTCCCACCTCTCTCCCCATCCCATAATTTTCTGATGCCTCATAAATTCTTATTTCGGAATAAATTATTTCATTGATCCACTGAGTTATTTCTTAAATTGTCATCACTTATTCTATTCTTTCCTCTGAAATGGTAGGGGAAAGAATTAAGATAATAGGTGGAGTAAGTGATCTTTTTACCAGTTGATGACTACCTGCTTCTGTTCATTTGACTGACTCTCAAAGAAGAAAAAAAAAAAAAACTGTTCATTTATTTATGGGTTCAATGTATTTATTTATCCATTTAGCATTCAATAAACCTTTGTTGTTCAGATTTCATCAAGTAATTTGATAAGTATTAACAATGCAACAATAAACAAGACACTACTGAAAATACACTCTTGCTATGACTTCGTTAGGAAATAGCACACAGCATTCTACTTGACAACTAGAAACTTGCCTTTGATTCATAGCTTAGTGTTTTTACAGTTTTAAATTGGAACACAATTACTTTCCAGAAAAATCTTTGCCTTTTAAGGAAAAAACACTATGAAACGTCATTTAAACACAAACTTTGGTAAGATTTTTGTGTTAATAAATATGACATTATTAAGTTCTTTAAAATATGGCTTTATACCTACCTGAGAAACTGAATTTTAAATTTTGTTTATCTTTAATTGATTAATTTAAATGGTTAATTTGCCTAAAAGCTACCATACTGGAAAACACAGCATATATAACCAGTGAGCTCATTTATAATAATTTATTTCACTTTGAGTGAAATTTCCAAATCTCTTTTTGATTCATATTTTACTGTGTAAGAAAAGAACTTAGAGAACATCCTGTGCATAATCCTTTTATAGTAATTTTCACACTGCAATGTGTATACATTTACATATATTTTCTTCCTTTAGAAATGAAAGTTATCCAGTTGTTGTTAAATCTTTTTATATGTATACCTTTCTTGTTTAACTTAGTAATGTCTGTTAGGCATACTATAAATATTGAATACATGAATTAATCAAGTGAAGTCATCCACAATAAGTATCAAATAAGTTTAGAGTTCTAAAAACTAATCACGTAACTCATTTTTTATTAAAGGGCTTCTTAGGTGGCTCAGCAGTAAAGAATCCACCCTCAAGGCAGGAGACCCAGGTTCAATCCCTGGGTTCAAAATATCCCCTAGAGAAGGAAGTGGCAACCCACTCCAGTATTGCTGCCTAAAGAATCCCATGGACAGCAGAGTCTAGTGGGCTTCTGTCCATGGGATCAGGTGCCATATTTTAATGGACCGGATAGATCATAGAATAGTCAAAATGAAAAATTCTCTTGTAGGAATGTACTTGAATTGAATGCAATTTCATTATCATGAAGAAACATCAAGAAGGCTGAAAAATAATGTTCTTAATTTAGATATATTAAATATTTTTAAAATGTTTAAATAATATTTTCAGTAATATAAAATCTTGAATTTTTTTCAGATTTCCTTGAGTGAAAAAGACACATTAATTTAAATATTTACAAAATAAGTAATGGTTAATCGTCAATAAACCTTTTCAAAATAAATATTTTTGCCTGTGTCTGTTGCCCAAAATTTTAAGTATTATGATGTGTTTAAGGCTATTTCTAACACCACTGATAACAAGGTGAATTTATGATCAATGGAAAACAGAAGAAACATAAACCTCACATTTTTTTTTAATTCCAATGAATACTGTCCATATTTTTCATAAGTGTTATGATGGCCATCAACTTTGATCTCATGTCTAACCTAAGCAATGGCTGACATGGACCTTATTTTACTTAATCTTGGTTCACTTTAAAGTTTAATGCTCAATGTTTTACCTACAGCAGTACTTTCCAAGCTATTGATGTTGTTTCACATGTTACTAAATATATTTTACCCATTATCTTAATAAATATTATAGCTTTATGTAAAATATGTCTAGGAGAGATATATGTGACAAAGCATGGAGGATAAAACTTTACTTTGTTAGTTTTGGCTTCTTTCCTTGTGTCATTCATGGTTTTTTTGGGGGGGGTGGTGGTGAGCTTTTCTTTTGTTACAAAAGTATGTTCTACACATTGCATAATCTATGTAATGAGAAGCTTAAAAAAAATACTGTGGATGGCATAATATGCACATGCTGATTATCCTATGCTGAAGCCAGTGTAAGTAATGAGGGGATGGGGAAAAAAAAAAAAAAATATATATATATATGTGTTTGCCTGAGAAGGGGAGGCATCTTGATATTTTATTTCTGCTTTTTGGTTTTCACCACATGCATACCATTTATTTTTAAACTGCCTTAAATCCATTAGCAACAAATTGAGGTCTAAGTAATAGAAAAAGGAGTAAATGAAAAAGCATGAGATACCTTTCAGTATCCCTTTTACTCACCCCAAATTAAACCTGTATAAATCACTCCAGAAAACTCTCTTGTCTTTCTCTTGGATTCAGCTCCAATTTTCTTCTCTATTTTTTTCTCATATTGTTTCATTTTATTGTTCTTTCCTTCTTTCTCTGACTTCCCTCATAACCTAGAGTGGGTAGGCAACATGAATGATTTCAATCACACTGAGAACCTTAATCTTTCTCTCAACCACTACCAATTATGGACTCCTACTATCTCCTTAAACTCAAATTTATAATAATGTAGAGGGATGACAGAGCAAAGAACTCTAAGGAATACAGTCTAATGACTTCAAGTCACACAAGAGAAACATTACTGATATCTACTCCTTCTTTGAAATCTTTTTTCAAATAAGAGTGAGATGGGGAAAAATCAAGGGTAATTATGCAGTTATACAGACATTAAACTGGACTTGGAGTGCTTAGTATCTACAGTACTGATTCAGTTCAGTTCAGTCGCCCAGTCGTGTCTGACTCTTTGTCACCCCATGAATCACAGCATGCCAGGCCTCCCTGTCCATGAACAACTCCCAGAGTTCACTCAAATTCACATCCATCGAGTCAGTGATGCCATCCAGACATCTCATCCTCTGTCGTCCCCTTCTCCTCCTGCCCCCAATCCCTCCCAGCATCAGAGTCTTTTCCAATGAGTCAACTCTTCTCATGAGGTGGCCAAAGTACTGGAGCTTCAGCTTTAGCATCATTCCTTCCAAAGAAATCCCAAGGCTGATCTCCTTCAGCATGGACTGGTTGGATCTCCTTGCAGTCCAACGGACTCTCAAGAGTCTTCTCCAACACCACAGTTCAAAAGCATCAATTCTTTGGCGCTCAGCCTTCTTCACAGTCCAACTCTCACATCTATACATGACCACTGGAAAAATCATAGCCTTGACTACACGGACCTTAGTCAGCAAAGTAATGTCTCTGCTTTTGAATATGCTATCTAGGTTGGTCATAACTTTTCTTCCAAGGAGTAATCGTCTTTTAATTTCATGGCTGCAGTCACCATCTACACTGATTTTGGAGCCCCCCAAAATAAAGTCTGACACTGTTTCCACTGTTTCCCCATCTATTTCCCATGAAGTGATGGGACCGTATGCCATGATCTTCGTTTTCTGCATGTTGAGTTTTAAGCCAAATTTTTCACTCTCCTCTTTCAATTTCACCAAGAGGCATTTTAGTTCCTCTCACTTTCTGCCATAAGGGTGGTGTCACCTGCATATCTGAGGTTATTGATATTTCTCCCGGCACTCTTGAATCCAGCTTGTGTTTCTTCCAGTCCAGCATTTCTCATGATGTACTCTGCATGTAAGTTAAATAAGCAGGGTGACAATATACAGCCTCGACGTACTCCTTTTGCTATTTGGAACCAGTCTGTTGTCCCATGTCCAGTTCTAACTGTTGCTTCCTGACCTGCATACAGATTTCTCAATAGGCAGGTAAGGTGGTCTGGTATTCCCATCTCTCTCAGAATTTTCCACAGTTTATCGTGATCCACAGAGTTGAAGGCTTTGGCTTAGTCAATAAAGTAGAAATAGATGTTTTTCTGGAACTCTCTTGCTTTTTCAATGATCCAGCGGATGCTGGCGATTTGATCTCTGGTTCCTCTGTTCTAAAATCAGCTTAAACATCAGGAAGTTCACGGTTCACAAATTGCTGAAGCCTGGCTTGGAGAATTTTGAGCATTACTTTACTAGCATGTGAGATGAGTCCAATTGTGTGGTAGTTTGAACATTCTTTGGCATTGCCTTTCTTTGGGATTGGAATGAAAACTGACCTTTTCCAGTCCTGTGGCCACTGCTGAGTTTTCTAAATTTGCTGGCATATTGAGTGCAGCACTTTCACAGCATCATCTTTCAGGATTTGAAACAGCTCCACTGGAATGCCATCACCTCCATTAGCTTTGTTCATAGTGATGTTTCCTAAGGCCCACTTGACTTTGCATTTCAGGATGTCTGACTCTAGATGAGTGATTACACCATCGTGATTATCCGGGTCATGAAGATCTTTTTTTGTACAGTTCTTCTGTGTATTTTTGCCACCTCTTCTTAATATCTTCTGCTTCTGTTAGGTCCTTACCATTTCTGTCCTTTATCGAGCCCATCTTTGCATGAAATGTTCCCTTGGTGTCTCTAATTTTCTTGGAGAGATCTCTAGTCTTTCCCATTCTCTTGTTTTCCTCTATTTCTTTGCATTGATCGCTGAAGAAGGCTTTCTTATCTCTTCTTGCTATTCTTTGGAACTCTGCATTCAGATGCTTTTATCTTTCCTTTTCTCCTTTGCTTTTCACTTCTCTTCTTTTCAGAGCTATTTGTATGGCCTCCCCAGACAGCCATTTTGCTTTTTTGTATTTCTTTTCCTTGGGGATGATCTTGATCCCTGTCTCCTGTACAATGTCTCGAAACTGAATCCATAGTTCATCAGGCACTCTATCAGATCTAGGCTCGTAAATCTATTTCTCACTTCCACTGTATAATCATAAGGGATTTGATTTAGGTCATACCTGAATGGTCTAGTGGTTTTCCCTATTTTCTTCAGTTTAAGTCTGAATTTGGTAATAAGGAGTTCATGATCTGAGCCACAGTCAGCTCCTGGTCTTGGTTTTGTTGACTGTATCGAGCTTCTCCATCTTTGGCTGCAAAGACTATAATCAGTCTGATTTCGGTGTTGACCATCTGGTGATGTCCATGTGAAGAGGGTGTTTGCTATGACCAGTGCATTTTCTTGACAAAACTCTATTAGTCTTTGCCCTGCTTCATTCCGCATTCCAAGGCCAAATTTGCCTGTTACTCCAGGTGTTTCTTGACTTCCTAGTTTTGCATTCCAGTCCCCTATAATGAAAAGGACAACTTTTTTAGGTGTTAGTTCTAAAAGCTCTTGTTGGTCTTCATAAACCCGTTCAACTTCAGCTTCTTCAGTGTTACTGGTTGGGGTATAGACTTGGATTACCGTGATATTGAATGGTTTGCCTTGGAGATGAACAGAGGTCATTCTCTCATTGTTGATACTACATCCAAGTACTGCATTTTGGACCCTTTTGTGGACCATGATGGCTACTCCAGCACCTTTTTTTTCCCCTCATCCCTCACCCATCTCCAATTGTTAATTACCACACATACTGATACTCTGCTAACATACATCTACTATTAAATGTGCCACTTAAAATGCTTCAGGACCATTTTTCTTATTAAAAACAAAATTAGAAATACAATAGCAAGACAGAGTTAATTGACATACAAAGTTAGGAGAAGTAAGAATCTTACAAATTATAATTGGGTATTTTTATGATCCCATAGACTAGCCCACCAGGCTCCTCTGTCCATGGGATTATCCAGCAAGAATACTGGAGTGGTTGCCATTTCCTCTTCCAGAGGCCTTCCTGACCCAGGGTTCAAACCCACATCTCCATCAGCTCCTGCACTGGTGGGTGGATTCTTTACCACTGAACCACATGGGAAGCCCTATTATCCAAGAAAGGATAAGTAATTAATCTTTAATTCTTTACAGCATTAAGCCCTATTTTCAACTTACTTTCTAGTCCTGAAAAAAAAAAAAAAAAAAAAAACCTTTGTCTAAAGCACTTACCAGGATGAAAATTAATTCTGTTTTATAAACCTCTCATGACAACTTTCAGGCAACTATCCATTTATAGTGAATACATTAGGATTTAGACTGTATTATATAGCTCATCCAAACTTGCTTACTGACTTTTATTACATTTATGGTCAGACTGACATGTCAAATACTTACTTGTTTCAAATTGCTAAGTTTGAGGAAAACCCATTCCAACAAGAGGGAAACAACACAACTATATCTTTCAAAAATGGATTCCTGCCTTCCTGCTGGATCCAGTTCAGTGGAAGAGCAAAGGAAAATGTGGATGTAACAATGGAGCTTCCTACAGAGATTCTAACTTGTAACTGAGGGAGAAATAGCACAATAGTCCCCTTTTATCCTTGGGGAATATATTTCACCCCTAGTGGATGCTTGAAACCATGGATAGTGCTGAATGTTTCATATGTTGTTTTTATGGTGATAAACTTTAATTTATAAATTAGGCATAGGAAAGACAATAACTAAAAATAGAAAATTATAAAAATGTACTGTAATAAAACATATGAATGCAGTCTCTCACTCTAAAAGTATCTTATTGTAAAAATGTAATGCTTTTTCTATCTTAACTGAACACTTATCACAGAATGTGATACTTTTATAGTTTTATACTTTTATAGTTTGTACAACAGAAAAACTAGTACAAATTTCTATTTTCTTCTTCATTCTTTCATGGATAGAATATTCGTTCCAACCATGGACCTTAGCAATTTCATCATACTTTTTTTTTTTATTAAGAATTTTCACTTTTATACTTAAAGTAAACACTTTATGGTTTCTCTTTGGTATATCCAGATTTGCCATAATCACTGCTCTTATGCTTTGGGGCCAAACTTAAGTAAAATAAGGGTGACTTGAACACAAGTACTGCAATACCTTGACAGCTGATCTGATAAGCAAGTCAGCTACTAAGGTGCAAGATAGCTGGACAAAGGGAGGATTCACATCTCAGGCAGAATGAAGCAGGAACAGTAGGAGATTTCATCACACTTCTCAGAAGGGCACACAATTTAAAACTTATAAATTGCTTATTTCTACATATTTTCATTTAGTATTTTTGGGCCATGGTTGACTAATGGTACTGAAACCATGGAGAGTAAAGCCTCGGATAACAGAAACTAGTGTGATCAGAAAAAGGCAAGGCATTCCCTGCTCCCTGAATAGCCTCTCCTTCGGTTGTTACTGCAAAGTGTATTGGAGCTTCTCAGGTGGTGCTAGTGGTAAAGAACCTCCCTGCCACTGCAGGAGACTTAAGGGATGTGAGTTTGATCCCTGGGTCAGGAAAATCCTCTGGAGGAGGGCATAGCAACCCACTCCAGTATTCCTGCCTGGAGAATTCCATGGACAGAGAAGCCTAGTGGGATACAGTCCATGGGGTCACAAAGAATTGGACACAACTGAAGAAACTTAGCATACATGCATGCAGTGTTTATTCCCTGTCCCTGTTAACCCAGAGTCTATAGGCTGTTACTGCTGTGGGCTAGGAAGGGGAGAAGTGTACTAAGGGGTGCTGCTGCTGCTGCTGCTACTGCTGCTGCTGCTGCTAAGTCACTTCCGTCATGTCCGACTCTGTGTGACCCCATAGACAGCAGCCCACTAGGCTCCTCTGTCCCTGGGATTCTCCAGGCAAGAATACTGGAGTGGGTTGCCATTTCCTTCTCCAGTGCATGAAAGTGAAAAGTGAAAGTGAAGTCGCTCAGTTGTGCCCAACTCTTAGTGACCCCATGGACTGCAGCCTACCAGGATCTTCCATCCATGGGATTTTCTAGGCAAGAGTACTGGATTGGGGTGCCATGGCCTTCTTTGACTAAGGGGTGAGTGGATAGAATTAAGGAATATTTGTGGGTATTTTTATAAAGAGGGTTTGTGTCCAATCTCTTTTCATTGTGAGAGAAGTCAAAAGAGCTGCACATTTATCTGTCATCTCCCACTTTCTCTGGCTATAGAATGAAAATTTGAGGACAAATACTAGAAGTTAAGAAAATGAAGATCATGGCATCTGGTCCCATCACTTCATGGGAAATAGATGGGCAAACAGTGGAAACAGTGTCAGGTTTTATTTTTGGGGGCTCCAAAATCACTGCAGATGATGACTGCAGCCATGATATTAAAAGACGCTTACGTCTTGGAAGAAAAGTTATGACCAACCTAGATAGCATATTAAAAAGCAGAGACATTACTTTTCCAACAAAGATCCATCTAGTCAAGGCTATGTTTTTTCCAGTGGTCATGTATGGATGTGAGAGTTGGACTGTGAGGAAGGCTGAGCACCAAAGAATTGATGCTTTTGAACTGTGTTGTTGTAGAAGACTCTTGAGAGTCCCTTGGACTGCAAGGAGATCCAACCAGTCCATTCTGAAGGAGATCAGCCTTGGGATTTCTTTGGAAGGAATGATGCTAAAGCTGAAACTCCAGTACTTCGGCCACCTCATGAGAAGGGTTGACTCATTGGAAAAGACTCTGATGCTGGGAGGGATTGGGGGCAGGAGGAGAAGGGGACGACAGAGTATGAGATGTCTGGATGGCATCACGGACTCGATGGATGTGAGCTTGAGTGAACTCCAGGAGTTGGTGATGGACAGGGAGGCCTGGCTTGCTGTGGGGTCGCAAAGAGTCGGACACGACTGAGTGACTGAACTGAACTGAACTGGAAGTTAAATGCTGAAAGAATGCTGAAATCTGGCAAGGAGAATGAATCAGAATAGGACTACCAAACAAGGCAGAGATTAGCAAAGAACAATGATATGAAGCTAAAACAAGGGAAGTCAAAGTAAAAAGCAGAGCCAGGAGCAGCAAAATAATTAATGGATTGGCAGAATGAAGAAATTCTAGGGTGAAATATAGATGCCTATCGTTGCTTTTGTGGTGCCCAAAGCCTTTAGAACATTCATTTGAAAGGTTAAAGATACCTGAGTGGAAGGGCAGAGAAAATAATTATGCACTTTTCATGAATATTTGAGCTGAATTTGAATATTAAATTGTTAATAAATTAACAGTAATTTAGTTGTCACTTAGTAGGCACTAGACACATTGTTGAGTGACTGACAGATCACCTGTCTGGACGTTCTTTCTTTGTCACTTATTCCCACTGTGTGCTCAGTCTATAGATAAGAAAATAAGAACATAACTGGGTGGGGGAGAGACTATGGGGGCAGAATTGAAGGAATTGTAGAACTCGCCTCCCTCAAAGGATACATCAAAAATACTGTTCCACCTATGGAACAGTTCTCACTGCAAACACTGCTATTGGGGACTGGCAGAAAGAGTGTACAAAACGAGTGTGAGAAAGATCCACACAGAATCAGGTAGGAGTGGAAGAGAAGCAGTCAGGTTGGGACTGTGCCCTCAAGAAGGGACACAGAAGAGGAATCTGTTGGGCTGGTTGGAGGGCCAGTGGCAGTGCAGGAACGCTGTCAGAAGCCTAGACTCCACTCCTGAGGAGCACACATACACTCCTGAAGCAAGGCAAATTGAATCTGTATGGGATCACTGGCCAGTTTCCCAGGACCACCCCTGCATAGATCCTATCCTAAACTGAGTGATTGCCTCAATCCCAGTTGCCTCAGGACACAGCTCCATGCTGGGGTGAAGGCTGCTGCAGCTGGGGGTAGCTCAGCTGTGAGGGACAAAGGCAGCTCAGGATCTGAGCTGCATCTGAGTGGAGCAAGGGAAGCTGTGATAGTGCTTACACAGGCAGTGTATCAGAGCCACCTTGGGGTTCCAGCTATGGTGGGACTGCCACAGCCCATGCCCAGACTCCTGTGGGCCTCACACACTGGCCCTTCTACCCAAGCACTGCTTTCCTCAGGTGTAAGAGCACAAGTGCTAGGGAGTAGCAGAGCATACACTTAAAGGGAATGGAGCCATCTAGGATTTAACCATCAGAATTTATGCTCCACCAACTTAGAACTCACCTCCAACCCAAATAGGACAGTGAAGGCCACTGAGCATAGGAGACTCCCCAGCTACACCTGACTGTGGTCTAGACACTGCATGTTAAGGCCCACTTCCTTCCAAGGTGATAGCTACCAGCACCTTCTGGGAAAAGGCAAGTCTTTTGTGTTGATATCAGATCCAGCTCTACCAACAAAGTCACTGAAGTGAAGTCGCTTAGTTGTGTCCAACTCTTTGCGACCCTGTGGACGGTAGCCTATCAAGCTCCTCCGTCCATAGGATTTTCTAGGCAAGAGTACTAGAGTGGGTTGCCATTTCCTTCTCCAGGAGATCTTCCCAACCCGGGATCGAACCCAGGTCTCTCATATTGTAGGCAGACGCTCTACTGTCTGAGCCACCAGGGAACAAAGTCATTGGGCACATGCAAATTATACACAGACACTCCCACACAAAGACATCCTCCTTCAAGACTGCAATAGGTAAACACTTCACTTAATTTCATAAAGTAAGAGAAAGTTAAACAGAATGAGAAGACAGGTTTCAATTGAAAGAGCAAGAAAAAAACAAGCAAAAAAAAAAAATTAAACAAATAATTTGCAAGATAAAGATCTCAAAGCATTAGAATAAGGATGCTAACTGAATTAGGGAAAAGAGTGGTAATAAAAATATTAACTAAATAGGGAAGTTTGGTGTGAATTATAACAAGGAACTAGAAAATATAAAAAAAGAAGTAGTTAGAATTGAATAATTCAATAACTGAAATGAAAAACACATTAGAAGTAATTGTCAGCAGACTAGATGATAGAGAAGAACTCCTCACTGATCTTGAAGCAGACTAATGGAAATCATCCATTTAAGACAGCAAAGAGAAAGGCAAAAAAAAAAAAAAAATTTTTAATGAGAACAATTTAAGAGGGCTCTAAGACAACACGAATTGTACCAGCATTCACATTACAGGTCCCAGAAGTAGAGAGAGGGAAGAGAGTCAGAAATATACAGGAAGCAGAGAGAGTTCTAAACAAGATGAATGAAAACAGCTCATACCAAGATACCACATAATTAAAATGGCATAATTTAAAGATAGAACTATAAAAGGCATCAAGAGGAAAAATCCACATACAAGGCAACTTTCATGGGGCTATTAGCTGACGTTTTTGCAGAAAATTTGCAGGCCAGAAGGCAATGGCAGTATATATTCTAAGTCCTCAGAGATAAAAACCTACAACTTAGGATATTCTTAGGTTTCCCTGGTGACTCAGATGGTAAAGAATCCTCTCACAATGTAGAGAACCTGGGTTCCATTCCTTTGTGGGGAAGATCCCCTGGAGAAGGGCATGGCAACTCATTCCAGTATTCTTGCCTGGAGAATCCCCATTGACAAAGGAGCCTGTTGGGCTACCATCCATGCGGGTGCAGAGTCACACACAACTGAGCAACTAAGCACAAACTGACAGGATACACTATCCAGCAAGACTATCATTTAGAACAGAAAGATTTTCTCTCAAATCAGGAACAAGACAAGAAGGTCCATTCTCACTCCTTCAATTAAACTTAATATTGGAAGTCCTCACCACAATTCTGGTGGCTTTATGGTGGGCTTAATGGAGATCTCTTCCAGGATGGCTTATTCCACACCCAGGTCTGGCACCCAGAGCCCCTGCCCCTGCAGCAGGCCACTGCTGACCCGTACCTCCACAGGAGACACTCAAACACTCAAAGACAGGTTTGGCTTAGTCTCTGTGGGGTCTCCTGGTGTGCAATGTTTTGTGCCAAAACTTATACAGGACTGGGGAAACAGACTCTTGGAGGGCACACACAAACACAAAAATCTTGTACACACCAGGAACCAGGAGAAAGGAGCAGTGACCCCACAAGAGACTGACCCAGAATCGCCTGTGAGTGTTCAGAAGTCTCCGACATAGGTGTGGGTTGGCGTGGCCTACTTCAGGGTCAGGGACACTGAGTGCTTCAGTACCTGCATGGGGCTTTTTGAAGGAGGTCCCGTTATCTTCGTTACCTCCACCAAAGTTTGGTCTCAGGTCAAACATAGGGAGGGAACACAGACCCACTCATCAACTGAAAATCTGATTACACATTTTCTAAGCATGGCCCACCCATCAGAACAAGACCCAATTTCCCCCAGAGTCAGTCTCTCCCAGCAGGAAGCTTACATAAGCCTCTTATCTTATACTTCAAAGGACAGACAGAATGAAAACCACAATCACAAAAAAACTAGTTAAACTGATCACATGGACCACAGCCTTGTCTAACCAATGAAACAATGAGCCACTCAAGAGGGAAGGGAAAACCACTTCAATATTCTTGCCTTGAGTATTCCATAAAGAATATGAAAAGGCAAAAAGATATGACACTGAAAGGTGAACTCCCCAGTTCTATAGGTGCCCAATATGCTACTAGAGAAGAGTGGAGAAATAACTCCAGGAAGGATGAAGAGATGGAGCCAAAGGAAAAACAATGCCCAGTTGTGGATGTGACTGGTGATGGAAGTAAAGTCTGATGTTGAGAAGAAGAATTATGCATAGGAATCTGGAATGTCAGGTCGATGAATTAAGGCAAATTAGAAGTGGTCAAACAGGAGATGGCAAGAGTGAGCATCAACATTTTAGGAATCAGTGAACTAAAATGGACTGGAATGGGTGAATTTAATACAGATGACCATTATATCTATTACTGTGGGCAAGAATCCATTAGAAGAAATGGAGTAGCCATCATAGATAACAAAAGAGTCCTAAATGCAGTTCTTGGATGCAATCTCAAAATGACAGAATGATTTCTGTCCATTTCCAAGACAAACAATTCAATATCACTGTAATCCAAGTCTATGCCCCAACCAGTAATGCTGAAGAAGCTGAAGTTGGAAGGTTTTATGAAGACCTACAAGACTTTATAGAACAAACACCCCCCAAAAAAGAAGTCCTCCTCATTATAGGGGACTGGAATGAAAAACAAGGAAATCAAAAGATACCTGGATTACTATAGGCAAATTTGGCCTTGGAGTACAAAATGAAGAAGAGCAAAGGTTAACAGAGTTTTATCAAGAGAATGCACTAGTCATAGCAAAAACCCTCTTCCAACAAGAGAGATGACTCTACACATGGACATCGCCAGACTGTCAATATCAAAATCATATTGATTACATTCTTTGTAGCCAAAGATGGAGAAGCTCTATAGAGTCAGCAAAAACAAGACCGGAAACTGGCTATAGCTCAGATCATGAACTCCTTATTGCAAAACTCAGACTTCGATTAAAGAAAGTAGGGAAAATCACTAACCATTCAGGTATGACCTAAATCAAATCCCTTACAATTATACAGTGGAAGTGACAAATAGATTCAAAAGATTAGATCTGATAGACAGAATGGCTGAAAAACTATGGATGGAAAAACTATCCATTACTTTGGACAGGGGGCAGTGATCAGCACCATCCCCAAGAAAAGGAAACGCAAAAAGGCAAAATGGTTGTCTGAGGAGGCATTACAAATAGCTGAGAAAAGAAGTGAAAGGCGAAGGAGAAAAGGAAAGATACACTCATTTGAATGCATAGTTCTAGAGAATAGCAAGGAGAGATAAGAAAGTCTTAGTGATAAATGCAAAGAAATAGAGGAAAACAATAGAATGGGAAAGACTAGAGATTGCTTCAAGAAAGTGACAGATACAAAGGGAGCATCTCAAGCAAAGATGGGCACAATAAAGGATAAAAATGGTATGGATCAAACAGAAGCAGGAGATATTAAGAAGAGGTGGCAAGAATACACAGGAGAACTATACAAAAAAAGATCTTCATGACTCAGATAACCACGATGATGTATTCACTCACCTAGAGCCAAACATTATTGAGTGTGAAATACAGTGGGCCTTAAGAAGCATCACTACAAGCTAACCTAGTGGAGGTGATGGAATTCCAGTTGAGCTATTTCAAATCCTAAAAGAATGCTGTGAAAGTGCTGCACTCAATATGGCAGCAAATTAGGAAAACTCAGCAGTGGCCACAGGACTGCAAAACATCAGTTTTCATTCCAATTCCAAAGAAAGTCAATGCCAAAGATGCTAAAACTACCGAACAATTGCACTCTTTTCACACGCTAGTAAAGTAATGCTCAAAATTCTCCAAGCCAGGCTTCAACAGTATATGAACTGTAAACTTCCTCAAGCTGGATTTAAAAAGGCAGAGGAACCAGAGAGCAAATTTCCAACATTCACTGGATCACCGAAAAAGCAAGAGAGTTCCAGAAAAACATCTATTTCTGCTTTATTGGCTATGCCAAAGTCTTTCACTGTAGATCACAACAAAATCTAGAAAAGTCTTAAAGAGATGGGAATGCCAGACCACCTTATCTGCCTCCTGGGAAATCTGTATGCAAGTCAAGAAGCAACAGTTAGAAATGGACATGGAAAAACGGACTGGTTCCAAATCAGGTAAGGAGTATGTCAAGGCTGTATATTGTCAACCTGTTTATTTAACGTATATGCAGAGTACATTATGCAAAATGCCTGGCTGGACAAAGCACAGGCTGGAATCAAGATTGCTGGGAGAAATATCAATAACCTCAGATATGCGGATGAGACTACCCTTATGGGAGAAAGTGAAAAGCTAAAGAGCTTCTTGATGAGAGTGAAAGTGAAGAGTGAAAAAGCTGGCTTAGAAGTCAACATTCAGAAAACTAAGATCATGGCATCCGGTCCCATCACTTCACAGCAAATAGATGGGGAAACAATGGAAACAATGAGAGACTTCATTTGGGGAGGTAGGGGGCTCCAAAATCACTGCAGATGGTGACTGCAGCCATGAAATTAAGAATGTTTGCTCTTTGGAAGAAAAGCTATGACCAACCTAGACAGCATATTAAAAAGAAGAGCCATTACTTTGCTGACAAATTTCTGTCTAGTCAAAGCTATGATTTTTATAGTAGTCATGTATGGTTGTGAGATTTGGACTTAAAGAAAGCTGAGCTCCAAAGAATTGATGCTTTTGAACTGTGGTGTTGGAGAAGACTCTTGAGAGTCCTCAAAGTGATGAAATGTGTATATAACAATTTAGCAATAGTTTTATCTTCAAAGGTCAAGCTGCATAAGCTTTCTATGGTTCCACCTTTTCCCTGACCCATAACTTAAAGCAGTAAGTTGGCAAATGAGTTGCAACTTCCTGACAACTTCTTCATTTAAAAAAATGTTGCTTAATTAAAGATCTGAAAGGAAAAATTAGCTGTTCTGATTGAAGACAGGGCCTCAAGAGTATTTACACTGTCTCAATTAATTTTCCTTCTATTATAAAAATGAAACAAAATGTGCATGTAATGACAATGCACAATTAAAGTTAAAATCCTTACAATGTAACACTTATGTCAGAGGTGAGCTTTACTCAACTGTGGTTTTATGGTTTATTTGCCATGTTACAACATACATGCCATTAAAACTATGGAAAGCAGTAACTTACTATGTGAAGCAATGGGAAAGAGTTCTTAGATATAACTTCCTTAGTTTAATCTATGATAGCCCTGATAATCTTTTGCATGCTTAAATATAAATAATTCCAATATTATTTCAGTTCTATAGCCCAGTTGCCTGTGGAGGACAGTCCTAAGACTGTAATGTTAAGTGCCTGAATTCAAAACCAAGCTGTGTTACTTATTAGATGTTCCTTAATATAGTTAGATCTCAATTTCCTAGCCTGAAATATAATATTAATAATCAAATCTACCAGGTTACTATGAGTTATACACGAAGTGATAATAAAGTTATATATAAAGCTACATATAACTATATAAGTCACTCTGTTGTTGCTGTTGTTACTGTTTTTACTGTTTTTATTCTTGGTAGTAATAATATACTAATTATTAATTAGTATAATTAGGTCACTAAGTCACTCAGTCGTGTCTGACTCTTTGCTACCCCATGGACTATAGTCTATCAGGCTCCTCCGTCCATGGGATTCTCCAGGCAGGAATACTGGAATGGGTTGCCATTTCCTTCTCCAGGAGATCTTCCCAACCCAGGGATTGAAGCCGGGTCTCCCTCATTGTAGGCAGACACTTTACCATCTGAGCCACCAGGGAAGTCCAATAATATATATATTAATACCATAATAATTTAGGCTTAGATTCTTATAAACATTTATAGTTTTAATATTATTAGCCATCAATCAAAAGTGTTTAGTTAATTTTTATACAATATTTTATGACAAGTTTTATTATAAGATAGTAGCTTATGAGATAAAAACCTTTATAAAGAAAATTCTTAAAGAGATGGGAATATTATACTACCTTACTTGTCTCCTGAGGAACCTCTATGAACATCATAAAGCAACAGGTAGAATCAGACATGGAACAACAGACTAGTTCAAAATTGGGAAAGGAGTATGACAAGGCTGTATATTGTCACCCTGCTAATTTAACTTATATGCAGAGTACATCATGCGACAGGCCAGGCTGGAGGAATCACAAACTATAATCAATATTGCCAGGAGAAATATCAACAGTGTCAGATACACAGATGATACCACTCTAATGGCAGAAAGTGAAGAGAAACAAAAGAGCCTCTTCATGAGGGTGAAAGAGCTGGCTTGAAATACAGCATTCAAAAAATCAGATCATTGCATCTGGTCCCATCACTTCAAGGCAAACAGAAAGGGGAAAAGAGGAAGCAGATTTTATTTTGAGGGACTCTAAAATCACTATGGATGATGACTGTAGCCATGAAATTAAAAGACGCTTGCTCCTTGGAAGCAAAGTTATAATAAACAAACACAGTGTATTAAAAAGCAGAAACGTCATTTTGCCAATGAAAGTCCATGTATCAAAGCTATGATTTTTGCCAGTAGTCATGTGCAAATGTAAGAGTTGGATCATAAGGAAGTCTGAGGGCTAAAGAAATGATGCTTCTGAATTGTAGCACTGGAGAAGATTCTTGAGAGTCCCTTGAACTAACTGCAAGGGGATCAAACCAGTTGACCCTAAAAGAAAGAGTCCTGAATATTCTTTGAAAGGACTGATGCTGAAGCTGCAGCTCCAATACTTTGGCCACCTGATGTGAAGAGCCACCTCACTGGAAAAGACTTTGATGCTGGGAAAAACTGAAGGCAAAAGGAGAAGGGGGCAACTGAGGATGAGATGATTAGATAGTATCATAGATTCAGTGGACATGTTTGAGCAAACTTTGGGAGATAGTGGAAGACAGAGGATACTAGCATGCTGCAATACATGGAATCACCAAGAGTCTGACATGCCTTAGCAACTAAACAACAAAAACAGCAATAAATAAGACATTTCTGATTATAAATGCTAAATTGATGACTGAATCATAAATTTATGATTTCTTATTTTTCATTTCCTTCATAGACTTCTAACTTCTCTTAAAATGCTGGTATTCCCCCATGGAGTCTTGCCTCAGCCACTTTGCCCCTGTAAATTTCCATTCTTGATTAGAATTTACTTCATGATTTTTAATATTACTTTTTTTATAAAGTTCAAATTCCTTAAGTGATACTTTATAATACATCTCTTGATTGTTTCTCACACACCACTAAGTAGTCCACTTCTCCTGAAATACCAAGCCCTGGTGAAAACGGCCTTTTTAAAGATTTTGAGTCCTAGGTTCTTTCATTGGCCTTGACAACTCTGCAAATGCTATTCCCTCAACTTCAGACATTTATTGCATATCTGTGGAATAACTCCTATTCATCCTTCAAGTATGAACATAACTATAATAGCTTCAAGAACTCTTTTTCTACATCTACATCTACCCTCTAGTGAGTTAACCTCTCTTTCGTGTACTCTGATAGTATTTTGCATTATCCCTATTGTGCTCAATTGCTAAGTCATATCTGACTCAGTCTAACACCATGGACTAGAGTCATATCTGACTCAGTCTAACACCATGCCAAGTCCCTCTGTTAACGGAATTCTTCAGGCAAGAGTTCTGGAGTGGGTTGCCATTCCCTTCTCCAGAGGATCTTCCTAATGCAGGGATCAAATTCACATTTCCTGCATTGCAGGAAGATTCATTACTATCTGAGCCACCAGGGAATTCCTTTATTATCTGTATCAAACCTGATATTTAACTCTTTGTTTAATTCTATGCCTTTGTCATTGGATTATTTAAGGTCAATAGTAGCAGGAATTCTGTCTTACTCACTGAGTTTCCCTAAGCAAGGACTGGACCAGTTATTTAGTCACAGTCAATAAATACAAATCAATGAATCTTATGGTCTCGTCTTCATACATGTGACACGTTTACTTGGTATCTATTGAATTTCCGACTTGTATCTAAAAGCTCAGCACTGTAAGAGTGAATCTACCACCATCCCCCTCAAACATGTTCCTCTTCATACATTCTCTATCATGGAAGGTGGTTCTCTGCTTTGCGTGCTAGACTTGATCCTCTCTTCTCCAAACCAGTCATCAACCTTGCCAAATGTGTTTTACATAAAAAGATGCCAAATTCACCCTTTCTTCTATGTAAGTGCACAGAAGAAAGATTTGAGGAGGACAGTAGTGGAGACTTTGCTCAAGCCTTCTTCATTCCCCTGCATCAATCAATGTCTCTCCTTGGCTCCAACACTGTTCTGCTTAAATCCATCTTCCATTCACTTGGAAGGATGAATTACAATACAGATCACAGATTGTCACTTTTGTGCTTTAAAATCTTCAAAAGTATATGAAAATTGTATATTGAACTTGCAAATACTTCTATATATTTGGAAAGAATAATTCATGAGATACTTGTGTGAAGTGTGATATTTCTAAAGAAAGTGCCACAAAAGATTACTAGAAACTGTTTCCTATCTTGAGTACTATATGAAATAGGAATAGTTTAAGATTCAAATAAAAACAAACACAGAATAACATTATATATCAATACACACATACACACATATTATATATAGGTTATATTATATATGTTATTATATATTATATATATGTTATATATATGTTATATATATATATATGAAATACATATACTATGGACCTATTAGGAGAAGGAAATGGCAACCCACTCCAGTACTCTTGCTTAGAGAATCGTGGACAGAGGAGCCTGGTGGGCTGCTGTCCATAGAGCCACACAGTGTCAGACACAAGTGAAGTGACTTAGCATGCATGCATGCATTGGAGAAGGAAATGGCAACCCACTGCAGTATCCTTGCCTGGAGAACCGCAGGAACAGAGGAGCCAGGTCGGCTGCCATCTATGGGTTAGCACAGAGTTGGACACGACTTAAGCGACTTAGCAGCAGCAGCAGCAGCATGGAGCTATTACATAACTCCTCTGGAAGCCCCATTATCTTTTAGCAATAAGACTTCTATTATTGGTGCTACAACATCCTCAATACGTGGCTTCACTTAAAGGTCCATGATGGCTACTTAAGCTCCAGTCAGATGTCCTAAGTGTTTAACAGTCAACAGGAAGGAGTGGTGGAGAATAAAACCACAGCACCCCCTTATGCGATCCCTGGTTTGGGAAGATTCCCTGGAGAAGGGCATGGCAGCCCATTCCAGTATTCTTGCCTGAAGAATCCCATGGACAGAGGAGAGCCGGGTGGGCTACAGTCTATGGAGTTGCAAAGAGTCAGACACGACTGAGCAACTTTCACTCACTCACTCACCCCCTCATTTTACACATGTAGTTACACATGCAATTTTGAAGCAAGGTTATGTTGGCCTTCTAGACTATATTGCAGAATATTCTGTATTTTTTTCTGTTTTCTGCATGTGTTTGTATGTTAAATCTAACTTTTCCTCAAAAGTTTGATAAAACATGTCTTAAAATATTTAGGCATGAAGTCTGAAAAACCTTTTAAACTATGTTTCAACTTCTTTCATGAGTCAATAAAATCATTCAAATGTTTCATTTCTCTTTGTGTCACACTTGTTAAGATACATAAAATGCATTTGTGTGAAGTGCTTAATGAATTCTAGCAGAAAATGTGTTCTCTGTGATACTAATTTTTTAAACTTCTTAGAACTTTCTTCATGTTCCAATGCATGTACAACTTTAATATGGACTTGCCTAGTGGCTCAGATGGTAAAGCCTCTGGCTACAATGCGGGAGACCCGGGTTCGATCCCTGGGTCAGGAAGATCCCCTGGAGAAGGAAATGGCAACCCATTCCAGTATTCTTGCCTGGAATATTCCATAAAGCCTAAAGATACTTTCCATTTTTAGCTGTAAATTTCTATATAATAACTATATATTTTTATTCAAATTTCTATGTTTTTATTAAATTTTTTACTAACTTGAGATATGTACTTAGAAACCTCCAACTGTGCTCATAGATTTCTCAATTTCTTACTGTATTCCTATGGATTTTTGTTATATATGTGATCTATTTTAATATAAAATACTTTAGAATTTTTAACATCTTCCTAGGAAATTGAACCTTTTTTATACTGTGTAATGAAACACTCTCTCCTCAATTATACTTTTTGTCTTAAGGCCTCTTTTTTTCAATCTTTTAACATAGCTAATATGTAAATTTTCTTTTGGCGCATGTGTGTCAAATATATCTTATGCCATAATTTTATTTTTTTCCCTGTATTCTTAGATTTTTTTTAATTTACATATCTTTTTCACTTTACAATTGTCATTCTGCACTGTTATTTACTATGTATATTATAGGTTTAATTCTCTCCAAACCCAAAAGATAAGTAGAATTATTATTCTGTTTTGTTTCTGAATAATTAAAACATAGTAAATAATTTTCCCAAAGTCATATAACAGTCAATAAGAGACCAAAGCCTCAGTAGTCAACAAACTCCTGCCTTTAACTGCTTTTTTATACTATGTGCCAAGAAAAGTTTACATTATGTTCATTATTCCTTACCTAATGAGGGGGGATGATGAATGCCAAGGCTTAGCAAACTTTTACTATAGAGAGGCAGATAGCAGACAGTTTAATCTTTGCAATGTGGTTTCTGTCACGACTAGTCAACTCTGATGTTGTAGCAAAAAGAAGCCACTGATACATAATACATGAATGAATGAGCAATTATGTGTTCTAATGAAACTATATTATAGACACTGAAATTATAGTTTTATATAATATACATATGCCAAAAAGTTTTATTTTTATTTTGTTTCACTCTCTCCCCTCTAAACATTTAAAATGCAAAAACCATTCATTCCTTATATGAAGTGAAGTGAAGTGAAAGTCGCTCAGTTGTGTCCGACTCTTTGCGACTCCAGGGGGATTTCTTTAGGCCAGAATACTGGAATGGGTAGCTTTATCCCTTCTCCAGGGGATGTTCCCAACCCAGGGATTGAACCCAGGTCTCCCGCATTGCAGATGGACTCTTTACCAGCTGAGCCACAAGGGAAGTCCAAGAATACTGGAGTGGTTAGCCTATCCCTCCTCCAGAGGATCTTCCCGACTGAGAAATCCCAATTGAACCAGGGTCTCCTACATTGCAGGTGCACTTTTTACCAACTGAACTATCAGAGAAGTCCACTTCCTTATAGTCTACAGCAAGACAATTGGGGGCCTGGCCCATGAACTGTAGTTTGCAAAACGTATACAGATCGCCATTTTTAAAAACCTCTTAACTTTTAGACATTGTGTTGTTGTTTAATAAGATTAGCTGTATTAAATTAAAAGTTCACTAATATGTTAGAAATGGTTCTCCAATTATGTCGCTAAAGGAGTGTTACAACACATGTATGAGCCTGCAAACCTTCCCAGCACATCTCTTACTTATACTCCTTTGGAGTGTCTTAATATAAACTCAAACAAAATACTCTTTGTTAAATTTTTGCTTAGAGTCCAAGTAATAACTTTTCTGACAATTATTTTCTTGATGAATTTGTCTCTAATTGGTTAATTAGAATAAACTGATCTCTAACATTGAAAGCCAAATCTCCAAGCTATGAATTATTAGTTTGTTTTGTAAATATGTATCTGCCACAAATATTTTTGCTTGCTTGAGGAATTTTTACATCATAGTGCATTGTATACTACATGTTAATAGATTACAGAAAAAAAAGTTTTTCAGATCAATTTTGGAAGCAACTGTTGACTCAAATTTAAGGACCATGTTTCAGTGTGTGGCATATGTATGGTCCTATCAAAGTAAAGGAGTGGGTGAAATACAAAATAAAAAGAGGATATGGGTAAATATCAGGTTCAAAGTAATAGGAGTTTCTAATACCCTTTGCTGACTGACAAGTGATCAGTCATATCCCACTCTACAACCCTGTAGCCCTCAAGGATCCTCTGTCCGTGTGATTTTTCCAAGCAAGAATACTGCAGTGGGTTGCCATTTCCTTCTCCAGGGGATATTCCCAATCCAGGGATCGATCAAACCCATGTCTCTTGCATCTATTGCATTGGCAAGCAGATTCTTTATCAGTAGTGCTACCTTTAGGGGAGGACAAAATAGTCTCATGACCAAGTGGGCTTTATCCCAGGGATGCAAGGAATCTTCAATATCCTCAAATCAATCAATGTAATACACCACATTAACAAATTGAAAAGTAAAAACCACATGATTATCTCAATAGATGCAGAGAAACCTTTTGACAAATTCTACATCCATTTATGATAAAAACTCTCCAGAAAGCAAGAATAGAAGGAACATACCCCACAAATGATTTTACAATAATAAAAGCACAAAGAAAAGTTAAAAAAATTAAAAATAAAAGCTATATATGACAAACCCACAGCAAACATTATCCTCAGTGGTGAAAAATTGAAAGCATTTCCCCTAAAGTCAGGAACAAGACAAGGGTGCCCACTCTCACCACTACTATTCAACATAGTTTTGGAAGTTTTGGCCACAGCAGTCAGAGCAGAAAAAGAAATAAAAGGAATCCAGATTGGAAAATAAGAAGTAAAACTCTCACTGTTTGCAGATGACATGATTCTCTACATAGAAAACCCAAAAGACTCCAACAGAAACTTACTAGAGCTAATCAATGAATATAGTAAAGTTGCAGGATATAATTTTAACACAGAGAAATCCCTTACATTCCTATACACTAACAATGAGAAAACAAAGGGAAACTAAGGAAACAATTCCATTCACCATTGAAACGAAAAGAACAAAATACTTAAGAATATATCTACCTAAAGAAACAAAAGACCTAGATATAGAAAACTAAAAAACACTGGTGAAAGAAATCAAAGAGGGCACACATAGATGGAGAAATATACAGTGTTCATGGGTCGGAAGAATCAATATAGTGAAAATGAGTATAGTACCCAAAGTAATCTATAGATTTAATGCAATGTATCAGGCTGCCAACGATATTTTTCAGAGAAGTAGAACAAATAATTTCACAATTTGTATGGAAATACAAAAAACCTTGAATACCCAAAGCAATCTTGAGAAAGAAGAATGAAACTGGAGGAATCAACCTGCCTAACTTCAGTCTCTACTACAAAGCCACAGTCATCAAGACAGTTTGGCACTGGCACAAAGACAGAAATATAAATCAATGGAACAAAATAGAAAGCCTAGAGATAAATCCACACACCTATGGACACCTTATCTTTGACAGAGGAGGCAAGAATGTACAATGGAGAAAAGACAATCTCTTTAACAAGTGGTGCTGGGAAAACTGTTCAACCACTTGTAAAAGAATGAAGCTAGAACACTTTCTAACACCATACATAAAAATAAACTCAAAATGGATTAAAGATCTAAATGTAAGACCAGAAAATATTAAATTCCTAGAGGAAAACATAGGCAAAACACTCTCCAACATAAACCACAGCAGGATCCTCTATGACCAACTTCCCAGAATATTGGAAATAAAAGCAAAAATAAACAAATGGGACCTAATTAAACTTAAAAGCTTCTGCACAACCAAGGAAACTATAAACAAGGTGAAAAAGCCTTCAGAATGGGAGAAAATAATAACAAATGAAGCAATGGAAAAGGAATTAATCTCAAAAATATACAAGCAACTCCTGCAAATCAATTCCAGAAAAATAAAAGACTCAATCAAAAAGTGGGCCAAAGAACTAAACAGACATTTCTCCAAAGAAGACATACGGATGGCTAACAAACACATGAAAAGATGTTCAACATCACTCATTATCAGAGAAATGCAAATCAAAACCACAATGAGGTACCATTTCATGCCAGTCAGAATGGCTGTGATCCAAAAGTCTACAAGCAATAAATGCTGGAGAGGGTGTGGAGAAAAGGGAACCCTCTTACACTGTTGGTGGGAATGCAAACTAGTACAGCCACTATGGAGAACAGTCTGGAGATTCCTTTAAAAATAAAAACAAAAACTGGAAATAGACCTGCACTATGACCCAGCAATCCCACTGCTGGACATACACACTGAGGAAACCAGAATAGAAAGAGACACGTGTACCCCAATGTTCATCACAGCACTGTTTATAATAGCCAGGACATGGAAGCAACCTAGATGTCCATCAGGAGACGAATGGATAAGAAAGCTGTGGTACGTATACACAATAGAATATTACTCAGCTGTTTAAAAGAATACATTTGATTCATTTCTAATGAGGTGGATGAAACTGGAGCCAATTATACAGAGTGAAGTAAGCCAGAAAGAAAAACACCAATACAGTATGCTGCTGCTGCTAAATCACTTCAGTCATGTCCGACTCTGTGCGACCCCATAGACGGCAGCACACCAGACTCCCCAGTCCCTGGGATTCTCCAGGCAAGAACACTGGAGTGGGTCGCCATTTCCTTCTCCAATGCATGAAAGTGAAAAGTGAAAGGGAAGTCGCTCAGTCTTGTCTGACTCTTAGCAACCCCATGGTCTGCAGCCCACCAGGCTCTGCCATCCATAGGATTTTCCAGGCAAGAGTACTGCAGTGGGGTGCCATTGCCTTCTCCCCAGTAGAGTGTACTAATGCATATATATGGAATTTAGAAAGATGATATCAATAACCCTGTATGCAAGACAGCAAAAGAGACACAGATGTATAGAACAGTCTTTTGGACTCTGTAGGAGAGGGAGAGGGTGGGATGATTTGGGAGAATGGCATTGAAACATGTATATCATATAAGAAATGATAAGAACCAGTCCAGGTTCGACTCCTGATACAGGATGCTTGAGGCTGGTGCACTGGGATGACCCAGAGGGATGGGATGGAGAGGGAGGTAGGAGGGAGGTTCAGGATGGGGAACACATGTACACCCATGGTGGATTCAAGTTAATATATGGCAAAACTAATAAAATATTGTAACGTAAAATTAATTAATTAAAAATTTTAAAAAAGAGTCTAAAGAAATAAGATTTCTAGAAGAAAAGGGAGTAAAGAAAGAAGGCATTCTTGGTAGAGTAGGCAAAATAAATCAAAATGTGAAAGTGAAAAAGCTCACGGAGTGTTTTTCAGATGCTAAGAAGTCTGGTTTGGTTAAATCTTTGGAATATGGGATTTACAGGCAGGTGCAAGTTGAGACCAGTGATGTGGTTGTGGTGACTATGCTTCACTAAGATTAATGATTGGCCCTGTGCCATTGTGTATTTACTAAAGTTTTTAGAACTCATGAGAGAGTATGGAATGTAACAAGAATCATCAATTCATGGAAGAAGAGATAAGATCTACTAAACAGATGGAATATACCAGAAGAGTTTGGTGACTAAACACAGTAATCATTGTCATACAAAAGATTACATCTAACTATTTTTCAAAGTTTATTTTCTGGTTTTATTATGTTTTGATAGTTGCCAGATTATGACCAATAACAAACATATTTTCTCTACTAGAGGAAAATAGCATAAATGTTCTCCTTTATGACATCCTGCCACTTCAATTTGCAAAGTAGAGAAAAGAAGTTTTAGAGATATTGCTCCTTGGAACATTTACATTTTTGCCTACTATACCCTGCCAGAAATGATTCCATGTCATAGGATAACTTATGTGAGTGCACATGTTACTTTGGTTCTCTCTTACTTCACTGAGAATTGTTTAGCTCTTTTCATATGAAATTTAGAAAATGATATTTGAAAGGGACATTTCTATCAATTTTAGTAAGAAAAGATTTGAGCTATAAATCATTTAAAATTTTTTTTTTACCTATATCTTAAAATCCCACAAGCATAACCTTAAAAGGTCAATTTAGAAAAAGATGACAAGTAGAGTATAAAATTAAAACTAACATTTTGTCACTGATATATCCTGAAAATATTATTTTTCTGCAGTTTTATATTAAATTTGATAATTTATGTTAATTCTTATTTACATTTTTGTCTGAAATGTATGTCATTTGAAGTATTTCAGTTACTTCATTTTATGAGTTTTATGTTATCTATTTACATTATCTCATGGTAAAGAATCTGCCTGCAATGCAAGAGATGTAGGTTTGATCCTTGGGTCAAGAAGATCCCCTGGAGAAGGAAATGGCAACCCATTCCAGTACTCTTGTCTGGGATATCCAATAGACAGTGGAATCTGGTGGGCTGCCATCAACAGGATCTCAAAGAATCAGGCATGACTTAGCAACTAACACTTCGCTCTGTTACTTAGAAAATAAATGATATATAGAATCAAATATTCCACATGTCTATTAAGTCTAAAAAAATTCCCTTCTAAGTTAATTTAAATGAAAAAGAATTTCTCCGTACTGCCATCCCAGCCCCAACGCCATAAAGATCTACTTTTTTTTTTTTTTTTTTTTTACACAGGAGATATACATAATGTATTAAGGAGTTCAGTTAAATTCAGTTCAGTCACTTAGCCGTGTCCAACTCTTTGAGACCCCATGGATTGCTGCATGCCAGGCCTCCCTGTCCATCACCAACTCCCTGAGGTTGCTCAAACTCATGTCCATTGAGTCAGTGATGTCATCCAGCCATCTCATCGTCTGTCATTCCCATCTCCTTCTACCTTCAATCATTCCTGGCATCAGGATCTTTTCTTTCTTTTTTTTTTTTATTTTATTATTTATTATTATTATTTACTTTACAATATTGTATTGGTTTTGCCATACATCCACGTGAATCTGCCAGGGGTGTACACGTGTTCCCCATCCTGAACCCCCTTCCCACCTCCCTCCCCATACCATCCTCTGGGTCATCCCAGTACACCAGCCCTGAGGATCCTGTATCATGCATCGAACCTGGACTGGCAATTTGCAGCACTGTTTCTAATAGCTAGGACATGGAAGCAACCTAGATGTCCATCAGCAGATGAATGGATAAGAAAGCTGTGGTACATATACACAATGGAATATTACTCAACCATTAAAAAGAATACATTTGAATCAGGATCTTTTCAAATGAGTCAGTTGGCCAAAATATTAGAGTTTCAGCTTGAGCATCAGTGTTTCCAATGAATATTCAAGACTAATTTCCTTTAGGATGGACTGGTTGGATATCTTTGCAGTCCAAGGGACTCTCAAAAATCTTCTCTGACACCACAGTTCAAAACCATCAATTCTTTGGCACTCAGCTTTCTTCATAGTCCAACTCTCATATCCATACATGACTACTGGACAAACCATGGTTTTGACTAGATGGACCAGTGTTGGCAAAGCAATGTTTCTGCTGTTTAATATGCTGTCTAATTTGGTCATTACTTTTCTTCAAAGGAGCAAGTATCTTTTAATTTCATGGCTGCAATCACCATCTGTAGTGATTTTGGAGCCCCCCAAAATAAAGTCTGTCACTGTTTCCACTGTTTCCCCATCTAGTTACCATGAAGTGATGCCATGATCTTAATTTTCTGAATGTTGATTTTAAGCCAACTTTTTCACTCTCCTCTTTCAATTTCATCAAGAGATTCTTTAGTTCTTCTTTGCTTTCTGTCGTAAGTGTGGTGTTATGTGCATACCTGAAAGTGAAGTTGCTCAGTCGTGTCCGACTCTTTGCGACCCCATAGACTGTAGCCCACCAGGCTCCTCCATCCATGAGATTCTCCAGGCAAGAATACTGGAGTGGGTTGCCACTCCCTTATCCATAGGCTATTGATATTTCTCCTGGCAAACTTGATTCCAGCTTGCGCTTCATCCAGACCAGCATTTCTTATGATGTACTCTGCATATAAGTTAAATAAGTAGGGTGGCAATGTACAGACTAGACTTGCTCCTCTCCTGATTTGGAACCAGTCTTTTGTTCCATGTCCAGTTCTAACTCCTGATTCTTGACCTGCATGCAGATTTTTCAAGAGGAAGGTCAGGTAGTCTGGTATTCCCAACTTTAAGAATTTTCCACAGTTTGTTGTGATCCACACAGTCAAAGGCTTTGGCATAGTCAATAAAGCAGAAATAGATGTTGTTGTTGTTGTTGTTTTCTGGAACTTTCTTGCTTTTTCAATGATCCAAGAGATGTTGGCAATTGGATCTCTGGTTCCTCTGCATTTTCTAAATCCAGCTTGAATATCTGAAAGTTCTAGCTTCATGCAATATTGAAGCCTGGCTTGGAGAATTTTGAGCATTATTTGCTAGCATGTGAGATGAATCCAATTGTGCGGTAGTTTGAGCATTCTTTGACATTGCCTTTCTCTGGGATTGGAATGAAAACAACTTTTCCAGTCCTGTGGCCACTGCTGAGTTTTACAAATTTGCTGGTATATTGAGTGCAACACTTTAACAGCATCATCTTTTAGGATTTGAAATAGCTCAACTGGAATTCCATCACCTCCACTAACTTTGTTCATAGTGATGCTTCCTAAGGCCCACTTGACTTCACATTCCAAGATGTCTGGCTCTAGGTGAGTGATCACACCATTGTGGTTATCTGGATTATTAAGATCATTTTTGTATAGTTCTTCTGTTTATTCTTGCCACCTCTTCTTACTATCTTCTGCTTCTGCTAGGTCCATACAATTTCTGTCCTCTACTGTGCTCATCTTGGCATGAAATTTACCCTCAGTATCTCTAGGTTTTTTTGAAAATATCTCTAGTCTTTCACATTCTATTGTTTTCCCTATTTCTTTGCACTGATCACTGAGAAAGACTTTCCTATCTCTCTTTTCTATCCTTTGGAATTCTGCATTCAAATGCATATGTATATCTTTCCTTTTCTGCTTTGCCTTTCATGCCTCTTCTTTTCATAGCTATTTGTAAGGTCTCCTCAAACAACCATTTTACATTACTTTTTCTTCGGTGTGGTCTTGATCACTGCCTCCTGTACAATGTCATGAACCTCCATCCATAGTTCTTCAGACACTGAATCTATTTGTCACTTCCATCTTATAATCATAAGACATTTTATTTAGATCATACCTGAATGGCCTAGTGGTTTTCCTTACTTTATTCAGTTTATGTCTGAATTTGGCAATGAGTTCATGGTCTGAGCCACAGTCAGTTCCTCGTGTTGTTTTTACTGACTGTATAGAGCTTCTCCATCTTTGGCTGCAAAGAATATAATCAATTTAATTTCAGTATTGACCGTCTGGTGATGTCCACGTGTAGAGTCTTCTCTTGTGTTGTAGGAAGAGAGTGTTTTCTATGGCGAGTGTGTTCTCTTGACAAAACTCTATTAACCTTTGCCCTGCTTCATTCTGTACTCCAAGGCCAAATTTACCTGTTACTCCAGGTATTTCTTAACTTCCTATTAAGGAGTTAGCAGATTTTAAAAGACAATGGCTGTTCAATGAAAATGATAGGCTTGAGAGTGAGTTTTCTTCTTAAATATCAAGTGTATGTTGGCTATGTACTATGGTAGTCAGGGAAAAGCAGGTTGCTTTTTAAAATAACAAGGAAAAAAAAGACAAAGAAAGGGAATTTTTATTTTCTTAAAAAATATCCTTCATGGTAGCACCTGAGCTGAAAATTATTTTTTTCTTGTTAAAAACATGGAACAAAGTAGATCCTTACTAGATCAAAAGGGCTATTAAAGTCATAGAGCTCTCAGAATAAAGACAGTGCTACCCACTGGACCAGATGGTAGTAGAGTCAAGCAGTATACAGCCCTGAGAAGTATGTGATCAATAGTGTTTTCAGCCTCATGGCTATACAGAATCTAAGACATGCCCTCAGAGGGGGAGGACCATTAATATAATATAACCTTGAAAAGTAGATTTAAAGAACATCCCAAGTTAGCTGAACTCGATACAGATAAACACAAAGTGGAACAGATCATAAAATACTTAAGATTTTTCACAGAGAAATAATCCTGTTCAGCACTGCATTTCTGTGCACAGATGTTTAAATTAAAACACACACACAAAAAAAAAAACACACACACACATACACACACACACACAGAGTAACATTTTTAGAAGTAGCAATACTAGAATTTCATCAAAAACAGCAATAGTTAAGGTACTGAAATCACATGTGCATTAGACGAGTTAGAATGAATTAAAGAAGTACTGGAGCCAGCACATTGCTAACGAAAAAACTGGTGAGAAAATGAACTGCTTAGTGGAAATAGACATGAAATAGATAATGCTAAAGAGCATAGACAGGACCAAGTCTGAGTATTGGGCCTTTGGGCATCCATAATATTAGAATTTACCAGTTACCACAAATCTTCTTAGATCTGAAACTTTTCATTCCTAATTTTTAAAATAGGACTGAGCAAACTAAATCTGGAGGATCCATTCTGGCCAACAGTTTTTTTCCAAATAAAATTGTACTGGAGCACAGCCACATATTCATTTATGTATCATTTGTGGCCACTTTTTCACTACAGTCCCTGTGTTGGGAAGATCTCCTGGAGAATGAAATGGCAACTCACTCCAGTATTCTTGCCTGGAAAATCCCATGGATGGAGAAACCTGGTAGGCTACAGTCAATGGGGTCACCAAGAGTCAGACACAACTGAGAGACTTCACTCACTCACTACAATGGCAGAGCTGAGTAGTTGCAATAGAAACCTTACAGACTACAAAGCCTTAAATATATACTACCTGACCCTTTACAGAAGCTTGCCAACCCATGATTTAGAATCTTCACTGAAAATTGATTCAGTTCAGTTCATTTCAGTCACTCGGTTGTGTCTGTTTGATTCTTTGCAACCCCATGGACTGCAGCACACCAGACTTCCCTATCCATCACCAGCTCCTGTAGCTTGCTCAAACCCATGTCTATCTAGTAAGTGGTGCCATCCAACTGTCTCATCCTCTGTCATCCCCCTCTCCTCATGCCTTCAATCTTTCCCAGTATCAGAGTCTTTTTTAATGAGTCAGTTCTTCACATCAGATGCCCAAAATATTGGAGTTTCAGCTTCAGCATCAGTCCTTCCAATGAATATTCACAACTGATTTCCTTTAGCATGGACTGTTTAGATCTCCTTGCAGTCCAAGGGACTCTCAAGAGTCTTCTCCAACACCACAGTTCAAAAGCATCAATTCTTTGGTGCTCAGCTTTCTTTATAGTCCAAATCTCACATCTATAAGTGACTACCGGAAAAGTTATAGCTTCGACTAGACGGACTTTTGTCGACAAAGTAATGTCTCTGCTTTTTCATATGCTGCCTAGGTTGGTCATAGCTTTCCTTCTAAGAGGCAAGTGTCTTTTAATTTCAAGGGTGCACTCACCATCTGCAGTGATTTTGGAGCCTCCCGGCCAAATGAAGTCTCTCATTTTTTCCATTGTTTCCCCATTTATTTGTCATAATCTTAGTTTTTTGAATGATGAGTTTTAAGTCGACTTTTGCACTCTTTTTCACTTTCATCAAGAGGCTCTTTAGATATTATTTGTTTTCTGTGATAAGGATGGTGTCATCTGTGTATCTGAGGTTAATGATATTTCTACAGGCAAACCTTATTCCAGCTTATGCTTCATCCAGCCTGGCATTTCTCATGATGTACTCTGCATATAAGTTAAATAAGCACAGTGATAGACTTGGCATACTCCGTTTCCAGTTTGGAACTATTGCATTGTTCCATGTCCAGTCCTAACTGTTGCTTCTTGAACTACATACAGATTTCTCAGGACGCAGCTCAGGTATTCCCATCTCTTTAAGACTTTGCTACAGTTTGTTGTGATCCACAAGTCAAAGGCTTTGGCACAGTCAATAAAGCAGAAATAGATGTTTTTCTGGAACTCTCTTGTTTTTCCTATGATCCAATGGATGTTGCAATTTGATCTCTGGTTCCTCTAACTTTTCTAAATCCAGCTTGAACATCTAAAAGTTCTAGGTTCATGTACTGTTGAAGCGTGGCTTGGAGAATTTTGAGCATTACTTTGCTATCATGTGAGATGAATCCAATTGTGTGATAGTTTGACCATTCTTTGCCATTGCCTTTCTTTGGGATTGGAGTCCCTGGTGGCTCAGAGGTTAAAGCGTCTGCCTGGAATGTGGGAGACCAGGTTCGATCCCTGGGTGGGGAAGATCCCCTGGAGAAGGAAAATGGCAACCCACTCCAGTACTCTTTCCTGGAGAATCCCATGGAGGGATGAGCCTGGTAGGCTACAGTCCATGGGGTCCCAAAGAGTTGGACACGACTGAGTGACTTCACTTTCACTTTTCTTTGGGATTGGGGTGAAAACTGACCTTTCCAGATGTGGCCACTGCTGAGTTTTCCAAATTTTCTGGCATATTGTGTGCAGCACTTTCACAGCATCATCTTTCAGCATTTGAAATAGCTCAACTGGAATTCCATCCCTCTACTAGCTTTGTTCATAGTGATCCTTCCTAAGGCCCACTTGACTTCACATTCCAGGATGCTTGGCTCTAGGTGAGTGATCACACCATTGTGGTTATCTGGATTATTAAGATCTTTTATGTACAGTTCTTCTGTGCAGTCTTGCTACCTCTTCTTACTATCTTCTGCTTCTGTTAGATCCATACCATTTTTGTCCTTTGTTTGCCTATCTCTGCATGAAATATTTCCTTCATATCTCTAATATTTTTGAAGATATCTCTACTCTTTCCAATTCTATTGTTTTTCTCTATTACTTTGTATTAATCACTGAGGAAGCCTTTATTTTATTGATTAGGGTTATAAAATTGATTGTCAATAGAATCATCATTTCTGAAAAAGTTTGTTTCTTCTGTTCTGTATACGTTTACATTGCCAAAGGATCTAAGTCTGCAGAATACAAAAATACATTTTAAAAATCATTCTTAAAAGCGACTATGTATTTGACAAGCTGATTTAAGTATAAATACTATTTTCTTGCTGCAAGTGTAAGTATGAGTAGCATGGAAATAACATTTATTATGTCTATTTATACCATAAATAGTGGTATTACACCTGATATATTGCATTTCTGACCTAACAAAGTTTTAGTTTTCATATCTTTCACAGTAATAATGAACTATTTCTACCAATTATGACTCTTTCTTTTTAAATAAAGATATTTTCTATTCTTCAGGGTAGGCTACAATCACAAGACAAATCTGATCAAACACTCTCTAATGTGATATATCCAACTAGGGATTATTTTTGTTTGTTTGTTTGTTTGTTTGCTTTTATGCATGAAATGCCTAAGAAAAATATTAAGGCATCTAAGTGTGTAGAAGTTTTTTTTAATGTATATATAAGTGTAGATTAATAAAAACAACATAAAATAATGTTACTTATCTCAAGTCATATGTAGCTTTTTTGTTTGTTTTATGCTGCCTTATATCATTTGAAAAGTTATATATATATATATATTTGGAAATTAAACTTGAACCAATTGTAACAGCACCAATGCTTTTAATGGATTTACACATATTTGCAAACTCTTAATTGGGCATATATATATATGACTTAGTTTTCTTTTATGACTTAGATACTAATTCAAAAAAAAGTAGATCAAAGGCAGAGGCACCATCATATGTATGCTATGTTGCTACTATAGCTTCTTTTGTTGTTATCTACCTTGCCTTTTTCTATTTTGGTATTCTTTATTATTATTTGGCATAATAATAGCAACATTATTTGGTATTATTTATTATTTTTTCTTTGTTTAATTTTTATTTTATACTAGAGTATAGTTGATTACCAAAGTTGTGTTGGTTTTAGGTGTACAGCAAAGTGATTCAGTTATACATATATATGTATCTATTCTTTTACAAACTGTTTTCCCATTTATGTTATTACAGAGTATTGAGCAGTGTTCCCTATGCTATAGAGTAGGTCCTGGTTGTGGATTGCTACCATAGCTCCTTAAATGATTTCTCTCCTTTTGTCCTTGTGCCTAACCTTGGTGAATTTAGAACAAAATATATGACTTGAGATAAGTGCATTGTTCTAACTTCACCAGGGTTAGGCATAAGCCCACAATGTTTTTGATGATTCATACATTTTTATAAACAAGAAGCATATGCTACAAAATGCAAGTGGAAAAAATATGAACACTGAAAAGGGTTAATTATAGATATTAGAGGACTTTTTCTTTCTAGTGGTGTCTGAGGTTTTTCAAAAATTAGAATCTAATAATAATTGAGAGCACTCATATAGGGCATAAAATATGCAGGCGTGATTCTAAAAACTATATATGTAAACTCATTTCAGTCATAGCATTCTGAAGTGGCTGATATTATTTCTATTTGTAAAGATCATAAATCTGAGGCCTACAGAGGTTGAATAACTTGTCCAAGATAATACAGCAAGTCAGTGGAAGATCCAGGCTTCAAATCTGGGTAGCTGGACTTCAAAATCTGTGCTCAACACACTGCACTATGCTACCAATGAAGACCTCCACCTTTAATTTGAATCAGAGATAGGGAATTCTCTGAAAGTCCAATGGTTAGGGCTTGGTACTTTCACTGCCAGGGTCCACATTCCATCCCCAGTCAGGGAATTAAGACCCTGCAAGCCCAGTGGCAGGAAAAAAAAAAAGAATCGGAGATAGCTAAAGAAGATGGCAGAGTAAGCAGACTCTGGACAGTTCGTATATATCACTATGCCTCACTGGGAAATCCCAACAATTTCTGAATGGCTCAAAAAAGAACCAGTCACAGATCCAAATATTTCAGCTTTAGAAATTTATTTCAGCATGGACATCTGAGTGCTGCAGCTGCTGTGTATGGTCTTTTGTGTGGTCACAGGTGTTGGCTGTATTACTAGAGCACACAATGGAGAATGACAAGGCAAGCATAGTAGGGACTGCCAGCCCCAAGAGATAATGTGCCAAGTTTAGTACTGAAAGTCAAAGACATTCCTGTGTCAGTTTTCTTCTAAATGCATTTTTATTGAAGAAAAACAAAGCTGTCTTCTAAAAACATCATCTGTCCATGGATAAAGGATGGCACTGCCTTAAAAAGAGTAGCATTAGCAGGCTTTGAAAATTAAAATTTTATTTTAATTAAAATTGAATATAATAGACTAATGAAATTAGACAGTTACATCAAGGAATAACCACTTGAATATCAAGTAAACAATAAGAATCTATATATTTCTATTTTAGGAAGTCAAAGTGTTGCTTATTTTTTCATGGGAAAAAAATTAAAAATTGAAAAATAAACCATAACCAGTGCTTAACAAACAAACAAAAAAACACCTGGAACTTTCTATAAATAGAGGCTTCAATGACTGTATTAAGTGGTGCTTTGGTCAAGGGCACTAGAGTTTTCCTTATACGAGTTGAGTCATCCAACTGACTTAAACAAGTATCTGTGGATGATGATTATTCACATGTACTATCGCAAGATGAATATACACATAAACTATAGATCTTGATAGCAAAAAGAAAACAGTACACAAGTCACTTTAATATAAATACATTAAGAAAGTAACACGATAAAATTACAAAGAAATGTTAGGATTCAAAGGAAGAAGATCCCCTTATCAGTTTTGAGACTAAGATGGTCCTAAGTAGGAATTAGAATTTGAGTTGGTGCCTAAGAAGTTAAAGCATGCATTCAACTAGAGAAAAAGGAAGGCATTCCAAGGATGGGGAGAATTGAATGAATAAAGAGGAAGAGATGGGAAGATAAAATTTCAACATGAATGGAGATCTGTTCAAATTTTCTGAGGCAAAGTTTCAGTAACCTAGAAAAGATTACAGTCTAGTAACAGAACTGTGAACCAAAGGACAAGTACTAGGTCTTGTTCAAACTCCTCAGACCCGTGGTTGGATATATAACAGGAATTTGGAATTTAGGTGAAAGTGAAATGTTAAATGAAACTATTTGTGTAATAATATCTATGCAGATAACCATTATGTAATTAATGTAAGAGTCTGCATGTGCTCAGTATTGTCAAACTCTTTGAGACCCCATAGACTGTAGCTAAGCTTCTCTGTCCATGGAATTTTTCAGATATGAATACTGGAGTGGGCTGCCATTTCCTACTCCAGGGGATCCTTCAGACCTAGGGATTGAACTGGCATCTCCTGCATTAGAAAGCAGATTCTTTACCACTGCAACAATGTAAACCATACAAGACACATTAAGGCACATACAAGACTGTGCACAGGAACAAAGAATACAGATTAATTTGCCTAGACAGTCAGAGGAGACTTCAAAGAGGATATTTAAGCTAAGCAGATTTTAAAGAGTAACTAAGAGGTTTCCAGATGAAGTGAGTAAAGAATGGTATTTTTTAGAGACGACACGACATACAGCAGCATGCTATATTATGCAAATGGTAAATTACTCAATATGGTTTAATAAAAAGGAAGTAGGAGATGATTGGCAGGGAGAATGGGGCTGACTGAGAATTGGGACATACGAAAACAAATAAAGTTGGATTGTATATGCCCTTCTGAGAATATAGACTCTGTGCCCTAGGTAAGGGGGTGCCAATAATTAGAGTGTTGATATGATAAAAGTTTTTGTTTCAAAAATATGGCAATCAATATGGAGAATGAAGTGAAAGTGGTAAGTTTCTGCAGACTAGAAAAAGCAACCATGAAAATTAGAACGTGACACATAAATAAGTAAAAAATGAGCATGGGAAAACCTATATACATAAATGTAAAACATAAAAGTAAAGTGAAGTCGTTCAGTCATGTCCAGTTCTTTGCGACCCCCTGGACCATAGCCTGCCAGGCTCCTCCGTCAATGTCAATGGGATTTTCCAGGCAAGAATACTGGAGTGGGTTGCCATTTCCTTCTCCAGGGGATCTTCCCAACCCAGGGATCGAACCCAAGTTTCCTGCACTACAGGCAGACTCTTTACTGTCTGAGCCAGCAGGGAAGCTCACATGAATGCTACTGCTACTACTACTGCTAAGTCGTTTTAGTCGTGTCCGACTCTGTGTGACCCCATAGATGACAGCCCACCAGGCTCCCCCATCCCTGGGATTCTCCAGGCAAGAATACTGGAGTGGGTTGCTATTTCCTTCTCCAAGGCATGAAAGTCAAAGGTGTTATATCCCTGAATCATCAGAGTAGGCTGGCTTTAGACAAAATTTATCATTTGGGATTTGGATTCAGATTTTTTTTTTTTTTGCAGTTCCCACATTTTAACTTTTATGTTACTCTTAAGTAACAAAAAGCAAAGTAATGCTTTAACTCATGGATCTGACATCAATTCTATATTTCAACATGTACTAAAGATGCTAGTAACATCAATATATACATTTTTCTTCATGTCATAATACATCAGTTATAGTACTGCTAAGTCACTTCAGTCATGTCCGACTCTGTGCGACCCCATAGACAGCAGCCCACCAGTCTTCCCCGTCCCTGGGATTCTCCAGGCAAGAACACTGGAGTGGGTTGCCATTTCCTTCTCCAATGCATGAAAGTGAAAGTGAAAAGTGAAAGTGAAGTCGCTCAGTCGTGTCTAACTCTAGCCACCCCATGGACTGCAGCCTACCAGGCTCCTCCGTCCGTGGGATTTTCCAGGCAAAAGTACTGGAGTAGGATGCCATTGCCTTCTCCAGTTATAGTACAATTTGGTGTAATAGTAATACATATATAGAATATGATACACATATAGAGTACAGATGATAAACTGCTCTAGCTTGCTACAGCCTTATAATGTACATAGCATCCTGATGCAAGGAGAGTTTGACTGTGATGACCCAAATATTTAATATATTAAGTATTTGAGTGCATGACTTAGCAATACCCTCCAACTTAACATAATTTTTAAAAATAAACCCAATCATTCAATCTTTCCCTATTTCTAAGCTGCCAATTAGTCCTGAGGAAAGACATAAAATGGTAATGCTTTGTACCATTACAAACTGATCTAGGCTCTCACTTCTGCTAAGTGATTTCTGCTTATCTCTACTTAAAATCTTGTTACTTTACCCAAAGTTCTTAAAGTATTTTTATATTTTTCACAGATATCAAGCTGGCTTTTTTTTTCCTCCCTTAATTCTCTAGAAATCAAGTTGTTTTTCTTGAGGCCATTTAATGTGAGCTACCTCAATATTTATCCACATCAGAATGATCTGAATATTCCTCCTATGTTCTTTTTGTCTTCAAGAAATAGTCTTTGAGGATATTTCTCCAAATGTTCAAGGGTAACTCTCCAAAAATTTTCTCTCATATTACCCTTTGGTCATCTACACAACCTCTTTGACCTTCAGTTTTCCCTCTTAGTCTATAAATATGACTAAAATTTCTCCAACTGTAAGCAAACTTTCAGCACTCTTTATAACCTGAACTCTCCTGAGCCAGTATGCTAAATCCCTCATCATCACATTCATTGCAACAGAGTCTACAAAATTCTTCCTACATTTTCACTCCTTAACCCTTTGTAATTTGAGTTCTACTACCATCTCTCTACCCTACAGATTTAACCTCTTCAAAAATTAACCTTCAGCTCTCCAAATCCAAGGCTGCTCCAGATATTTCATAATCTTAAATGCTTCTTATTCTTTATCCTCTTAAATTGTTCTTTGATATCTGATATTATTTTGCACCAGTTTTTGAAACTATATTTCCATTATCATCTGCAGTACAGTCAGACCTCCATAGCCATAGGTTCCACACCTGAAAATTCAACAAACTGCAGATCAAAAATATTCAGAAAAATTTCTAGAAGGTTCCCCAAATCAAAATTATTTACATAGTATTTATATTGCATTAGGTTTCATAAGTAATATCAAGATTATTTAAAGAATATTGGAGGATGTACAGAGTTTCATGCAAATACTATATTTCATATAAGGGACTTGATCAACTGTGGATTTCGGAATCTGCAGCAGTCCTGAAAGTGATACTCTGAAGATACTAAGGGACAACTATGCTGTTTGTTCTCTGCCTCATGTTCCTCATCCTAAGCGTTAGTATTCTCCACATTCAGTCCTTACTGCTCAACTCTGCTCTCTAAACATTCTCTCCAGAGCCAATGCTGATTTTACCATTGCTTTTAATGGTAAAAATGTTTTTAAATAATTTTGATCTGAATAATTCCTGAATCTCTACTTCTATATGAGGTCATGCTAAAGTTTCAGTCCCTTTTTTTCAAACAAACCCCTCTAAGAAGGTATAATTAACATTCTTAAATAAACTAGGTATTTACTTTATTTACACAGCTAATATTTAAGAAATAAGCAGTGAAATGATTAGGATTAAAGGAGCATAATATATACATTTTGTGTCAGAAAAAAGTATGTATAACCCATGGAATATGTACATGTACATGTATATATAGATAGACAGATATACATATTTGTGTGTAGAATTGACAACTCTAAGTAAATTTGTGTATATGGATTTTTGTATTATTTTTATACTTAAACTTTTCTGTAAGCTGAAATTATTTCCAAATGTAAATTATAAAAATATCTGCAATGTAATTGAAATTGTACTGAGAGGTATTTCATACTTTTGAAGAAATTTATCATAAAACAAGAAAATTAGATACAAATAAACTAATCTTTCAACTCAAGATGCTTACAAAACAAAAAGACACAATTTATATATCTAAGGTAAATATGAAGAAAACATTAAATAATGTGGTCAAGGGTAAAAATTAATATATGTGAGTAATATATATGAGTATCCCTGTTTTAAGAAGATTGCCCTGGAGTAGGAAATGGCAACCCACTCCAGTATTCTTGTCTGGAAAATTGCATGGACAAAGGAGCCAGACAGGCTACAGTCCATAAGGTCAGAAAAGAATTGGACAGACTTAGTGACTAACCAACAGCAACAATAAAGCTGGAGGAAATATTCAGCTACCAATTTATTGCTAAATAGGTCCTCATTCATTCCCAATGGAGATGAACCATTCAATTTAATATTCATATGTCTTTCCTTACATCTGATTAAAATAAGTCCTTACTCCTTTTAGTGCATAATCATTGAGGAAAATCTTTACCACTGTTTCAATGGTGATCTAAATAACACATTAATTTTAAAAAACATCTTTTTTTATGATTTCAAATACCATCAGGATGAAGTGTTTATAGTTCATGGAAATATGAAAGAATGCCTGAAAATTTTCACTTTCTAGAGTCCAGTTTACATATTAGAATGGCAGCAATTCATCCCAGTAACTTTTATATGAATAATTAAAGTATAATAATAGTCACAAAAAGAAATTACTTCTTCCAACCGCTCACTTGAAAGTAACAGGAGTGTGCTGTAACAGGAATGCAAATAAACAGGAATGTAAGTAACAGGAATGTAAATAAAATCTTTAAATAACTAAGTATAAAGGAGGATGTTTAAGACACCAATCAAGGAAAACATTATTAAAAATCTCGTCAATGTGAGTACAGAGATCAGCTCATATGTAAGTTATCAAAATATGACAAATATCCACATTTGTATTCAATAGCTCACATTTATGGCCTTTGCTTCATTGGTGGTGCTTCCTGGTCCCAAAGTCAAGAATACAAAGAGGTCTCAGTAAGGAAAAAGGATCAAGAGCTGAAAAATCACCAGGCCAGGCAGGAGGATGCTCTTCTGGTTTGGGTTTTCACTTCATAGTTTCTATATTTCAAGAATGGGTCAGATACTGGTTCACTCCACAGATACTGATTCATGAGTCTAAGCCAGAATGAACTGGATTGAGTCTTCTTAGTTTTTATTCCAAATTTCTATTAAAGGGAATTCTTGGCCAAGATTTGGTAAGGAATTCTCCTTGAACTAAGGATAGTGGTCTCCTCATGTTTCCTAAAGTTTCCCTGATGCTTTTAAAAGCCTTTTAGCTTCTATTACTGAATGTCATTTTATTATAAATTCAGGGATTCCATCTTATAGATTGCATGTTCAGAAAAGGAGATCATTAATGCCTTGTGGAAATCCCTAAATATATATATTTTTTGCAAAAATGCACACACCTTTTAAAAATGACCTTCTTGTTTTACCAAATGAATGCAAACAAACTCTTTAAATAACTGAGTAGAAGGGAGGATGTTTAAGACACCAATCAAGGAAAACATTATTAAAAGCTCACATTTATGGACTTTCCATTTTAAATGGATAGAAGTTGCTTGAAAACTATGGAATGTCTATTTTCAGTGGGGCATTGATTGACTCAAGGAGTTGCTTGAAAGAATAAATGCATTCAATTCAGTTCAGTTCAGTTGCTCAGTCGTGTCCAACTCTTTGCGACCCCATGAATCATAGCACGCCAGGCCTCCCTGTCCATCACCAGCTCCCGGAGTTCACTCAGACTCACGACCATCGAGTCCATAATGCCATCCAGCCATCTCATCCTCGGTAGTCCCCTTCTCCTTCTGCCCCCAATGCCTCCCAGCATCAGAGTCTTTTCCAATGAGTCAACTCTTCGCATGAGGTGGCCAAAGTACTGGAGTTTCAGCTTTAGCATCATTCCTTCCAAAGAAATCCCAGGGCTGATCTCCTTCAGAAGGGACTGGTTGGATCTCCTTGCAGTCCAAAGGACTCTCAAGAGTCTTCTCCAACACCACAGTTCAAACACATCAATTCTTCAGCACTCAACCTTCTTCACAGTCCAACTCTCACATCCATACACGACTACTGGAAAAACCATAGCCTTGACTAGATGGACTTAGTCAGCAAAGTAATATCTCTGCTTTTGAATATGCTATCTAGGTTGGTCATAACTTTACTTCCAAGAAGTAAATGTCTTTTAATTTCATGGCTGCAGTCACCATCTGCAGTGATTTTGGAGCCCCCAAAAATAAAGTCTGACACTGTTTCCACTGTTTCCCCATCTATTTTCCATGAAGTGCTGGGACCAGATGCTATGATCTTCGTTTTCTAAATGTTGAGCTTTAAGCCAACTTTTTCACTCTCTTCTTTCACTTCTTCAAGAGGCTTTTTAGTTCTTCTTCACTTTCTGCCATAAGGGTGGTGGAATTACAGAGCACTGATTAGTTCTCAAAAAGATAAATGTATCAAACCTACCCTACTGTTTGCTTACAGCAGTTTCATCGTGTGTAGCCTTCCCTCACACTTTCAAAGCCTTCAGGGTGTTGGATTCCAACAAGGGCATAGCTTTGGATCTCCAGTTCTTCTCCTATATTTGATCATCCATACTCCTGTTCTTTTTTTCTTCCACCATTCAGAGACTTTTTTTAAAATCAAAGATGAAGTTTCCAGATATATAAAGTGAATAACTATTTTCTTCATTTTTGTTTCACAATTTCTGTGGTACACTTCATTTTATATTGGTTAATATCTCATACTTCATGTGAATTAAAACTTAAAGCTTCTATATAGAATTAGATCTTACAGAAAAGAAACACTGTTTACTCATTGGTCCTGTCAATTTATTGTTATTCAGTCGCTGAGTTGTGCCCATATCTGCAACTCCATGGACTGCAGAATGCCAGGCTTCCCTGTCCATCACCATCTCCCAAGGTTTATTCAAACTCATGTCCATCAAGTCGGTGATGCCATCCAACCATTTCATCCTCTGTCATCCCCTTCTCCTCCTGCCTTCAATTTTTCCCAGCATCAGGGTATTTTGTAATGAGTCAGCTCTTCGCATCAGGTGACCAAAGTATTGGAGCTGCAGCTTCAGCATCAATCTTTCCAATGAATATTCAGAGTTGATTTTCTTTAAGACTGACTGGCTTGTTCTCCTTGCAGTCAAAGGGACTCTCAGGAGTCTTCTCCAGAACCACAGTTTGAAAGCATCAATTCTTTGGCACTCAGCTTTTTTTATCACCCAACTCTCACATCCATAAATGACTACTGGAAAAACCATATCTTTGACTATAAGGACCTTTACAGGCAAAGTAATGTCTCTGCAATAAGTATTTCATGATCTGAACCACAGTCAGCTCCTGGTCTTGTTTCTGCTGACTGTACAGAGCTACTCCATCTTCAGCTAAAAAAGAATATATCCAATCTGATTTTGGTATTGACCACATGGTGATGTCCATGTGTAGAGTTGTCTCTTGTGTTGTTGGAAGAAGGGGATGCTATGACCAGTACACTCTCTTGGCAAAAGTCTGGTAGTCTTTCTCCTCATTCATTTTGTACTCTAAGATCAAACTTGTCTGACACTCTAGGTATATGTTGAGTTCCTACTACTGCATTCCAGTTCCCTATAATGAAAATTACATCTTTTTTGGGTGTTAGTTCTAGAAGATCTTGTAGGTTTTCAGAGAACCATTCAACTGTAGCTTCTTTGGCATTAGTGGTTGTGGTATAGACTAGGATTACTGTGATGTTGAATGCTTTGCCTTGGAAACAAACCAAAATCATTCTATAATTTTTGAGACTGCCCACAAGTACTGCACTTTGGAATCCTTTGTTGACTATAAGGGCTGTTCCACTTATTCTAAGAAATTCCTGCCAACAGTAGTAGATATAATGGTCTTCTGAAATTAAATTTGCCCATTCCTGTCTATTTTTGTTTACTGATATCTGAACTGTTGATGTTCACTCTTGCCATATCCTGTTTGATCACGTCCAATTTAACTTGATTTATGAGCCTAACATTCCAGGTTCCTATGCAATACTGTTCTTTACAACAATACTTCACTTTTCTTGGAAGAAAAGTAATGACAAACCTTGACAGCATATTAAAAAGCAGAGACATGACTTTGCCTACAAAGATCCAAAGCTATGGTTTTTATAGTAGTCATGTACAGATGTGAGAGCTGGACAGCAAAAGAGGCTGAACACTGAAGAACTGATGCCTTTGTACTATGGTGTTGGAGAAGACTCTTGAGGGTCCCTTGGACAGCAAAGAGATTAAACCAGTCAATCGTAAAGGAAACAATACTGAATATTCACTGGAAGTACTGATGTTGAAGCTGAAGCTCCAATACTCTGGCCACCTGTTGCAAAGAGCTCATTCTTTGGAAAAGACCTTGATGCTGAGAAAGATTGAAGGCAGGAGGAGAAAGGGAAAACAGAGGATGAGACGGTTGAATGGCATCACTGACTCAATGGATATGAGTTTGAGCAAGCTCCGGGAGATGGTGAAGGACAGGGAAGCCTGGTGTGCTGCAGCCCATGGGTCTCAAATAGTTGGGCATGCCTGACCAACGGAACTACAACAACTGCTTTCTAAAATGCTGTCTAGGTTTGTCATAGCTTTCCTTTCCAAGGAGCAATTGTCTTTTAATTTCATGGCTGCAGTCATCATCCACAGTGATTTTCAGCCCAAGAAAATAAAGTCTCTATTTCCACTGCTTCCTCATTTATTTGGCAAAAGTGATTGGACTGGATGCCATGATCTTATGTTTTTGAAAGCTGAGTTTTAAGCCAACCTGTTATCTCTCCTCTTTTACCTTTATCAAGAGGTTCTTCAATTCCTCTTCACTTTCTTCCATCTAGGTTGTGTCATCTGTGAAAGTTTGTTGCTGAGCCACAAAAGACGCTGGGATTCTTGGCCTCCAGAGGAGAAGAATTCAATCCAGGGCCAGAGACGAGGCTTGATCTCTCAGGGCTTTTGTGTAATAGAGTTTTATTAAAGTAAAAAAGGGATAGAGAATGCTCCTGACATAGATATCAGAAGGGGGCAGAAAGAGTACCCCCTTGCCAGTGTTAGCAATGGAGTTATATATCTTTTAATTAGTTATTACAATGAATCAAAAAAATGTCTGGAAGTTGTAAAAGTTTTACCAGACCCACTCCCACAATTTACATTCTAAGATACCAGGATTACTCAGAAGGTTTTCAGGAAGAAGAAACTGTCCTCAAGCAGGATACATTGTTGCTGTAGAATCCCTAGTACAGAGTTTAAACTGAGTTGTGTAATTGACTAAGACTAAGGAATGTAGACAAAAAAAAAGTTTGTCCTTTCCTCCTTGAGAATTCCAGACCCCTCTCTCCTTGGGGACACCAGACTTCTTATCAACATGCCTAGGACTTGACTCTCATCTGCATATCTGAAGTTATTGATATTTCTCCTGGCAACTTTGATTTCAGTTTGAGCTTCATCTACCTTGACATTTTGCATGATGTATTATGCATATAAGTGAAATAAGAAGAGTGACAATATACCACCTTGACATACTGCTTTCCCAATTTGGAACCAGGCCATTGTTCCATGTCCAATTCTAACTATTGCTTCTTAACCTGCATACAGGTTTCTCAGGAGGCAGAAAAGGTGGCCTTGTATTCCCATTTTTTTATTAATTTTATTTTTTTACTTTACAATACTGTATTGGTTTTGCCATACATTGATATGAATCCACCACAGGTGTACATGAGTTCCCAACCCTGAACCCCCCTCCCACCACCCTCCTCATATCATCTCTCTGGGTCATCCCAGTGCACCAGCCCCAAGAATCCTGTATCCTATATCGAACCTAGACTGGCGATTCATTTCTTACATGATAGTGTACATGTTTCAATGTCATTCTCCCAAATCATCCCACCCTCTCCCTCTCCCACAGAGTCCAAAAGTCTGTTCTTTACATCTGTGTCTCTTTTGCTGTCTCTTAGGGTTATCATTACCATCTTTCTAAATTCCATATATATGTGTTAGTATACTGTATTGGTGTTTTTCTTTCTGGCTTACTTCACTCTGTATAATCGGCTCCAGTTTCATCCATCTCATCAGAACTGATTCAAATGTATTCTTTTTAACGGCTGAGTAATACTCCATTGTGTATATGTACCACAGCTTTCTTATCCATTCCTCTGCTGATGGACATCTAGGTTGTTTCCATGTCCTGGCTATTATAAACAGTGTTGCAATGAACATTGGGGTACACGTGTCTCTTTCAATTCTGGTTTCCTTGTGTGTATGCCCAGCAGTTGGATTGCTGGGTCATAAGGCAGTTTTATTTGTAGTTTTTTAAGGAATCTCCACACTGTTCTCCATAGTGGCTGTACTAGTATTCCCGTATTCCCATCTTTTTAAAAATTTTCCAGGTTGTTGTGATGCACATAGTCAAAGGCTTTCCCATAGTCAATGAAGCAGAAGTAAATGTTTTTCTTAAATTCTCTTGCTTTTTTATGATCCAGTTGATGTTGGCAATTTGATCTCTGGTTCCTTTGCTGTCTCTAAATCCAGCTTGTACATCTGGAAGTCTTGGTTCATGTACTGTTGAGTCCTAGCTTGGAGAATTTTGAACATTACCTTGCTAGCATGTAAAAGGAGTGAAATTGTATGAACATTCTTTAGCATTGCCTTTCTTTGGGATTTGAATGAAAACTGGCTTTTTCCAATCCTGTGGCCACTGCTGAGTTTTCTCAATTTGTTGCCATATTGAGTGTAGCACTTTAACATAATCATTTTTTAAGATTTGAAATATCTCAACTGGAATTCCATTATCTCCACTAGCTTTGTCCATAGTGTTGCTTCCTAAGATCCACTTGATTTCACACTCCAGGATGTCTGGCTCTAGGTGAGTGATCACAACACTGTGCTATCCTGGTCTTTAAGATCTTTTTTTTTTTTAATATAAATTTATTTATTTTAATTGGAGGTTAATTACTTTACAATATTGTATTGGTTTTGCCATACATCAACATGAATCCTCCACAGGTATACACGTGTTCCCCATCCTGAACCCCCCTTGCTCCTCCCTCCCCACAGCATCTCTCTGGGTCGTCTCAGCTCTTCTGTGTATTTTTGCTACCTCTTCTTACTATCTCTCCTTCTGTTCAGTCCATGCCATTTCTGTCCTTTACTGTGCCGATCTTTTCATGAAATGTTCCCTTGGTATGTTTAATTTACTTGAAGAGATCTCTAGTCTTTCCCTTTCTATTATTTTCCTTTATTTATTTGCATTGTTCACTTAGGAGGGCTTCCTTATCTTTCCTTGTTAGTCTTTGGAACTCTACATTCAGATGGGTATATATTTTCTTTTCTCCTTTGCCTTTTGCTTCTCTTCTAGTCTCAGCTATTTGTAAGGCCTCCTCAGACAGCCATTTTTTTCCTTTTTTGCATTTTTTTTTCTTGTGGATGGTTTTGATCACTGCCTCCTGCACAAACCTCCATTTATGGTTCTTCGGGTACTCTATCAGATCTAATCCCTTGAATATATTTATTACTTCCACTGTATAATCATGAGGGATTAGATTTAGGTCATACCTGAATGGCCTAGTGGTTTTCCCTACTTTTTTTCATTTTAAGTCTGAATTTTGCAATACGGAGATCATATTCTGAGCCACAGTCAGCTCACAGTGTTGTTTTTGCTGATTGTATAGAACTTCTCCATCTTTGGCTGCAAAGAAAATAATCAGTCTGATTTCAGTATTGACCATCTGGTGATGTCCATGTGTAGTCATTTCTTGTGTGGTTGGAAGAGGGTGTTTGCTATGACCAGTGAATTCTTTTGGCAAAACTCTGTTAGTCTTTGCTCTGCTTTATTTTTTACTCTTAGGCTAGCTTGCCTATTACTCCAGATATCTCTTGCCTTCCTACTTTTGCATTCCAGTCCCCTATGATGAAAAGTACATCTTTTTTCGTGTGTGTGTGTGTGTGTGTGTGTGTGTGTTAGTTCTAGAAGGACTTGTACGTCTTCACAGAACCATTCAACTTCAGCTTCTTCAGCATTAGTGGTTGGGACATAGACTTGGATTACTTTGATGTTGAATGGTATGCCTTGGAAACAAATTGAGATGATTCTGTCATTTTTCAAACTGCACCCAAGGACTGTATTTTGGACTTTTTGTTGACTTTGTGGGCCACTTAATTTCTTCTAAAGGATTCTTGACCAAAGTAGTAGATATAATGGTCATCTGAATTATATTTGCTCATTCCCGTCCATTTCAGTTTACTGATTCCTAAAATGTCGATTTCACTCTTGCCATCTCCTGTTTGACCACTTCCAATTTACCTTGATTCATGGACCTAACATTCTAGATTCCTATGCAATATTTTTCCTTACAGCATCAGACTCTATTTTCACCACCAGACACATCGACTACTGGGTATTGTTTAAGCTTTGATTCAGACTCTTCATTTTTTCTGAAGCTATTTTTCTGCTCTTCTCCAGTAACATATTGGCACCTACTGAACTGTGAATTTATCTTTCAGTATCATACCTTTTTGTTTTTTTCATACTGTTCATGTGGTCCTCAAGAAAGGAATGCTGAATCCCTTCTCCTGTGAACCATGTTTTCTCAGAATGCTCCATCATGACCAGTCCATCTTGGTTGGCCCTGCACAGCAAGGTTCATAGTTTCATTGAGCTACCCATGTGGTCAATTTGATTAGTTATCTGTGGTAGTGGTTTTCATTCTGTCTGCCCTCTGACGCATGAAGATAAGAGGCTTGTGAAACCTTCCTGATACAAAGGACTGGCTGTGGAGAAAACTGGGTCTTGCTCTGGCCATACTTGGTAAATCTTTAATCCAATTTTCTGCTATCTGTGGGTCTGTATTCCCGCCCTGTAGTTTGCCTTGAGCTCACACTATTGTGGGGTTAATGACGACCTCCTCCAAAAGGATTTATGCCAGTGTACCATAACTCCCAGTGTTACAGGAAGGGGAACCCCTTCCAGGGCCTGAAAGTAGGCTCTTGTCTAACCCTCAGAAATGGATTGTCCAAGGAGACACATGTGCTAACAAAGCAAGAGATTATTGGAAAGGTGAGCAGAGAACAGTAGGGTAAAGGAATCCAGGATAAGTGCTCTCCACATGGCTCACTTCTATGGTGATTGGGATTAGTTTCTGTGTTGTCTTTGGCTAATCATTCTGACTCAGAGTCTTTCCTGGTGGCACACACATTGCTCATTCACAATGGATGCTAGTGAGAAGTGGTTGGACAATTGATGTCTCCTTTTGACCTTTTCTGAACTCTTCCAGTTGGTGGTTGCTTATTAGTTTTATGTTCCTTACCAGGACCTCTTATCATAAAACAGTGCAAAAGGTTACAGTGTTGCCTAGCCAGGGTGAGTGGTTTCAGTCAGCATGGTTCCACTAACACCAGAACTGCTACAGTCAGTGTCCCTGGCCCAGCAACAGGCCACTGTTGACCCATGCCTCCACCAGAGACTCCAGAACACTCACAGACAAGTCTAGCTCAGTCTCTGGTGGGACCACTGCTCCTTTCTTCTGGGTCCTGGTGCACACAAGGTTTTGTTTGTGCCCTCCAAGAGTGTATTTCCCCAGTCCTGTGGAAGTTCTGTAATCAAAACCCACTTACCCTTAAAGTCAAATTCCTTGGGGGTTCTCAGTCCCTTTTCTGGATCCCCAGGTTGGAGAATTTGTTGTGGGCACTAGAAATTTCACAACAGTGTAGAACTTCTTTGGTGTAATTGTTTTCCTGTTTGTGGGTCGTCTACTTGGTGGCTCTATAGTAGGGCTAATGGTGACCTCCTCCAAGAGGACTTATGCCAAACACTGAGCCTCTCAGGACTGTTGCTACCAGATCCTTGTCCCTGTGGCAGGACACTGCTGACCTGTGCCTCTGCAGGAGACACTCAAACACTCACAGGCAGGTCTGGCTCGGTCTTTGTGAGAATCACTGTTCCTTTCCTTGGTTCTAGTGAACACAAGGTTTTGTTTGTTCATTCCAAGCATCTCTAGCAGTATGAGACTTGATTTTAAATGTGATTGCACCCCTATTACCATCTTGTTGTGTCTTTCCCTTTACCCTTAGACGGGGAGAATCATTTCTGGTGGTATCCAACACTCTCCCATTGATGGTTTTCAACAGCTAGTTGCAATTTTGGTGCAATCGCAGGAGAAGACTAGCACAAGTCCATTTACTCTGCCATCTTGAGTGTCCACTCTTTCTATTTATAGATAGGATTAATTCAATTCAGAGTTCTTTTAGAAACCACTTATAATCTCCCATCACCTAGGCAATAATGGAATGCAACTTTCGTTCACATTTTTTAAGTTCTGGGGAACTCTCTTTAACCTTTATTTTTAATACACATGCATTTTAAAGTGTATATTGCTCATTTGTATGACTATGGTGTGATCACTCACCAAGAGTCAGACATCCTGAAATGCAAAGTCAAGTGGGCCTTAGGAAGCATCACTATGAACAAAGCTAGTGGAGGTGATAGAATTCCAGTTGAGCTCTTTCAAATCCTGAAAGATGATGCTGTGAAAGTGTTTACTCAATATGCCAGCAAATTTAGAAAACTCAGCAATGGTCACAGGACTGGAAAAGATCACATTTCAACATTTCATTCCAATCCCAAAAAAGGGCAATGCCAAAGATTGTTCAAACTACAGCACAATTGAACATATCTCACACACTAGCAAAGTGATGCTCAAAATTCTCCAAGTCAGACTTTGACAGTATGTGAACTAAGAACTTACTGATGTTCAAGATGGATTTCAAAAAAACAGAGGAACCAAAGATCAGATTGTCAATATCTGTTGGATCATATACAAGGCAAGATAATTCCAGAAAAACATCTATCTGTCTAACTGATTATGCTAAAGTCTTTGTCTGTGAAGATTACAACAAACTGTGGGAAATTCTTCAAGAGATAGTAGTATCAGATCACTTCCCCTGTCTCTTGAGAAATAAGTATGCAGGTCAAGAATCAACAGTTAGAATCAGACGTGGAGCAAAAGACTGGTTCTAAATTGGGAAAGGAGTATGTCAAGGCTGTATATTGTCACCATGCTTACTTTACTTATATGCAGAGTACATCATGTGAAATTCCAGACTGGATGTAACACAAGCTAGAATCAAGATTGCCAGGAGAAATATCAATAACTTCAGATATGCAGATGTCCAGAGAAGGCACTGGCGACCCACTCCAGTACCCTTGCCTGGTAGAATCCCAAGGATGGAGGAGCCCAGTGGGCTGCCACTTATGTGGTTGCACAGAGTCAGACACGACTGATGTGACTTAGCAGCAGCAGCAGCATGCAGATGTCACCATCCTTATGGAAGAAAGTGAAGAGGAATTAAAGAGCTTCTTGATGAAAGTGAAAGAGGAGAGTGGAAAATCTGGCTTAAAACTCAACATTCAAAATACGAAGATCATGGCATCTGGTCACATCACTTCATGGCAAATAGATGGGGAAACAATGAAAACAGTGACAGACTTTATTTTGGGGGGCTCCAAAATCACTGCAGATGGTGACTGCACCCATGAAATGAAAATATGCTTGCTCCTTGGCAGAAAAGCTGACAACCTAGACAGCATACTAAAAAGTAGAGATATTACAGACAAAAGTCCATCTAGTCAAAGCTATGGTTTTCCCAGTAGTCATGTATGGATATGAGAGTAGGACTATGAAGAAAGCTGAGAGCCAAATAATTGATGCTTTTGAACTGATGTTGGAGAAGACTCTTGAGAGTTCATTGGATGTCAGGATAACAAACCAGTCAATCCTAAAGGAAATCAGTCCTGAATATTCATTGGAAGTACTGATGCTGAAGCTGAAACTCCAATACTTTGGCCACTTGATGCAAAGAGCCGACTCATTGGAAAAGACCCTTATTCTGGAAAAGATTGAAGACAGGAGGATAAGGGGGCGACAGAAGATGAGATGGTTGGATGGCATCACTGACTCAATGGATATGAGTTTGAGCAAACTCCAGGAGTTGGTGATGGACAGGGAAGCCTGGTGTGCTGCAGTCCATGGGATTGTAAAGAGTCAGACACAACTGAATGGCTGAACTGACCTAAGCTCAGAAGAAATAGAAAATATTAACAGACTGATTATAAATAGTAAATGAATTTGTAATTTAAAAACTCCCAGCAAACAAAAGTTTAGGACCCGGTGGTTCCTCAGGTAAAGTCTAACATTTAGAGAAGAGTTAGCATATATTCTTTTGAACCTATTTTTAAAAAATTGCAGAGGATGAAACAATTTTGAACTCATTCAATGAGGTCACCATCACCCTGATAACAAAACCAGACCCAGACACTATAAAGGAAGAAAATTACAGCCAATATCACAGATAAACATAGATTCAAAAATCATCAATAAAATACAAGCAATCTGTATCCAACAAGACATTAAAAGACCATATACCATGATCAAGTGAGATTTAATCCCACGGATGCAAGGATTTTTCATTATCTACAAATCAATCAGTGTGGTGTACCAAACTGAAGAATAAAAAACAATTTCAATACATGCAGAAAAAGCTTTCAGTAAAATTCAGAAATAATTTGTGACTCTCCAGAAATAACTCTCTCTCTGAAGTAACTCTCCAGAAAGTGGGAACAGAGGGAACATATGACATACCCACAGCTAACATCATACTCGATGGTGAAAAGGTGAAAGCATTTCCTCTGAGATCAGGAACAAGACAAGGATATCCACTCTCTCCACTTTTATTCAACATAGTTTTGGAAGTCCTAGCCAGAGCAATCAGAAAAGTAAAAGAAATAAAAGGAATCAAAACTGGGGAAATAGAAGTAAAATTGTCACTATTTGCAAATGACATGATATTATTATACATGTGAAAGTATTAGTTGCTCAGTCATGTACAACTCTGCAACACCATGGACTGTAGACAACTAGGCTCTTCTGTCCATGTAATTCTCCAGGAAAGAATACTGGAGTGGGTAGTCATTCCCTTTTCCAAGGAATCTTCTCAACCCTGGGATCAAACCTGGGTCTCCTGCATTGCAGGCAGATTTTTTTTTTTTTTACCATCTGAGCCACCAGAGAAGCCTGATACTATACATAGAAAATCCTAAAGATGCTTAGTTTTGAAGTTTCAGTGAACCCAAGAGTAAATTATACACAATAACCTAGAAAAAATAGTTGGTCCCCAAAGAGAAGCATTTATTTCTACACTGCAGATTTATTTTCCAATCAGCAAGAAGGTATTAAGCTTTTTGAGTAATGATTGTTTAAAGATTCAGAGGAGAGGGTAGACTTTTGTTAATTGTAAAATAAATCTGAAGCAGAAACAGGAGATTATGCCCAAGAAAAACTGAATATGTTTTCTAAAGCATAAAGATAACCTTGTAAACTATTCCCCTCACTGAATTTAGGACCACTTATAATCAAGTCACACATAGTGTATCTGGCCTGGGACTAAGTTCTCTATCAATTGTAGTATCAATAACCCTTGACCTATGCAGTTTAGACATTTTCCCACCAGGAAACTTATATGACTTTTGCTCATTCCCTCAGGATATTTCTAGATATTTACTAATTAATCTCACAAATTCATCAGCATTAACTTTTTAATGCATGATTCTGAGTAAAAATACATTCTACCACGATATGTGTTTTATGTTAATATAGTTTCTTAGAAAAAAAAACTCACAACCCAAAGTTTTCATACTAAGATATTTTCAAGTTTTGAGACTTTTTAAGCACATGCTTTTGTTTCAATGATAATAACCACAGAAAATTAGCAAAGGGTTATTGAATATCCTTTATAACTAAGGGGTGTTTGATTTCAGTTTTTCTATAAATGTGTGAATTTTTACTCTCCATCTTTCTAGAGATCGAACCCAGGTCTCCTACATTGCAGGTGGATTCATTACCATCTGAGTCACCAGGGAAGCCCAAGAATACTGGAGTGAGTAGTCTATCCCTTCTCCAGGGGATCTTGCCCACCCAGGAATCCAACTGGGTCTTCTGCATTGCAGGCCGATTCTTTACCAGTTGAACTACCAGAAAAGCCCCCATTACATGGAATCAAACTATAAAGCAAAGGTACAGGGCTTAGTTTTTAAGGTGATGTTTTTCACATTAGCATTCACAGACTCTGAGAGGTCTGAAGATAATCTTTCGGGTCTGTGATTTCCCAAGTTGGAGAAACACTACCTTAAATTCAATACTGAATCAAATGGATAAGTGGCAGGATGAAGATTAGGCACTGTTGTGAGTAGATCTTTGTGTCCATCTCAGATCACACGAAGGAACTGCCCACTTCTCATCAACAAAAGCCCAACATGACTTTATAAAGGAAGAGAAATATTTGTGTGCTATGGAAAGGTCAAGGGCTTTGGGTTTAAACAGAACTGGCTTGGTTTTAGATTATGGCTTCAGCATTTTCTGGCTGGTTATCAGACTTCTCAGTTCTCTGGTAGGGCTGAAGATAGAGTGAAATAATAAATGCAAAGTTGTATTTGTACTCAAATCAATACCAGGCCCATAATAGCTGTTTAATAAAGGTTGCTCCCACTTAACTCAGAATTTAGCATGAAAATGAGATATTCTGACACCAAAATCAGTGGTTTTACCTTTTTAATGCCAAAGTAAAACTATTATGTCGCTCAGTCATGTCCAGCTCTTTGTGACTCTATACTCTGTCCAAGGAGATCCAACCAGTCCATTCTGAAGGAGATCAGGCCTGGGATTTCTTTTGGAAGGAATGATGCTAAAGCTGAAACTCCAGTATTTTGGCCACCTCATGCGAAGAGCTGACTCTTTGGAAAAGACTCTGATGCTGGGAGGGATTGGGGGCAGGAGGAGAAGGGGACGACAGAGGATGAGACGGCTGGATGGCATCACTGACTCAATAGACGTGAGTCTGGGTGAACTCCGGGAGTTGGTGATGGACAGGGAGGCCTAGCGTGCTGCGATTCATGGGGTCACAAAGAGTCGGACATGACTGAGCGACTGAACTGAACTGAACTGAACTGAACTGAACTGACTCTGTCCATTGAACTCTCTAGGCAAAATCACTGGAGTGGGTTGCCATTTCCTTCTCCAAGGGATCTTCCCAACTCAGGGATCAAACCCAAATTTCCTGCATTGTAAGCAGATTCTTTACTGTCTGAGTCACCAGGGAAGCTCTTATAATGCCAAGTTGCCCTTGGGAAAAAAAGAAACAAAAGTAAAATAATTCAAGGATAAATGTTTTTTACTGTGATTCTTTATTGTTTCCAGTGAAGAACAGAAAACATATGTATTAATTGTATCATTACCATGGATTAAAAGGCATTTTGAAGTAATCTAATCTGAAACAATTTACTGTGTGTAGTTCTCAAACATTTGGGAAAGTTTAAAACCAAAATTAAGAGAACACAAAGCCCCACAATCTTCTCATTTCTAGAGTCACTTTCAGTCTTAGCCTCGCACAGCTGTTATACTGGGAATCATCCAACTGCACAGAGATAGATCTCTTTCCACTCATTTGCATAATTCTGAATTCCTTTCAGAGGATGCATAATACCAGTGCAGAAATATAAAGACTCAACAACAGTCATCTAAGGAAGAATTCAATCAACTAGAACAGCTGTTCATCAGAAATGTTGCAAAGCTTCCTTTATCAACCATATGTTTCTTCCTGACAGTTGCAATTCCAAAATTATATTGGTTACCTTTTATTCTGGCATAGTATTAAAATATTTCTCAATTGCACTATTCAAAACATGAAAAGCTTTGAAATAAAACATTAAAATAGCTTCATGGTTTGTGTGTGTGTGTATAAAAGAGAGAAAAATCTTATGCACCAGTATTTAGCTTCATCTTACTCAGTTTTGCGAAGTTGCATTGTAATACATTAATCATTTACATGTTGTTTTAGATGTAGCAAAATTATTAGAGCATAATCATCTTCAATGCTAACCTACCTGGGTTTACATCCTGATTTTACCTCTTATATTATGTGACTTTGGGTTGCTTATCTCTGTATTCCTCACTTCAACATGTCAAATGGAGACAATAATACTACCTTCCCTATATACTTGTTTTGAAAGATTGAGTGCATCTATGAAAAAGCATAGAACAATGTTTGAATCATCATAAATATTACATAAGTTATAGTTTTCATAATTAGTACTATTTAACATTATCCCATAAATTTATCCCTATTTTTTTAAGCAAATTAATTGCAGTATAATTTGGTTACCTTATAATCGGCCTTCCCTGGTGGCTAAAATGGCAAAGAAGTTGCTTGCAAGAAAGAGATCCAGGTTCATTCCCTGAGTTGGGCAGATTCTGTGGAGAAGGGAATGATAACCAAGTCCAGTATTCTTGCCTAGGGAACTTCATGGATGGAGGAACCTGGCAGGCTACAGTCCATCAGGTCATTATGAGTCAGATATGACTGAATGACTAATCAGATTTAATTTGGAAGATATTTACTTTGGAAGACAAAAGAAGCATTTTCTGTAGTCTGTTAGACATCACATTTTTATAATTTGCATACAGACTAGACAGATAGCTATTAAAATTTTAATTTTGTTATTAAAACAATTATTTCAATATTAATTCTTGAATATGAGCATTTCATATTTTAAATGGCATGAGTACAGGGGTCTGCCCCCACTTGTTCATCTTCATAACCCTGGTAATTAGCACAGTATTGGACATGTATTTACACTCAATCAGTGTGTGCTGAGATATATTTAGTAAATGAGATCTATTTAGTAAATAGTGGATATTGGCTTAAATGTCTTGAAATTTTGTGATTTTTTTGTACAAATTATCTTTTCTATTGTATCACAATAAAGTACCAATTTTCCATTTTTAAGTCATGCAAACTTTAAACTTTACAAGTATTTCTTCCAATCAAAGATTTAGCCATACTCCTTTTGCTGGCATAAATCAGATTTGTGTTGTTAAAAATAAAGTGAAAGTGAAAGTCACTCAGTGGTGTCCAACTCTTTGCAATCTCATGGACTAAACAGTCCATGGAATTCTCCTGGCCAGAATACTGGAGTGGGTAGTGTTTCCCTTCTCCAGGGAATCTTCCCACCCCCAGGGATCAAACCCAGGTCTCCATTGCAGGCGGATTCTTTACCAACTGAGGTATTAGGGAAGCCCGTTAAAAAGAAAAGAACTCTTAAAACGTAACTACTATTGTAAGGAAAAAATAATTTAAAAAACTTAAGCATCACTTAATTGGATAGACTATAGTTGTGGTTTTCAATAGAGATTCTGATTCAATGGATATGGGATGTATTTCAGAATCTGTAGAAATTCACCAATGCATATTGAAAGTCGTTTGCATATATGTGCACAATGTGCATATGTTAATTATTGCTATTATATTGATCAATTATATCAGTCTGAAAGGCAATAAATGCTGTTTCCAATATCAAATGGGGAATAAGTAAGATATTACAGGGAGGGTAGAATAAAAAAAATATTATAAATAAATAAAACACTGATTAGGGGTGATTTAATTTATTTCTGGAGAAGGAAGTGACACCCCACTCCAGTACTCTTGCCTGGAAAATCCCACGGACGGAGGAGCCTGGTGGACTGCAGTCCATGGGGTCGCTAAGAGTCGAACACTACTGAGTGACTTCACTTTCACTTTGCACTTTCACACATTGGAGAAGGAAATGGCAACTCACTCCAGTGACCTTACCTGGAGAATCGCAGGGCTGGGGGAGCCTGGTGCACTGCTGTCTATGGGATCGCATAGAGTTGGACACGACTGAAGTGACTTAGCAGCAGCAGCAATTTATTTTTATTTATTTTTTATTTTTAATATAAATTTATTTATTTTAATTGGAGGTTAATTACTTTACAATATTGTGTTGGTTTTGCCATACATCAGCATGAATCTGCCACAGGTATACACGTGTTCCCCATCCTGAACATCCCTCCCTCCTCCTTCCCCGTACCATCCCTCTGGGTTGTCCAGGTTCAGTGCATGATACTGGATGCTTGGGGCTGGTGCACTGGAGCAATTTATTTCTATAAGGTGTCACAGAGACATAAAATGTTTCTTGGGAAGTTGCAACTAACTATCACCTTTAGACATTTCTAATAAAGCTTGAACTAAGCATGTGATGATATAGCTTAGACCTTTAATATTTTTCAAATGATAGTCCTTTCATAGGAAACTTATATATAATCAAATTATGCTCACATCTTTACAGTTATGTCAAAAAGTCACTTGTTCCATATTTAAATAGCATCTAGCTAATCTCTCAACTTCTGGATTCTGTCTTTTAATCTACTACTAAAATAAAATAATTGAAACATGAAAATATTGGAGAACTCTTGCCAATGGTAACAATTGCCAAGGGTAAAGGTGTTCAAGCCTAGAATAAAATGTGTGCTATTAATCAGCAGTTTATTAAAATGCTTTTTTAAAATATTAATGATCTTGTTACAGCACTTAAGATCATGTCATTGAGTTGCATCTACTATTATAGTGGTTTATCGCAAGTCAGATGAAAGTGAAGCATAATTTTTTCTTCTTTAGGTTCACTCATTATAATAAATTTCAAAATCTAATCATTAAGCAGTGTAGATTTTACTTCTCAATATATTATTGATTTATGAAACATTTATCTTTATAATGCTTTACTATCTCCTTATGAGAATTTTTTAGGTGAAAGCGTACTAAACAGAATCCAAGACTGTATTAATTATGCTAATTAATTTACTAATTCCTTCATTTAACCAAGAATTTTCAGGTGCTGGTGTTGTATCATGTACTGTGATAAGACTCTGGTGATCAAATTACAAATAAGATATAGTATATATTAATTTTTCTCTTGTAATTCAGTGTGGGGGGAAATTCTTGGTCCATAACCAATGTCTTTTATTATGAGGTTCTTTCGATTTTTTGTAAGGTAAGCCTAAATGTAATGTAACGATTACTCTGCAGGAGCTGTTCTGTCTAAATATTTAACCTAAATAGACATTTCTCCGAGGAAGACATACAGATGGCTAACAAACATATGAAAAGATGCTCAACATCACTCATTATCAGAGAAATGCAAATCTAGACCACAATGATGTACCATTTCACACCAGTCAGAATGGCTGTGATCCAAAAGTCCACAAGAAATAAATGCTGGAGAGGGTGTGGAGAAAAGGGAACCCTCTTACACTGTTGGTGGGAATGCAAACTAGTACAGACACTATGGAGAACAGTCTGGAGATTCCTTAAAAAACTGGAAATAGAACTGCCATATGACCCAGCAATCCCACTGCTGGGCATACACACTGAAGAAACCAGAATTGAAAGAGACACGTGTACCCCAATGTTCATCACAACACTGCTTATAATAGCCAGGGCATAGAAGCAACCTAAATGTCCATCAGCAGATGAATAGATAAGAAAGCTGTGGTACATATACACAATGGAGTATTAGTCAGCCATTAAAAAGAATACATTTGAATAAGTTCTAATGAGGTGGATGAAACGCGAGCCGATTATACAGAGTGAAGTAAGCCAGAAACAAAAACACCAATACAGTATACTAATGCATATGTATGGAATTTAGAAAGATGGTAACAATAACCCTGTATGCAAGATAGCAAAAGAGACACAGATGTGTAGAACAGTCTTGGACTCTGTGGGGGAGGGAGAGGGAGAGGGATGATTTGGGAGAATGGCATTGAATCATGTATAATATCATATAAGAAATGAATCGCCAGTCTAGGTTCGATGCAGGATACAGGATGCTTGGGGTTGGTGCACTGGGATGACCCAGAGGGATGGTACAGGGAGGGAGGTGGGAGGGGAGTTCAGGATGGGGAACACGTGTACACCCGTGGTGGATTCATGTTGATGTATACAAAACCAATACAATATTGTAAAGTAATAATAAATAAATGATAAATGGTTAAAATAAATAAATAAATATTTAACCTACACAACAGTGGTTTTAATTGAATCACTAGCAATTCCACCATGAATTAGGCTGTAAATATGCTGTTAAGGTACATCCTGAACTTTCAGAAAAGAGAAATGGACTCCCTCAATCAAAGAGAGAAATCTCCTTCAGAGATTAGATACAGGATAGTTACCAGAGCCAGTACTCACCCCCATGGAAATGGAGGCATTGCTTTCTGACTCCCCAGATTCTCCTCAGAAAACAGAGGTGAAAAGCACTCTTTTCCTTAGTGTATGTTTTAAACATTACAGTGATTTTTATTCATTCCATTCTGGTGAAAAAAACAGAAAGACTCTAATCTGGTAGTTCAGACCAAAGACAGTTTCAGAACTGTTCAAAATCCATCTTTCTTCTCTGCATAAACAGTCAAAAAGCATTTGGTTCTAGTAGACTATAGTCAAAGTAATTCATAAATGATTATATAATACTTTATAATATAAATTTGAGCATAGTGAATGAGTAATAGTGATTATCTTTCCCCAACTGTACATGAAGCCCCATGGTTTATGTAGAGCTTTATTAGACCCCCTACCCCTTGAGAAATACAAAAACTGTAATGTTGTTCCTACAGTCATAGAGTTTAGAGAAATTTAAGACCAAGGAAACATTTTGTAAGCAACATAACACAGGCTGTAAGAAGTGAAGAATTCTGTTCATTGAGCTGTTCTTGAAGTTCAGAAACAGAAAAACAAAGTTGGAGAATTATGCAAGTATCATGTATCATATAATTTTGATGTTTTAAAATGTTGTTTACTGTTTGTAGTAAAATAAAAAGGTGAATTGACAGTATTCCTAGTTTGGGGTTTTATCCATAGTTCTATTTTTGTTTTATTAACATTAACAATGAAAATATACTGTCTTTACAATAGTTTACTTCTATTTATTAAATAGGAGTATATTGACTGTTCATTGTAAATAAGAGATTCCCCCCAAAAATCAAAGAAATAAAAGTGAATGGAACTAGTCCATGCTTGATTAGTAACACTAAAAACTATTGTTGAAAATAAGATAATGTTCAATATAAAATTGATATTGAATGACTATATGACAAGAAATATCATTCTAGAAATCAAAATATGCTATATTAAAATGGCATTAAAATATTCTAAGCCGCCTATAAAACTCTATGTGATGTTTCTAAAATTAATAGAATTAAGATACTCTACAATATCATTGTTAATTTCAAAAAGCAACTGGAAATATCTATGCAAATAAATAGTAGAGAAAAAAAGGCTTTCCAACCACTAGTCTATACATTCATGACTAGCTGGATTGAAAACTAGAAGTCAGGCATGAAATAAGGACAATCTTTTAAAGCCTTTGAAAATGATGAAAATAAAAATTTTGATAAACTATATTCATATAAAAATAGACAGTAACATGAAGATTACTTAAAAATGTTGAATTATGGAATCTGGAATTCTCGAGTCAAAGGAAATCAGGGCTCATGACTAAAATATCTGCAGTTAAATGTGGGAGTTAGACATTTTAGCCAAACACAGGGAGATGGAAGCATTTAATGGATTCTACCCTCGTTCTGAAGGAAAATCGAACCAAAAGGTAAATAAGCACTTTTTGGAAAAAACGAACACAAGATTTGGTTTAATTAAAAATACAAATGATAAAAACCAGGAAACATAAAAGTGTACAAGAGAAATGAAGATGTTAACTTCATGATATGATGAAATACAGATCTATAAAAATAGTAATAGACTGCTAGTCCTGTAAATTGCAACTATAAAAGGCACTTGATATTAGAATTTTACCAGTGGTTCAAGGTTTATATTAAATCTCAAAGTGCTGATCTCAAACTACCCAGTTCACGTCAGTTCGTGGCTCAGTCGTGTCCGACTCTTTGCGACCAAATGAATCACAGCACGCCAGGCCTCCATGTCCATCACCTACTCCTGGAGTTTACCATCGAGTTGGTCATCGAGTTTGGTTCATCGAGTTGGTCCATAAAGTTGATGATGCCATCCAGCCATCTCATCCTCTGTCGTCCCCTTCTGCTCCTGCCCCCAATCCCTCCCAGCATAAGGGTCTTTTCCAATGTGCCAACTCTTCGCATGAGGTGGCCAAAGTATTGAGTTTCAGCCTCAGCATCAGACTTCCAATGAACACCCAACTGATCACCTTTAGGATGGACTGGCTGGATCTCCTTGCAGTCCAAGGGACTCTCAAGAGTCTTCCCCAACATCACAGTTCAGAAGCATCGATTCTTCAGCACTCAGCTTTCTTCACAGTCCAGCTCTCACATCCATAAATGACCACTGGAAAAACCATAGCTTTGACTAGACGGAAATTGTTGACAAAGTAATGTCTCTGCTTTTAAATATGGTATATAGGTTGGTTATAATGTTCCTTCCAAGGAGTAAGCGTCTTTTGAATTCATGGCTCCAATCACTATCTACAGTGATTTGGAACCCCCCAAAATATTCTGACACTGTTTCCACTGTTTTCCCATCTATTTGCCATGAAGTGATGGGACCAGATGCCATGATCTTCGTTTTCTGAATGTTGAGCTTTAAGCCAAAGTTTTCACTCACCTCTTTCACTTTCATCAAGAGGCTTTTTAGTTCCTCTTCACTTTCTGCCATAAGGGTGGTGTTATCTGCATATCTGAGGTTATTGATATTTCTCCTGGCAATCCTGATTCCAGCTTGAGCTTCATCCAGCCCACCGCTTCTCATTATGTACTCTGCATATAAGTTAAAAAAGCACAGTGACAATATACAGCCTTGACGTACTCCTTTTCCTATTTGGAACCAGTCTGTTGTTCCATGTCCACTTCTAACTGTTGCTTCCTGACCTGCATATAGGTTTCTCAAGAGGCAGGTCAAGTGGTCTGGTATTCCCATCTCTTTCAGAATTTTTCCACAGTTTATTGTGATCCACACAGTCAAAGGCTTTGACATAGTCAATAAAGCAGAAATAGATGTTTTTTTCTGGAACTCTCTTGCTTTTTCCATGATCCAGCAGATGTTGGCAATTTGATCTCTGATTCCTCTGCCTTTTCTAAATCCAGCTTGAACATCTGGAGGTTCACGGTTCATGGAATGCTGAATCCTGGCTTGGAGAATTTTGAGCATTACTTTACTAGCATGTGAGATGAGTGCAATTGTGCGGTAGTCTGAACATTTTTGGCATTGCCTTTCTTTGGTGTTGGAATGAAAACTGACCTTTTCTAGTTCTGTGGCCACTGCTGAGTTTTCCAAATTTACTGGCATATTGAATGCAGCACTTTCACAGCATCATCTTTCAGGATTTGAAAGAGCTCAACTGGAATTCCCTCACCTCCACTAGCTTTGTTTGTAGTGATGCTTTCTAAGGCCCACTTGACTTCACATTCCAGGATGTCTGGCTCTAGATGAGTGATCACACCATCGTGATTATCTGGGTCGTGAAGATCTTTTTTGTACAGTTCTTCTGTGTATTCTTGCCACCTCTTCTTAATATCTTCTGCTTCTGTTAGGTCCATATCATTTCTGTGCTTTATTGAGCCCATCTTTGCATGAAATGTTCCCTTGGTGTCTCTCATTTTCTTGGAGAGATCTCTAGTCTTTCCTATTCTGTTCATTTCCTCAATTTCTTTGCATTGATCATTGAGGAAGGCTTTCTTATCTCTTCTTGCTATTCTTTGGAACTCTGCATTCAGATGCTTATATCTTTCCTTTTCTCCTTTGTTTTTCACCTCTCTTCTCTTCACAGCTATTTGTAAGGCCTCCCCAGACAGCCATTTTGCTTTTTTGCATTTCTTTTCCGTGGGGATGGTCTTGATCCCTGTCTCCTGTACAATGTCACGAACTTCATTCCATAGTTCATCAGGCACTCTATCTATCAGATCTAGTCCCTTAAATCTATTTAGGTCATACCTGAATGGTCTAGTGGTTTTCCCTACTTTCTTCAATTTAAGTCTGAATTTGGCAATAAAGAGTTCATGACCTGAGCCACAGTTGGCTCCTGGTCTTTTTTTTTACTGACTTAATAGAGCTCCATCTTTGGCTGCAGAGAATATAATCAATTTGATTTCCATGTTGACCTTCTGGTGATGTCCATGTGTAGAGTCTTCTCTTGTGTTGTTGGAAGAGGGTATTTGCTATGACCAGTGTGTTCTCTTGGCAAAACTCTATTAGCCTTTGCCCTGCCTCATTCAGTACTCCAAGGCCAAATTTGCCTGTTACTCCAGGTTTTTCTTGACTTCCTACTTTTGTATTCCAGTCCCTTATAATGAAAAGGACATCTTTTGGGCAGGGGGTGTTAGTTCTAAAAGGTCTTGTAGATCCTCATAGACCTGTTCAACTTCAGCTTCTTCAGCATTACTGGTTGGGGCATAGGCTTGGATTACCATGATATGGAATGGTTTGCCTTGGAAACAAACAGAAATCATTCTGTCATTTTTGAGGTTGCATACAAGTACTGCATTTCAGACTTTTTTGTTGACCATGATAGCTACTCCATTTCTTCTAAGGGATTCCTGCCCACAGTAGTAGATATAATGGTCATCTGAGTTAAATTCATCCATTCCAGTCCATTTTAGTTTGCTGATTCCTAGAATGTCGACGTTCACTCTTGCCATCTCCTGTTTGACCACTTCCAATCTGCCTTGATTCCAGGTTCCTATGCAATATTGCTCTTTACAGTTTCGGACCTTGCTTCTATCACCAGTCACATCCACAACTTGGTATTGTTTTTGCTTTGGCTCCATCCCTTCATTTGTTCTCAAGCTTTTTCTCCACTAATCTCCAGTAGCATATTGGGGACTTACCGACCTGGGGAGTTCCTCTTTCAGTATCCTATCATTTTTCCTTTTCATACTGTTCATAGCGTTCTAAAGGCAAGAATACTGAAGTGGTTTGTCATTCCCTTCTCCAGTGGACCACATTCTGTAAGATCTCTCTCCCATGACCCATCCATATTGAGTGGCCCCACACAGCATGGCTTAATTCAATGGCTTAATTTCATTGAGATAGACAAGGCTGTGATCTGTGTGATTATATTAGCTAATTTTCTGTGATCATGGTTTCAGTGTGTCTGCCCTCTGATGCCCTCTCACAATATCTACCATCTTACTTGGGTTTCTCTTACCTTGGACGTGAGGTATCTCTTCACGGCTGCTCCAGCAAAGCCCAGCTGCTGCTCCTTACCTTGGACGAGGTCGCCCTTCCTGATCTTGAACATGGAGTAGCTCCTCTCAACCCTCCTGCACCCTTGCAGCCGCTGCTTCTCGGATGTGGGGTAGCTCCTCTAGGCCGCTCCTGCACCATCGCAGCCTGGCACTCTCAGTCACCACCCCGACCTTGGGCGTGGGGTAACTCCTCTCAGCTGCGCTTCTGCGCGGGTCCATTTCAGTCACTGCACTTCTGCTCAAGCTACCCAAGCCCTACTAATTTTTATTTTCTCTGAACTTATCTAGATTATGAAGAGACTAACACCAATTGTAGTACATATTTGTGACAATTTCTGCAGCATTCAGAGACACAATGCATGTGTCCTACTGCAGTCTTCTTTGTAACAATCTGACTCAGTGCTGGACTTGAAGAGGCCTTTGCTTTACTTGCCCTGTGACCTTGAGCAGTTTTATCTTTTTAAGCCTTCTTGTGTTTTTTTTTTTTTTTTTCAGTGAGATAATCATTAGAGTCAATCATGCCCTAAACTGTTTACAGTACCAATTCAAATTCTGTTATCTTATTTGTGTTGATACTGCTTCAGAGAAAAACACAGAAGGTAATATTCTGACATGCTGAAGTGAAATTTAAGCTTACATAAGCAGATTTTCTAATGATTATCTTTAATTTCATTGTGGCTCAGGATGACTTTACTGACCCAAAGCAGCATGCACACACACACACAAATGCTGAGTGAAATCATTGTGATATTCTTAACAGTCTTAAATGTCAATTTGAAAAATAGGCTACTTCTTCTGAAGCATTCCCCTTTAGAACATAGTGTACTGCAACACTGATGGATGATCAAGGTGGTCTGAGTCATACAAGTGGACTTTATGCTTCTACAAATTAGGAGAAAATACAGAATTTTTTTTTATCACTCTCACAGCCATGAAATGCTGTTAGCTATTCAAAATGCAAAATTGACTACCAAAACCTGAGAGAAGATAATAGTTTTTTCCTACCACCTGCATGGGTAAGAACCACAGACTGTGTGGGAACTTCTCCAAATTTCTTTCTCCTTTTCTACATTCTTTTTGTGTACAAACAGTTTCTCTAGCTAACCTGTAGAAGAGACATCTGTTACCTTTATGTAAGCCAATGTACATTGGTCTATGTCATCTTTTGTTTTTTCAGTGCCTGCATGCTGCATCAAATCTTACTAAGTTTCACCAGGAAAGTCTGTTTACCTGTGTCAGTCACTAAGGGCACATGTGTTGTCCATCCTCAACTTCAGACACTGGCAGCAGGTATCTGGAGCTTACTTATCTATTCACATGCTGCAGAAATGACATGAAACCTCTATAAATTGCCAGTTTTTAAAATACTATCAAGCACAGAAAATTAAGGGAAAAAAAAATGAAGCATCCCTAATATAATCTCAATGCCCTTGTACACCATTCTTCCGTTACATTTCCTCTTTCTGTCTCAAGTCAGGGAACAAAAAGGATTAAGTGTAATGTTATAAATTTAAAAAATGTGAGTCTGTGGAGGTCTTAGTAGATGTTTACAGGATACAGAAACTTACTATACTACTATTGGTATTTTAAATGTAATGCTTTTATTTATTTACTTTTGCCATTCAGTAATTTTATTTAAAAAATATTACTGGACTGCAAGTCTCTTGGACAGCAAAGAAATTCAACCAGCCAATCCTAAAGGAAATCAGTCTAGAATATTCATTGGAAGGACTGATGCTAAAACTGAAACTCCTATACTTTGGCTACCTGATGCAAAGAACTGACCCATTGGAAATGTTCTGAGAAAGATTGAAGGCAAGAGGAGAAGGGGATAACAGAGGATGAGATGGTTGGACGACATCACCAACTTGATGGACATTAGTTTGAGTAAGCTCCAGGAGTTGATAATGGACAGGGAAGCTTGGTGTGCTGTAGTGCACGGGATCACAAAGAGTCGGACAGGACTGAGTGACTGAACTGAACTGACTGAATTTTATTTAGTGTGTTTCTTTTATTGAAATGTAGTTGGTTTACAATACTGTGTCAGTTTCAGACATACAGCAAAGTGAGTCAGGTATATAAATATATATGTGTGTGTTTGTGTGTATGTGTGCACACACTAAGTCACTTCAGTCTAACTCTTTTAGACCCCAAAGGATGTAGCCCACCAAGCTCTGCTGTCCATGGAATTCTCCAGGCAAGAATAGTGGAGTGGGTTGCCATGCTTTCCTCCAGGGGATCTTCCTGATGCAGAGATCAAATTTGTGTCTCTCTTATCTCCTGCATTGGCAGGCGGGTTCTTTACCACTAGCACCACCTGGCAATCGTGTGTGTGTATATATTGTTTTTCAAATTATTTTCCCTTATAGGATATTACAAATATAAATATAGATCTCTATGCTATACATTAGAGATCTTGGCTTTTATCTATGTTATATACAGCAGTATGTATATGTTAACCTCAAATTCCTAATTTATCCCTCCCCACCGTTTCCCCTTTGGTAATTATAAGCTTGTTGTCTATGCCTGTGGGTTTAACTCTGTTTTGTGTATAAATTCATTTGTATCTTTTTTTTTTTAATTCTGTTTTGACTGTGTGGATCACAACAAACTGGAAAATTCTTTAAAGAATGGGAATATCAGACCATCTTACCTGTATTCTTAGAAACTTGTATGCAGGTCAAGAAGCAACAGTTAGAACCAGACATGGAACAATGGATTGATTCAAAATTGGAAAGTAGTACATCAAAGTACTGCCACCCTGCTTATTTAACTGATATGCAGACTACATCATGCAAAATGGTAGGCTGGATGAAGCACAGTTGGAATCAAATTGCTGGGAAAAATACCAACAACCTCAAATATGCAGCTGACACCACCCTTATGGGAGAAACTGAAGAGGAACTAAAGAGCCTCTTGATGAAGATGAAAGAGGAGAGTGAAAAGTGACTTAAAACTTAACATTTAGAAACTAAGATCATGGCATCCAGTCCCATTACTTTATTGCAATTAGATGAGGAAACAATGGAAACGTGAGTGATTTTATTATCTTGTGTTCCAAAATCACTGTGGATGGCAACTGAAGCCATGAAATTAAAAGATGCTTGCTCCTTGGAAGAAAAGCTATGACAAGCCTAGACAGCATATTAAAAAGGAGAGACATCACTTTGCTGACAAAGGTCTGTATAGACAAAGCTATGGTTTTTCATAAAAAAGGCTAAGCACCAAAGAATTCATCTTTTGAACTGTGGTGTTGGAGAAGACTCTTGAGAGTCCCTTGGACAGCAAAGCAATCAAATAAGTCAATCCTAAAGAAAATCAACCCTGAATATTCATTGGTAGAACTGATGCTGAAACATTTGGCCACCTGATGCGAAGAGCTGACTCATTGGAAAAGACCCTGATGCTGGGAAAGACTGAGGGCAGAAGGAGAAGGGGACAACAGAGGAAGAGATGGTTGGATGGCATCACCGACTCAGTGGACATGAGTTTCAGCAAACTCCTGGAGATATTGGAGAACAGGGAAGCCTGGCGTGCTGCATTCCATGGGATCACAAAGAGTTGGACATGACTTAGCAACTGAACAAAACAACAATGTAAAAGAGAAAACATGTAATGTTTATGCATATCTTTTGAGGAGGGTTTTATCTATATTGTTCATTTAAACAAATATACTTTAAAGAGTAAAGGCATTTCCTTCAAGTGGTTTATAGTCTAGAACAGGACATAGACACAATAGTGACATTTTAAATTTTTTTCTTCTAGTGTTATTGAGATGCAATTGATATTCAGCACTTTATGAATTTAAGATGCATGGCATAATCATTTGAATTGTATGCATCATGAAATGTTTACCACATAAGTTTAGTGAACATCTATCACCTAATACAGATACAAGATTAAAGAAATAGAAAAAGTGTATTTTCTTGTGATGAAAACTCAGGATTTGCTCTCTTAACTTTTATTTGTAACATGCAACAGTGTTAGTTGTATTTATCATGCCATTCATTACGTTCCTAGCACTCATTTACCTTCAAATTGAAACTGTGTACCTTTTGACTAGTTTGTTCAGTTACCTCTTCCCCTGCCATAACCTTTGGTACACATATAAATCTGATCTCTTTTTCTAGGATTATATTTGTTGCTTTACTTAAGTTTGTAGTATAACTGACCTAAAATACTATGTTCGTTTCTAGTACAGAACATCAGTTCAGTCAGTTCAGTTCAGTCACTCAGTCGTGTCCGACTGTTTGTGACTCCATGTAACAGAGCATGCCAGGCCTCCCTGCCCATCACCAACTCCCGGAGTTCACTCAAACTCATGTCCATCTAGTCGGCAATTCCATCCAGCCATCTCACCCTCTGTTGTCCCCTTCTCCTTCTGCCCCCAATCCCTCCCAGCATAAGAGTCTTTTCTAATGAGTCAACTCTTTACATTAAGTGGCCAAAGTATTGGAGTTTCAGCTTTAGCATCAGTCCCTCCAATGAACACCCAACTGATCTCCTTTAGGATGGACTGGTTGGATCTCCTTGCAGTCCAAGGGACTCTCAAGAGTCTTCTCCAACACCACAGTTCAAAAGCATCAATTCTTTGGCACTCAGCTTTCTTCACAGTCCAACTCTCACATCCATACATGACCACTGGAAAAACCATAGCTTTGATTAGACGGACCTTTGTTGGCAAAGTAATGTCTCTGCTTTTTAATATGCTGTCTAGGTTGGTCATAACTTTCCTTCCAAAGAGTAAGCGTCTTTTAATTTTGTGGCAGCAATCACCATCTGCAGTGATTCGGGAGCTCAAAAAAATAAAGTCTGATACTGTTTCCACTGTTTCCCCATCTATTTCCCATGAAGTGATAGGACCTGATGCCATGATCTTCGTTTTCTGAATGTTGAGTTTCAAGCCAACTTTTTCACTCTCCTCTTTCACTTTCATCAAGAGGCTTTTTAGTTCCTCTTCACTTTCTGCCATAAGGGTTGTGTCATTTGCATGTCTGAGGTTATTGATATTTCTCCTGGCAATCTTGATTCCAGCTTGTGCTTCTTCCAGCCCGGCGTTTTTCATGATGTACTCTGCATATAAGTTAAATAAGCAGGGTGACACAACATAGTGATTCGGTATTTCTATGCATTTTATAATGATCACCACAGTAACTCCAGTTACTGATTGTCACTACAAAAATATATAATTATTGACTATATTCCCAACACTGTAAATTTTATACTCATGACTCATTTATTTGCAACTATAAGTTTGTAACTCTTAATTTCCCTCACCTATTTCTATTTTTTCCCTAAACCCATCCTTCTGGCAACCACCTGTTTGTTCTTTAAATCTGTGACCCATTTCTGTTTTTCTATATTTATTTATTTGCTTTATTTTTTAGATTCCACACAAGTCAAATAATATACTCTTTATACATCTCTGTCTGAACTTATTTCATTTAACATAATACCCTCTATGTCTTTCCATTTTGTCACTGAGAACATGATTTCATTCACTTTTATAGCTCAGTAAGAATTCATTGTGTATATATATAAATATATACAACATCTTTATTCATTCACCCATTTATTGGCACTTAAGGCCCTTCCATATCTTTATTATTGAAGTGAACATAGGGGTGCATAAATCTTTTTTCATTTTCTTCAGATAAATACTCACGTGGAGTTATAATAATTCTGTTTTTAACGTTTTGAGGATTCTCCATAATGTTTTCCATAGTGGCCACACCATTTTACATTCCCATCAACTGTGCACAATAGTTCTCTTTTTGCCACATTATTGCCAAAACATTATTTGTTGTCCTTTTGCCATTCTGACAAGTGTGAGGTAACATTTCATCATGGTTTTAACTTTACATTTCCCTGTTTATTAGTTATGTTGAGTGTGTTTTCAAGTCCTTTTGGCCCTCTCTCTGTCTTCTTTGGAAAAATGTCTATGTAGATCCTCTATCCCTTTCTTCAACAGATTATTTACTATTTTTATTTGAATTGTATGAGTTATCTATATGTTTTGGATAGTAACTTCTTATGGTATGTGTCATTTGTAAATATCTTCTCCCATTAATAGGTGACCTTTTCTTTTTTCTTTTCTTTCTTTCTTTCCTTTCTTCTTCTTCTTCTTCTTTTTTTTTTTTTTTTTGATAGTTTCCCTCACTGTGCAAAAGCTTTTTAGTTTGATGTAATCTAATTTGCTTATATTTGAGGATACACAGAGAAGGCAGTGGCACCCCACTCCAGTACTCTTGCCTGCAAAATCCCATGGATGGAGGAGCCTGGTAGGCTGCAGTCCATGAGGTCGCTAAGAGTCCAACACGACTGAGGGACTTTGCTTTCACTTTTCACTTTCATGCATTGGAGAAGGAAATGGCAACCCACTCCAGTGTTCTTGCCTGGAGAATCCCAGGGATGGAGGAGCCTGGTGGGCTGCCGTCTATGCGGTCACACAGAGTCAGACATGACTGAAATGACTTAGCAGAAGCCATAAAATCATTGCTAAGAGAGAATACTGCCTATTTTATTCCAGAAGGTTTAGTTTAATGTCTTACATTTAAGTCTTTAATGTATTTTGAGTTTATTTTTGTATATGGTGTGAGAAAGCAGCCCAGTTTGATTACTTTGCATGTAGCTGTACCAAATAACATTTATTTAAGAGTCTGCTTTACCTCATTGTATACTCGGCTCCTTTATCCTAGATTAATTGAGCATATAACTGTGAACTCATTTCTGGGCTCTGTATTCTGGTCCATATTTATCCACGTGTCTGTTTTTGTGCCAGTACCATACTGTTTTTATTACTATAGGTTTGTTGTATAGCTTGAAATCAGATAGCATAATGTCTCCAGATTTGCTTTCTCAAAAATTGTTTTGGCTATTTGAAATCTTTTATGTTTCCAACAAATTTCAGAATTATTTGTTCACTTGTGGGAAAATGTCATTTTTTAAATAGGGATTGCATTAAATCACAGATTGCTTTAGGTAGTATGATCATTTTAACAATATAAATTATTCCAATCCATGAGCATATTGTCTCTTGTCATCTTTTGTGTGGTCTTCAATTTTTTTCTTCTGTCTTATATGTCTCCAAATACAGATTTTACCTCCTTTGTTAGATTTATTCCTCTATATTTTATTATTTTTGCTGCAATTACAATTGTTCTTCTAATTTTTATTTCTGATAGTTTCATGTTAGTGTATATAGAATACAACAGATTTCTGTATATTAATCTTGTGCCCTGGAAATTTACCAAATTGTTACTTCTAAATATCTTGATGATATCTTTAGAATTTTATATTTATAGTGTCATGTCATCTACAGTGACATATTTATTTCTTGCTTTCCAATTGGAGGTCTTTTATTTCTCTATTTAGTCTGATTGCTGTGGCTACAAATTCTGATATTATGCTGAGTAAAATTGTTGAGAGTAGCCATCCTTGTCTTCTTCCTGATATTAGAGGAAATTCTTTCTGCTTTTTACCATTGAATATGACACTTAGCTCAGTTCAGTCGCTCAGTCGTGTTTGACTCTTTGCAACCCCATGAATCTCAGCACGCCAGGCCTCCCTGTCCATCACCAACTCCCGGAGTTCACTCAGACCCACATCCTTCAAGTCAGTGATGCCATGCAGCCATCTCATCCTCTGTCGTCCCCTTCTCCTCCTGCCCTCAATCCGTTCTAGGATCAGAGTCTTTTCCAATGAGTCAACTCTTTGCATGAGGTGGCCAAAGTACTGGAGTTTCAGCTTTAGCATCATTCCTTCCAAAGAAAACCCAGGGCTGATCTCCTTCAGAATGGATTGGTTGCATCTCCTTGCAGTTCAAGGGAATCTCAAGAGTCTTCTCCAACACCACAGTTCAGAAGCATCAATTATTTGGTGCTCAGCCTTCTTCACAGTCCAACTCTCACATCCATCCATGACCACAGGAAAAACCATAGCCTTGACTAGACAAACCTTAGTCGGCAAAGTAATGTCTCTCCTTTTAATATGCTATCTAGGTTGGTCATAATTTTTCTTCCAAGGAGTAAGTGTCTTTTAATTTCATGGCTGCAGTCACCATATACAGTGATTTTGGAGCCCCCAAAAATAAAGTCTGACACTGTTTCCACTGTTTCCCCCATCTATTTCCCATGAAGTGATGGGATCAGATGCCATGATCTTACTTCTCTGAATGTTGAGCTTTAAGCCAACTTTTTCCACGCTCCACTTTCACTTTTATCAAGAGGCTTTTTAGTTCCTCTTCACTTTCTGCCATAAGGGTGGTGTCATCTGCATATCTGAGGTTATTGATATTTCTCCTGGCAATCTTGATTCCAGCTTGTGTTTCTTCCAGTCCAGCATTTCTCATGATATACTCTGCATAGAAGTTAAATAAGCAGGGTGACCATATAAAGCCTTGATGTACTCCTTTTCCTATTTGGAACCAGTCTGTTGTTCCATGTCCAGTTCTAACTGTTGCTTCCTCACCTGCATACAGATTTCTCAAGAGGCAGGTCAGGTGGTCTGGTATTCCCATCTCTCTCAGAATTTTCCACAGTTTATTGTGATCCACACAGTCAAAGGCTTTGGCAAAGTCAGTAAAGCAGAAGTAGATGTTTTTCTGGAACTCGCTTGCTTTTTCCATGATCCAGCGGATGTTGGCAATTTGATCTCTGGTTCCTCTGACTTTTCTAAAAAAAGCTTGAACATCAGGAAGTCCAAGGTTCACGTATTGCTGAAGCCTGGCTTAGAGAATTTTGAGCATTACTTTACTAGCATGTGAGATGAGTGCAATTGTGCAGTAGTTTGAGCATTCTTTGGCATTGCCTTTCTTTGTACTTGGAATGAAAACTGACCTTTTCCAGTCCTGTGGCCACTGCTGAGCTTTCCAAATTTACTGGCATATTGAGTGCAGCACTTTCACAGCATCATCTTTCAGGATTTGAAAGAGCTCCACTGGAATTCCATCACCTCCACTAGCTTTGTTCATAGTGATGCTTTCTAAGACCCACTTAACTTCACATTCCAGGATGTCTGGCTCTAGATGAGTGAGCACACCATCGTGATTATCTGGGTCGTGAAGGTCTTTTTTGTACAGTTCTTCAGTGTATTCTTGCCACCTCTTCTTCATATCTTCTGCTTCTGTTAGGTCCATAACATTTCTGTCCTTCATCAAGCCCATCTTTGCATGAAATGTTCCCTTGGTATCTCTCATTTTCTTGGAGAGATCTCTAGTCTTTCCCATTCTGTTCTTTTCCTCAATTTCTTTGCATTGATCGTTGAGGAAGGCTTTCTTATCTCTTCTTGCTCTTCTTTGGAACTCTGCATTCAGATGCTTATATCTTTCCTTTTCTCCTTTGTTTTTCTCTTCTCTTCTTTCCACAGCTATTTGTAAGGCCTCCCCAGACAGCCATTTTGCTTTTTTTGCATTTCTTTTCCTTGGGAATGCTCTTGATCCCTGTCTCCTGTACAATGTCACAAACCTCATTCCATAGTTCATCAGGCACTCTATCTATCAGATCTAGGCCCTTAAATCTATTTCTCACTTCCACTGTATAATCATAAGAGATTTGATTTAGGTGATATCTGAATGGTCTAGCGGTTTTCCCTACTTTCTTCAATTTAAGTCTGAATTTCATAATAAGGAGTTCATAATCTGAGCCACAGGCAGCTCCTGGTCTTTTTTTTTTTGTTGACTGTATAGAGCTTCTCCATCTTTGTCTGCAAAGAATATGATCAATCGGATTTCAGTGTTGACCATCTGGTGATGTCCATGTGCGGAGTCTTCTCTTGTGTTGTTGGAAGAGGGTGTTTGATATGACTAGTGCATTTTCTTGGCAAAACTCTATTAGTCTTTGCCCTGCTTCATTCCGCATTCCAAGGCCAAATTTGCCTGTTACTCCAGGTGTTTCTTGACTTCTTACTTTTGCATTCCAGTCCCCTATAATGAAAAGGACATCTTTTTGGGTTGTTAGTTCTAAAAGGTCTTGTAGGTCTTCATAGAACCATTCCAACTCAGCTTCTTCAGCGTTACTGGTTGGGGCATAGACTTGGATTACTGTGATATTAAATGATTTGCCTTGGAAACGAACAGAGATCATTCTGTCGTTTTTGAGATTGCATCCAAGTACTGCATTTCAGAATCTTTTGTTGACCATGATGGCAACTCCATTTCTTCTGAGGGATTCCTGCCTGCAGTAGTAGATATAATGGTCATGAGTTAAATTCATCCATTCCAGTCCAGTTTAGTTTGCTGATTCCTAGAATGTCAATGTTCACTCTTGCCATCTCTTGTTTGGCCACTTCTATTTTGCCTTGATTCATGGACCTGACATTCCAGGTTCCTATGCAATATTGCTCTTTACAGCATCGGATCTTGCTTCTATCACGTCACATCCACAGCTGGGTATTGTTTTTGCTTTGGCTCCATCCCTTCATTCTTTCTATAGTTATTTCTCCACTGATCTCCAGTAGCATATTGGACACCTACTGACCTGGGGAGTTCCTCTTTCAGTATTCTATCATTTTGCCTTTTCATCCTGTTCATGGGGTTCTCAAGGCAAGTATACTGAAGTGGTTTGCCATTCCCTTCTCCAGTGAACCACATTCTGTCAGACCTTTCCACCGTGATTCGCCCTTCTTGGGTTACCCCGTGGGCATAGCTTAGTTTCATTGAGTTAGACAAGGCTGTGGTCCTAGTGTGATTAGATTGACTAGTTTTCTGTGAGTATGGTTTCAGTGTGTCTGCCCTCTGATGCCCTCTTGCAACACCTACCATCTTACTTGGGTTTCTCTTACCTTGGGCATGGGGTATCTCTTCACGGCTGCTCCAGCAAAGTGCAGCCGCTGCTCCTTACTTTGGATGAAGGGTATCTCTCCACCACCACCTTTCCTGACCTTCAACGTGGGATAGCCTCTCTAGGCCCTTCTGCACCCGTGCAGCCACCACTACTTGGACAGGGGTTTGCTGCTCCCGGTGGCCGCCCCTGGCCTCGGGTGCAGGGTGGCTCCTCCTGGCCGCCCCTGACCTCAGAACCGGGGTAGCTCCTCCCGGCCGCTGCCCCTGACCTCAGATGTGGGATAGCTCCTCTCGGCCGTTCCTGCACTGTTGCAGCCTGGCACTCTCGGCTGCTGCCCCTGACCTCGGACGTGGGGTAGCTCCTTTCAGCCAAGCTTAGTGCACTGGTTGCAGCCGGCCGCACTTAAATTTTTCATTTAGACTTCATTATATTGAATTATGTTTCCTCTATACACACTTTGTTGTCTGTTTTTTATCATAAATGTTTGTTATATTTTGTTGAAAGATTTTCCCACATCTATTGAAATGATTATATTATTTTGTTCTTCAATTTGGTAACATGGTAAGCACATTGATTGACTTAGGGATGTTGAACTAACCTTGTATCCCTGAAATGAATCCAATTTGATTATTTTGTATGATTTTTTAATGATCATTGAATTGGGTTTGCTAATATTTTATAGAGAAGTTTTACATCTACCTTTATCAGAGATATTAGCATAGAATTTTCTTTTTTGTGATATCTTTGGTTTGACATCAGGATGATATTCATATCTTACAATGAGTTTGTAAGTATTCCATCTTTTGCAGTTTTGTTGGCTAATTTAAGAAGGATGGGTAGTAATGCTCCTCTAAATATTTGGTAGCGTTTACCTGTGATGTCAATAAACACCTGTGATCTTTGTTGAGATTTTTTTTAAATTAATGACCCAATTTTATTGGTAATTGGTCTCTTCATATTTTCTTACTGATTTAATCTTGGGATAAGGAACATTTATAGGAATTTGTCCATTTCTTCTAGGTTGTCAATCTTATTAGCATATGATTGTTTATAATAATCTTTTATGATCCTTTGTATTTCTGTGATATCAGTTGTAATGTCTCCTTTTTAACTTCTAACTTTATTAATTTTGAACCTCTCCTTTTCTTTTTTTTTTCTTTTCCTTGATGAGTCTGTCTACAGGTTTTTCATTCTTGCTTCTTTTTTCAAATAACCAGCTCTTGGTTTCATTCATGTTTTCTTTCTTTCTTTTTTTAGTTCTTATGTCATTTATTTCTACTATGATATTTATGAATGTTTTTCCTTCTACTGAGTTTGTTCTTTACAGCATTGGGCTCTACTGCCATCACCAGTCACACCCAAAACAGTGCATTGTTTTCACACCTGCTCCATCTCTTCAGTCCGATGCTATAAAGAACAGTGTTGTATAGGAATCTGGAATGCTTGGTCCATAAATCAAGCTAAACTAGAAGTGGATAAACAGGAGGTGGCAAAAGTGAGCATCAACATTTTAAGAATCAGTGAAATAAAATGGACTGAAATAGGTGAATTTAATTCAGGTGACCATTTATATGTACTACTGTGGGCAAGAATCACTTAGAAGAAATGCAATAGCCCTCATAGTCAACTAAAGACTCCAAAAGCAGTACTTTGGTGCAATCTTAAAAATGACAGAATGATCTCTGTACATTTCCAAGGCAGACCATACAATACCACAGTAATCTAAGTCTATGCCTCAACCACTAATGCTGAAGAAGCTGAAGCTGAATGGTTCTATGAAGACCTACAAGATCTTCTAGAAATAACACCAAAAACAGATGTCCTTTTTCATCACACGGGGCTGGAATGCAAAAGTAGGAAGTCAAGAGGTACCTAGAGTAACAGGCAAGTTTGGCCTTGGAGTAAAAATTGAAGCAGGGAAAGGCTAACAAAGTTTGCCAAGAGAATGCACTAGTCATAGCAAACACCCTCTTCCAACAACACAAGAGATGACTATACACATGGACATGGCCAGATGGTCAGTACAGTAATCAGATTGATAATATTTTTTGCAGACAAAGATAGATAAGCTCTATACAGTCAGCAAAAACACGACCAGGAGCTAACTGTGGCTGAGCTCATGAACTCCTTATTACAAAACTCAAACTTAAATTGTAGAAAGTAGGGAAAACCACTAGACCATTCAGGTATGATCTAAATCAAATACTTAACAATTACTCAGTGAAAGTGACAAATACATTCGAGGCATTAAATCTGATAGGCAGAACTATGGATGGAGGTTCATGACATTGTACAGGAAGCAGTGATTCAGACCATCCCCCCCAAAAATAAATGTATAAAGGCAAAAAGATTGTCTGAGGAGGCCTTACAAATAGCTGAGAAAAGAAGAGAAGCTAAAGGCAAAGGTGAAAAGGAAAGATATACCCATTGAGTGAAGAGTTCCAAAGAATAGCAAGGAGAGAAAGAAGCCTTCCTCAGTGATCAATGCAAAGAAATAGAGGAAAGCAATACAATGGGAAAGATTAGAGATCTCTTCATGAAAATTAGAGATACCAAGGGAAAACTTCATACAAATATGGGTAAAATACAGGACTGAAATTATATGGACCTAACAGAAGAAGAAGATATTAAGAAGAGGTGGAAAGGACACACAGAATACCTATACAAAAAAGATCTTAATGACCCACATAACCACTGGTTAACCCAGATGGTATGATCACTCACCTAGAGCCAGACATCCTGAAATGTGAAGTCAAGTGGGTGTTAGGAAGCATCACTACGAACAAAGCTAGTGGAGGTGATGGAATTTCAGGTAAGCCATTTCAAATACTAAAAGATGTGGCTGTGAAAGTGCTGCATTAAATATGCCAGCAAATTTGGAAATCTCAGCAGTGACCACAAGACTTGAAAAGGTCAGTTTTCATTCCAATCCCAAAGAAGGTAATGCCAAAGAATGTTTGAACTGCTGCATGCTTGCACTCATTTCACATGCTTGCAAAGTAATGCTCAAAATTCTCCAAGCCAGCCTTCAAAAGTACATGAACTGAGAACTTCCAGATATTCAGGCTAGATTTAGAAAAGACAGGGGAACCAGAGATCAAATTGCCAAAACATGTTGGATCATACAAAAAGTGAGAGAGTACCAGAAAATATCTACTTCTCTGATATTGGCTATGCCAAAGTCTTTGACTGTGTGGATCACAGCAAACTGGAAAATTATTAGAGACTGAAATACCAGACAACCATACATGCCTCCTGAGAAGTCTGTGTGCAGGTCAAGAAGCAACAGTTAGAACTGGACATGGAACAATGGACTAGTTACAAATTGGGAAAGGAGTGCATCATGGCTGTATAATATCACCCTGCATATTTAATTTACATGCAGAGTACATCATGCAAAATGCTATACTGGGTGAACCACAAGTTGGAGTCAAGATTGCAGGAGAAATACCAATAATCTCAGATACACAGATGACTCCTTGAAAGCAAAGAACTAAAGAGTCTCTTGATGAAAGTGAAAAAGGAGATGAAAAAGTTGACTTAAAACTCGACATTCAAAACATTAAGGTTATGGCATCCGGTCCTATCACTTCATGGAAAATAGATGAGGAAACAACAGAAACAGTGACAGACTTTGGTCTCTTGGGCTCCAAAATCATTGCAGATGGTGACTGCAGCCATGAAATTAAAAGATGTTACAGCCATACCATCCTGAATGCTCCCAATCTCATCTGATCTCGGAAGCTAAGCAGGGTTGGGCCTAACTAGTACATGGATGGGAGGCTACCTGAGAATACCAGGTACTGTAGGCTTTTCTTTGAGGGCTTTCCTGGTGGCTCAGACAGTAAAGCGTCTGCCTGCAATGCAAGAGACCAGGGTTCAGTCCCTGGGTTGGGAAGGTCCCCTGGAGAAGGAAATGGCAACCGACCCCAGCAGTCTTGCCTGGAAGATGCCATGGACTGAGTAGCCTAGTAGGCTACAGTCCATAGGGTTGCAAACAGTTGGACACGACTGAGCGATTTCACTTTCTTTTCTTTCTTTCTTTGCTCTCTGGAAGAAATGACTAACCTAGATAGCATATTAAAAAGCAGAGACTTTAGTTTGCCAGCAAAGGTCTGTCTAGTCAAAGCTATCGTTTTTACAGTAGTCATGTATGGTTGTGAGAGTTGGACTATAAAGAAGACTGAGCACCAAAGATTTGATGCATTTGAACTGTGGTGTTGGAGAACATTGTTGAGTGTCCTTTGGACTGCAAGGAGATTCAACCAGTCAATCCTAAAGAAAATAAGTCCTGAATATTCATTGGAAGGACTGATGTTGAAGCTAAAACTCCAGTACTGTGGCTACCTGATTCACAGGTAGAAGGATTCTGGGAAAGATTGAAGGCAGGAGGAGAAGGGGACAACAGAAAATTAGATGGTTGGATGGCATCACAGACTCGATGGCCATGGGTTGGAGCAAGCTCAGGGAGTTGATGATGAACAGGGAAGCCTGATGTGCTGCACGCTTCAGACATGACTGAGAGACTGAACTGAACTGAACTGAACTACTGGGTTTTGTCTGGGTTTTGCTTGTTTTACTTTTTTTTTTCTTTAACGAAGTATGCAATTAGTTCATTTACTTGATTTTTTTTTTATGTTTCCCGAGGTAGACTTCTATCACCATAAACTTCTCACATACAACTAATTTGTTGCAACCCACAGATTTTGGGTCATTGTGTTTTTATTTATCTCCAGATATTTTTTTGGTTTCCTCTTTGATTTCTTCAATGGTCCACTAGTTGTTTTTAGCATGTTGTTTAGCCTCCATATATTTGTGATTTTTGCATTTTTAATGCAAACTATTAATAAAATAGTTGATTTATAGTCACATAGCTATGTGTTCAGAAAACATGCTTCCATGAATTCAATTTTTTGTGTATTTATTGATTAATATTTTATGGCCTAGCACCTGATCTTTCCTAGAGAATGTTTCATGTACACTTGAAGAGAATATGTATACTGCCGCTTTGGATGGAATGCTCTGTTATCATTTAAGTCTATTGGCTCTATGTGTCATTTAAGATCAGTGTTTCCTTATTGATTTGGATGATTTGGCCATTGATGTAAATGAGGGGATAAAGTCCACTATTATTATTGTGTTTGCTTTATGTATTTAGGTGTTTCTATGTAGGGACAGCATATATTTACAGTGTTATATCTTTTTCTTAGATTGATCCCTTGATCATCTTGTTACAGTCTTTGTTTTAATGTCTGTTTTGTCTTACATAAGTATTGATACTCCAGCTTTCTTCACTTTCATGGAATATCTTTTCTCATCTCACATGCAGTCTGTGTGTGTTTATATCTGAAGTAAGTCTCTTGGAGGCAGCTTCTGTATGGGTCTCATTTATGTATACATTCAGTCACTCTGTGTCTTTTCTTTGGACCATTTAGTCTATTTACATTTAAGGTAATTATTAATAGTTTTGTACTCATTGCCGTTTTGTTCATTGATTTTGGATTATTGTTGAGTAGTTTTTTGGTCCTTTCTTTCCCGTTGATATATTCCCCTGTGATTTGATGACTATCTTTAGAGATATAGTCAAATGTCTTTCTCTATTCCATAGGTATATTTATGATGGATTTTTGGTTTGTGATTACCACTGTTGTTATTGTTCAGTCGCTAAGTCATGTCCAGCTCTTTGTAATCCAATGAACTTCAGCACATCAGGTTTCCCTGCCCTTTACCATCTCCCAGAGTTTGCTCAAACTCATGTCAATTGAGCCAGCAATGCCATCTAACCATCTCATCCTCTGTCACCTGCTTCTCCTCCCATCCTCAATCTTTTCTGGCATCAGGATCATTTCCAATGAGTCAGCTCTTCACATCAAGTGACCAAAGTATTGGAGTGGTTACCATGAGGTTTATATACACCATCCTATGTATACATGATTATTTTAAGTTGCTGTTCTAAGTTCAAATGCATTTTAACAGCCCACTCCCATTTACTGTTATGACATCATGTTTTACACTTTCTTGCTTGTGTATATCTTAATTATGCACTATGCATATAGATGATATTCCTACTTTGATCTTTTAAGCTTCCTACTAGCTGTCTCTGTTGTTAATTTATTAACTTAATTGTATATTTACGTTTACCAACAAATCTTTCCTTTCATCCATTTGATATTTCTAGTTGTGGCTTTTTCTTTTCTACCTAGAGAAGGCCCAAGAACATTTCTTGTAAAACCCTTTGCTAGCTTGCTGAACTCCTTCAAATCAGAATGAAATCCCTGCCAGATAGCCTTCTTAAATGAAAGGCTTCTTGGTTGTGCATGTTTCCCTTTTGTCATTTGTAAATATATCATGCTATTCCCTTATGGGGTCTTCTCTGGTGGCTTAAACAGTAAAGGATCTGCCCACAATGTGGGAGCCCCAGGTTTAATCCCTGGGTCAGGAAGATCCCCTAGAGAAGGAAATGACAATCCACTCCAGTATTCTTGCCTGGAGAATTCCATGGACAGAGGAGCCTGGCAGGTTAGAGTCCATGGGGTTGCAAAGAGTTGGACACAACTGAACAACTAACACCTTCCCTTATGACCAACAGAATTCCTGCTGAAAAGTGTGCTGATAGACTTTTGGGGATTCCTTTATGCTTAACTTGTTGCTTTTCCCTTACTGATTTTAATAATCTTTCTTAATTTAATTTTTACCATTTTGAATATGATATGCCTTAGTGTGTACTTCCAGTTTGATCCTGTTTGAGACTCTCTGTGATTCCTGGACCTGGATATTTGTTTCTTTCCCAGGCTAAGGAAATCTCCAGCTATTTTGTCTTCAAATATAATTTCTGCCCCTTCTCTATCATCTCTTTCTGGGACCCCTAAAATATTAATGTTAATATGCTTGATATTGTTCCATAGTTCTCATAACTGTCCTCATAATTTTACTGTTTTTTTTTTCTTTCTTCTTTTCAGCTTCCACTTTTCTTCCAGTTCACAAATCTGTTCCTTCATATCATCTAATCTACTCTTAATTCCTTCTAGTATATATTTTATTTCAGTTATAGTATTCTTAAGCTCTGTTTGAATCCTTTTTATATTTTCCAATTCCTTGTTAAAGTTCTCAATGTGTTTGTCCATTCTTATCTCAAGTACTTTGAGTATCTTTATCATCATTATCTTGAACTCTTTATTGGAGAGATTGCTTATCTCCACTTAGTTCTTCTAGGGATTCATTTTGTTTCTTCATTTGGAACATATCTTTGTTCTTCTCATTTTGCCCAGTTTGCTGTTTTAATTTTTTTATTTGTTATGTTAGTTAAATTTGCTGATCTTGGAGAATTGGCCTTTTCTATGGATGTCTCATGCATGGGATGAATCCACTCCTTTAGTCACCAGGGCTATATGCTCTAGGGGAGCCCCTTACATGAACTGCATGGGCCTTTCTATTGTGAAAGGCTGACTACTGTGGGTAGTCTTGTAAGTGTGGCTTTCCTATAGTTCCACTGCTTTCCAGACCCTGATTTGTGGAGCAAATGTTGGCCAGTGTGGCCAGTCTTAATATGGCAGGCTGTGTAGCTTCAGGCTATTGCTGGCCCAGAAGTGAGAGGAGTTGAGTCCCATAGTGACTGGTGCTGGCCAGGGGATCCCAGATTTACTGTTGGCTTGTTGATGGTGGGGTCAGTTCCTAACACAGCTGGCTACAGGTTCCAGAGTGTCCCAAAGGTAGTGCTGCCTTGCTGGTGAATGGTATCAGATTCTTAGGTGAGTGGATTTAGAGCCCAATGAGTCTTGGACTGGGTGCAACATGCCAATGAGAAGCATCGGAGCCCAATGTGGTGCTAGGGCTGGTGTCAGTACTGGTGAGTGGGACCAGGGCCCAGGGTATCACAGGACTAGTACTGTCTCACTGATGGGTGAAGCCATTTCCTGGGGCTATTGCCAACATACTGGTAAATGGTATTGGATTCCTGAATCTGTTGCTATAGGAAGCAAATATCTCAGAGCTGATATCAGTCCACTGGTGGATGGGGCAGTAGCCTAGGGAGGCCAGAGACTAGTTCCAGCCCACTTGGGCATGGAGCTGGGACCTGCAGTCTCTTATTGCCCTTGCAATAGGAGACTCAGGAGTCCCTGAACTAGTGCTAGACTGCTGGTGAGAAAGTCTGGGTCGTGGCCCCTCTGATTAGCAGGGCTGGGTCTCAGAGCAGCTGGGGACTCAGGAGTGTCCTGAGGCAGCTTCCTTGGTGGCACATGGAGCTGTAGTCTCACCCAGATAGCTGCTTGGCCTGAGACATCTCGGTACTAGTTCCATAGTTGGATTTGGGTTGGGTTTTCAGTGGTTGGGTTTTCATGCTAATCAGCTTGAGGGAGGATTCTGAATTGGTGCTTGCCAGCACCAGTGTTCTCACGACATCATGAGCCTCTGAAAATGGCTGCTTCCAGTGTCTGTGTTCCCAGGTTGAACTCCATTTGCCTTCTGCATCTCTGAGTCTCAGCAAGTATATCTAACCCAGGCTACTTTCAAACCACTGCTTCTTCCCTGGGTCATTGAGCATGTGAGATTTTGTGTGTGCCATTTAAGAGTGCAGTCTATTTCCTACATATCTGAATCTTCTGAAAATAAGCCTCATTTGATGTCCAAAATCAAACATCATCAATTCCTTGGTCCATGATCCCCAGTCTGGGGTGCTTGCTGTGGGGCTTGGATCCATTGCTCCTTGGGGAGAAACTTTGTTATTGTCCTGTTTGTGGGTCATTGACCCGTGGGTATGGATCTTGAATATACCTTATTTATACCCTTTCTAACCATATCATTGTGGTCTATTCTTTACATCTTCAGTTGTAGAAAACATTCTCTTTCTTTCTTTCTTTTTTTTGTTGGTCTTCAGATCTCTGTCATCAATATTTTGTTCAGTTCAGTTCAATCACTCATTCATGTCAGATTCTTTGTGACTCTATGCACTGCAACACATCAGGCTTCCCTGTCCATCACCAACTCCCAGAGCTTACTCAAACTCATGTCCATTGAGTCTGTGATGCCATCCAACCATCTTATCCTCTGTTGTCCCCTTCTCCTCCTGTCTTCAATCTTTCCCAACATCAGGGTCTTTTCCAATGAGTCAGTTCTGTGCATCAGGTGGCCAAAGTGTTGGAGTTTCAGCTTCAGCATCAGTCCTTTCAATGAACATTCAGGACTGATTTACTTTAGGATGGACTGGTTTGATCTCCTTGCAATCCAGTTGTAATTTTGTTGTGCTCATGTAATTTTGTTAAGCTCAGGGTGTCCCTACACCACCAACTTCCTAAATTGATATTTAAAGTCTCAATCAGGGATATAGTCAAGTCTATGCCAGTTTACCAACTGGTTGATCCATAATACACAAATAGGCTACATATTTGTCTACTCATAAATTAAATTATTGAGATTTTTAAATAATGTATTCAAAATCATGTTAGGTTTTCAGATTCCCTTTATTCTCTTTTTTAAGGAAAAGTATGCATTACCAACAGGAAAACAATTTCTTGTGGCAGCAATCTAAAAACATCAAAATTTCATTAAAATCACTTTGGTTCAGTTCAGGAATCATTTATAGCTAGCTACCATACACTGGACACTGTGCCAACTCCTGGAGATACAAATAAAAGTAAGACTGGGTTAGTACTCCATGGGATTTTAAGCTAGAGAAAGTAGATTTAAGTGAGGACCAGCAAGTCTCTTGAAAACATACCTGAAGCCAATGTCATTTCCTATACTGTTAAAGATGTAGACAGTAATAAGGACACTACACATATATGAGTACATAAGGATGTCCCTCTTCTACGTCCTCCTCAAGAATAAATAGAGGATGAGGGATAATGCCAGTCAGGTATTAGGATCACAATAGCTTGACACAATCCCTTTGGAGTTTTGGGAACCGCAAAATGCGTGCATTCTTCTACCTCTCTTAAAATTGAACTTTAAATATTCTCAGTAAAGCAGGAATGAATGTTCTCAGATTTGAAGGGTTTTCTTTCCCACAGGGAGTTCAGAAGCAGTGTTTCAGTAGAGAGAGTGATGTGTCAGCTTTACTGAGGTCTCATAATTTAGAGGAAGGAAAACAAATATATGCAATAACAGGCAGATAATTTAATTCCTGTCTGTCAGCTATTCACAAATATAGATATACCCAAAGTGCTACTTGAACACCAAGGAAGGATTCCAAACCAGACTGGTGAAGCTATGTGGAGAGGAATGTAGAAAAATCTTCCCAGAGTAAGTGATATCTCAGTCTTGAAAAGTTAGTAGTTACCAAAAAGAATGGGATCTCAAGGAAGGGATAATTGGATAAACAAGGGTATGAAGGTGTATAAATTATGGTTCTATATCAAGAAGCCCTAAATAAGCAGACTGTTAAGAACATGTATGTTTTAAACAGTAATAATTTCTTTCCACTTTAAATGATCTCTTTCTTATCAGCCAATTAATTCAGAACATCAATACCTGACTAAAACCTGCTATGGCTGATTCATGTTGAGGTTTGAGAGAAAACAAAAAAATCCTGTAAAGCAATTATCCTTCAATTAAAAACTAAACAATTAAAAAAACTGCTATAGTAGGTGTTTCTAGACACTTATTGATCTTAGAAGAGGTCAAAGTAACAGATAAGTATTGTATTCCATGAACAATATGAGTATCTTTTATGTGCTTCCCTCTCCCATGAGAATGAAAATTCCATGAAACATACTGCTTTTGTCTTATTATTCACAGCTCTATCTCCAACACATAAAACAGAAGTTGTTATATATGTAGTTATGTTATAGTTGTATAATTATATAGTCAAAAAGTGGGGATTCAATGACAGGCAGGAAAGATCTAGTGCCTCTCCTTACTGAGTTGATACGTTAGTAGACATGCTTTAGCCTAGGATAGCTAGAGGGCATTGTAAACTTGTATGAAAAAAAAAATGGCATCTTTAGTTTTCCTTACCTATAACTGAAAATTAGCTATAAATTTAATTATTAATATAGGCCAGAAATCACAGAGGTATTAGTAGTAAATGTGACTCTGTCTCCATTAAAAAAAACACAGATAATACCTTTCAGTGTTGCAGATATCTGAAAGTATCAGTTTTACTCCTCATGATATTTTTTAATTAATTTACTTTTTATTGAAGGATAATTGCTTTACAGAATTTTGCTGTTTTCTGTTAAACCTCAACTTGAATCAGCCATAGGTATACATATATCCCCTCCCTTCTGAACCTCCCTCCCATTTCCCTCCCCACCCCACCCCTCTAGGTTGATCCAGAGCCCCTGTTTGAGTTTCCTGAGCCATACAGCAAATTCCAATTAGCTATCTATTTTACATATGGTAATGTAAGTTTCCATGTTACTCTTTCCATACATCTCACCCTCTCCTCCCATCTCCCTATTTCCATAATTCTATTATCTATGTCTGTTTCTCCATTGTTGCCCTGTAAATAAATTCTTCAGTACCATTTTTCTAGATTCAGTATATGCATTAGTATACGGTATTTCTCCTTCTCTTTCTGACTCACTTCACTCTGTATAATAAGTTCTAGGTTCTTCCACCTCATTAGAACTGACTCAAATGTTTTCCTTTTTATGGCTGAGTAATATTCCATTGTGTAAATGTACCACATCTTTATCCATTCATATGTCGATGGACATCTAATTTACTTTCATTTTCTAGCTATTATAAATAGTGTTTCAATGAACAATGGGATAAAAAGACAGTCCTCAGAATGGGAGAAAATAATAGCAAATAAAACAACTGACAAAGGATTTATTTCCAAAATATACAAGCAGCTTATACAACTCAATGCCAGAAAAACACTCCTCATGATTTTTAAGTTGTTTGCTATTGACTTACCACTAGGTTTTATCACTTAATGCAATAATTAAAAATCAGGAATATTAGTATGTCATCAGTTTAGTTATTAATGTCTCAAATATATATTTCAATATAACAGGTTTCTCCTTGTTATCCTAAGTAATCTGTCTTGTGCCTTTAAAAGCATTGTTCTGAGAAGGGAACTAATAAACCTCATCAGAATACTAAATAGGTTCATGATACCAAAATTTGTTAAGAACTCCAAGTCTAGAAATATAAAAGAATTTAACTAAAAATTAATTATTGTTCAATGATATGGCAACTGTACTGATAGGGGAAGAATAGAATGCTGTCACATATATAGGATAGATGGGTGTCTTGCAAAGATTTTCATGCCCTGCTTCTTCTGAAAAATTAGTAGGAGAGTATACATGTACAGACATTGAAGGAAGTTTATTGTGAAAGGAACCAGATGTGACTGTGTGAGTAGAGGAGGTGAGTGTTTACAGGATCAGAAATACACTTACGCTAAGTGAGACAAGACTCAAAAAAGTTTGCACGTTATTCCAAGGATAATGCAAAGCTATTCATGAGTTTTAAAAATAGAGTAAAAGATCACTTTGGAGTGAATATATATGGGGAGGGGCAAGTGTTAAGCAGGGAGACCAATTAAAATAGTTACAATAATTCAGGATCATTGTCTGAATCCTACATTGTCATTAGAAAAATACAGATAAAGAAAATCAACATGGTGCTAGAACATCAATGTTTATTATGTTTTCGTATTCAACTTCACTAATGCAGGACACCTGACTTCAATCACTGGTTTGGAAAGATTCCTTGGAGAAAGGAAACGCTACCCACTCCAGTATTCCAGCCTGAAAAATTACATGGACTCTAGTCCATAGAGTCTCAAAGAGTCAGACATGACTGAACATTCCCTTTCACTTTCACTTTCAAGATGATTTTGTTATTAGTAACATAAATTTTCAAACTACCACACAATTGTACTCATCTCACACACTAGCAAAGTAATGCTCAAAATTCTCCAGGCTACGCTTCAGCAGTACGTGAACTAAGAACTTCCAGATGTTCAAGCTGTATTTAGAAAAGGCAAAAGAACCAGAGATCAAATTGCCAACATCCACTGTACCCTAGAAAAAGCAAGAGAATTCCAGAAAAACATCTACTTCTGTTTCACTGACTATGCTAAAAGCTTTGACTGTGTGGATCACAACAAACTGTGGAAAATTCTTAAAAACATTGAGGTACCAGACCACCTTACCTGCCTCCTGAGAAATATGTATGCAGGTCAAGGAGCAAGAGTTAGAACAGGACATGGAACAATGGACTGGTTCCAAATTGAGAAAGGAGTATGTCAAGCTTGTATATCATCACCCTGCTTATTTACCTTATATGCAGAGTACATCACGTGAAATTCTGGACTGGATGCTGGACAAGCTGGAATGAAGATTGCAGAAGAAATATCAATAACCTCATATATGCAGATGATACCACCCTTATATCAGAAAGTGAAGAGGAACTAAATAGCCTCTTGATGAAATTGAAAGAGGAGAGTGAAAAAAAAAAAAAACTTGCTTAAAACTCAACATTCAAAAAATGAAGATCATTGCATCCGATCCCATCACTTCATGACAAATAGATGGAAAAACAGTGGAAACAGTGGGAGACTTCATTTTCTTGGGCTCCAAAATCACAGCAGATGGTGACTGAAGCCATGAAATTAAATGACACTTTCTCCTTTGAAGAAAAGCTTCAAAGGAGACACGATATTTAAAAGCAGAGACATTACTTTCCCGACAAATATCCATATAGTCAAAGCTATGGTTTTTCCAGTAGTTATATATGGATGTGAGAATTGGACAATAAAGACAGCTGAGCACTGAAAAATTGATGCTTTTGAATTGTGGTGTTGGAGAAGACTCTTGAGAGTCCCTTGGACTGCAAAATCAAACCAGTCATTCCTTAAGGAAATCAGTCCTGAATATACATTGGAAGGACTGATGCTGAAGCTGAAACTCCAATACATTGGTCACCTTATGCAAAGAACTGACTTATTTGAAAAGACCCTGATTCTGGGAAAGATTGAAGACAGGAGGAGAAGGGGATGACAGAGGATGAGATGGTTGGACGGCATCACTGACTCAATGGACAAGTTTGAGCAAGCTCTGGCAGTTGGTGATGGACAGCAAAGCCTTGTGTGCTGCAGTCCATGAGGTTGCAAAGAGTCAGACACGACTGAGAGACTGAACTGATCTAAACTGAGCATAAGCTTTATTGCTCTTGCCTAATACAACTATTTCCATTTCATTTGGTGGTTAAAGGAAGCAATGTTCAGCAAATTACAAATGCCAATGCAGCGGTAAGTCCATGCAAGAAAGACTACCAGCCAACTGCCTTCAGGAAAGCCCATTTTAATCATCATCCTAAGCCTTCATTTGGATATATATAGTTATTTCTTGATGAGCTCTATCATTTTAAAAGACACATATCAGTTAGATCAACTTTAATTCTATCTTTAGCCAAATTCTCTCTTTCCTGTGCTGCTTGTTCCCCAGGATAAAATTCAATACTTTCATTGATTCCATGCAATTAATTTATTAATCTAAAATCAAATGCCCTATGTTGTTCAGCAAGATTATTCAAAATTTTGCTTTTTTTAGCATGCATTCATATATTTGGATATTTTCTGCTCATTAAATGCTAAACCTGTTGTTTTCTTTCTAAATCCATTGAAGCACGATACAACTTTTATTTTGTTTATATACAGTCATTTTACATATGATTTTATATAATATTTATTTATGATTTTTTAAGTTTCATATGTTAGAGACAATTAGTGAACTCTGGAAACAATGAACTTGGTTATTAAAGCATTTAGTCTCTATTCTAATTAGTCTCATGAATATCAGTGTTCATTGTAGTCAAAAATTTCAAATATTTGATAAATATTGTGTCATTACTGTATTTACTTTCAACCAACCTCTTGTGCAAGCTGATTTACATCAATGTTCTTGTTCTTCCATCATCCTGTGAGGTACAAGAGAAGGCAAATAGGTAATTATTTAGAATGTAAACACATGGAAAAATAAGAAAGAAAATGTATCTTCTTTATAAAATAAAGAGACTCTGTCAATAAATAAAATAGAATTTATTTTCCTTTAAACATTTTTTAGATAGCTGTACCAAACTTACCACTAAGCAATAGATTAATCCATTGATAAATACTGATGATTTTTCTTATAAAGAGCTCATAGAAGATTTTCTCATTTGTCTTTCTTTTCCATACAATGTAAACTTTAATATCCTATTTTGTTAATGAGAAGAAAGAAGCCCAAATAAATCAGAGACTATCCATAAGGCACTACATTAGAAGCAATGACATATTGCAAATACTAAAGATTTTGTGTTTAGATGACAAAAGAGATGTATATAAAACTCATTGTCAAACACGGTTATCGAATGAAAGTTTAATGGGTTGTATGCACCTTTTAGAAGATAATTATGGTATACATGTGCACAAAGTTGCTTCAGTCCAGTTCTTTGGAACCTTATGGACTGTAGCCCTCCAGGCTTCTCTGTCCATAGTATTCTCCAGGCAAGAATACTGGAGTGGGTTGCCATGCCCTCCTCCAGGGATCTTCCCAACCCAGGGATCATAACCATGTCTCATGTCTCCTGCATTGGCAAGTGGCTTCTTTCCCATCAGCACCATCTGTAAAGCCAATCATGGTATATACACATAAGAAGGAAAATTTAAACTGTTTTGGTTCTAGAAATATGAATAATTAGGAAGCTTGATTATATAGTGAGCTCGGGGGTCTATGATTGCACTCTAACTCTCAATTTAACACTGCATGCTTCTGTATTTTGCTTGGAATACCATCACCAAATTAAAATTCATTCCCTTAAATTATCCTAATTAGTCAGTTCTCCAACATCCTTCCAATCTAACTCATGGTTTATCCTTGTTTTCTAGGTAAATATTATCCATTGCTTAAATCAGCTTAATTATACCACTTTTGGAAACCATAGTGGATTCCTGTATATTGTATTCATCTCCCCTTCTTGGGATTTATAATCAGTACCACACCACTTGCAAATAATTATAGGCCAATTTCTGCTACTTATTGTTGACTTCAACTGCTTTCCAGGAAGAATGTAAACTCTGTATCAGCATGTCTTCTAGTACACAGCATAGAGCTAAATGTATTTGTTGAGTGGCTGACTACAATTTAAATGGGCTTCCCTGGTGGCTCAGGTGTCAAAAATCTGTATATAATGCAGGAGACCCAGGTTCAATCCTTGGGTCAGGGAGTTCCCCTGGAGAAGGAAATGGAAACTTACTCCAGTATTCTTGCCTGGAGAACTCCATGGACTTAGGAGTATGCTGGGTTACAATCCATGAAGTTACAAAGAGTCGGACACAAGTGAATGGCTAAAGCTTTCACTCTCACAATTTAAATAATAGAAATTAAGTGAAATGTCCTATAAATATCAATTAGGTCCATGTAGTCCGATGTATCATTTAAAGTTTGTGCTTCCTTACTAATTTTCTGTCTGGATGATGTGTCCATTGGTGTGAGTCTGGTGTTAAATTCTCCCCTTGTGTTATTGTCAATTTCCCCTTATATAGTTGTTAACATTTGCCTTATGTATTGAGGCTTCCATGATGGCTCAGATGGTAAAGATTCTGCCTGCAGTGTAGGAAACCCAAGTTCGATCCCTGAGTCAGGAAGATCCCCTGGAGAAGAGAATGGCAATGCACTCCAGTATTCTTGTCTGGAAAATTCCATGGACAGAGTAGCTTGGCAGGCTACCGTCCATGGGGCCACAAAGAGTCAGACATGACTGAGTGACTAACACTATGTATTGAGGTGCTTCTATGTTGGGTGTGTATATATATATGTATCTTCTTAGATCGATCATTTGATCATTATGTGGCATCCTTCCTTTTCTCTTGTAATGGTCTTTACTTTAAAAACTATTTTATCTGATATGAGTATGGCTACTCATGCTTTCTTTTGATTTATATTTGCATGGAATACCTTTTTCCATCCCCTCACTTTCTGTCTATTCTGTAGACAGAATATATAGGGATTTGTTTTTGTATCCATTCAGCCAGTCTGTGTCTTTCAGCTGGAACATTTAAGCCATTTACATTTAAGGTAATTATTGATTTGTATGATCCTTTTACCATTTACTTTATTATTTGGCTTTGTTATTGTAGATCTTTTCTGTCTCTTGTGTTTTCTGTCTAGAGAAGTTCCTTTACATTTGTGTAAAGTTGGTTTTGTGGTGCTGAATTCTCTTAACTTCTGCTTATCTGTAAAGATTTCCATTTCTCTGTCGAATCTGAATGATATCCTTGCTGGCTAATCTTGGTTGTAGGTTTTTTCATTGCATCACTTTAAGTATATCCTGCCACTCCTTTCTGGCCTGAAGAGTTTCTTTTGAAAAATCAGCCATTTGCCTTATGGGGATGCCCTTATATGTTATATGTTGCATTTCTCTTGTTGCTTCTAATATTTTTTTGTGTTTAATCTCATTACTTTGATTAATATGCTCTTGGTGAAAGTGAAAGTGGAGAGTGAAAAAGTTAGCTTAAAGCTCAACATGCAGAAAACGAAGATCATGGCATCCAGTCCCATCACTTCATGGGAAATAGATGCAGAAACAGTGGAAACAGTGTCAGACTTTATTTTTGGGGGCTCCAAAATCACTTCAGATGGTGACTGCTGCCATGAAATTAAAGACGCTTACTCCTTGGAAGAAAAGTTATGACCAACCTAGATAGCATATTGAAAAGCAGAGACAATACTTTGCCGAGTCTAGTCAAGGCTATGGTTTTTCCAGTGATCATGTATGGATGTGAGAGTTGGACTGTGAAGAAGGCTGAGCACCAAAGAATTGATGCTTTTGAACTGTGGTGTTGGAGAAGACTCTTGAGAGTCCCTTGGACTGCAAGGAGATCCAACCAGTCCATTCTGAAGGAGATCAGCCCTGGGATTTCTTTGGAGGAAATGATGCTAAAGCTGAAACTCCAGTACTTTGGCCACCTCATGCAAAGAGTTGACTCGTTGGAAAAGACTTTGATGCTGGGAGGGATTGGGGGCAGGAGGAGAAAGGGACGATAGAGGATGAGATGGCTGGATGGCATCACTGACTCGATGGACGTGAGTCTGAGTGAACTCCGGGAGTTGGTGATGGACAGGGAGGCCTGGAGTGCTGCGATTCATGGGGTTGCAAAGAGTCGGACACGACTGAGCGACTGAACTGAACTGGTGTGTTTTTCCTTGTGTTTATCCTGTATGGGACTCTCTGGGCTTCCTGTAATTGGGTGTCTATTTCCTTTCCAGTGATAGGAAAGTTTTCAGCTATAGTCTCCTCAAAAATTTTATTTTTTTTCTTTTCTCTTCTTCTTCTTCTGTGATCCCTTTAATTCAAATGTTGGTGTGCTTAAAGACTCAGATGTCTCTGAGGCTGTCCTCATTTTTTTACATTCCATTTTTCTCTATTTGGCTCTGCTTCAGTTATTTCCACTATTCTATCTTCCAGCTCACTTATCCATTCCTCTACCTCAGTTATTCTGCTATTGGTTCTCCCTAATGTGTTTTTTCTTACTTATTGTGTGGTTCACTGCTGATTGTCCATTCTTTATTTCTTCTAGATCCTTGTTAAACATTCTTTGTACCTTTTCAATCTGTTCCTTCATTTTATTTATTGGTGCCTCCATTTTATTTCCAGGATTTTGCATCATCTTTCTATCATTCCTCTGAATTCTTAGGTAGATTTAGATTTCCTATTTCCTCTTCGTTTGTTTGTGGGTTTTTTTTTTTTTTTTTTTTTGGTTTTTACCATGTTCCTTCATCTACTGCACGTTTTTCTGTCTTTTCATTTCGTATGATTTACTGCGTTTGTGGCCTCTTTTCTGCAGGTTGCAAGGTCGTAGTTCCTCCTGTTTGTGGAGTCTGCCCTCAAAAAGTCGGGATGGACTAGAGCCTTTTGAGGGTTTCCTGGTTGGGGGGACTGGTGCTTGTGTTCTGATGGGTGGAACTGGATCATGTCTCTCTGAAGGATAGTGACATGTTCAGTGATGTGTTGGGGTTGTTTTGGAGCTGGGAATGGTTTGGGTAGCCTATCTGCTAATGGGTATGGTTGTGTTCTTATTTTACTGATGGTTTGGCATGAGGTGCCTGTCACTGGAGCTTGCTGGCCTTTGGGTGGAGCCTGGTCTTAGTGTTGAGATGGAGGCTTTTGGGAGAGCTCTCCCCAATTAATATTCCATGGGTTCCAGAGTTCTCTGGCAGTCCAACATTCTGAACTTGGGACCCTCACCTCAGAATTTTACCAGGACTCCACAAGCTACACAGCACAGAACAGAAAGAGAAAGAGACAAGGTGGTGGGGGCTGGGGGGAAAAAGTCAAGGAAGCATACAAATAAAAAAAGTAAGGGACACACAAGACCCCAAGACAAATGGTTAAAGCAACACTCAACAGACAATAACACCCAAAGAAACTCACACACTCCTGAACAGAAAGAAGAGAGATAAAGAAGAACAAAACCAGAGATCAGAAAAGAAGAGATCAATCTAGCCAATAAACAAACCCATGTATAAAAACAAATAGTAAAAACTATACTAGAAAAATACAAAATAGAAAACATGAGGGGAAATGCAATATAACTAAAGAGAAATGGAAAAATAGGAAAAATAGAATAAAATGAATTTATATAAATAGTGTTTTAAAAAGAAAATAGTAATTTAAAAATAAAAATTAAAGGCATAATAAAGAAGGACAACAAAAGAACAATACAATAAAGAAAAAAACATATATATATATATATATATATATATATATATATATAGTGACTGCAGCCATGAAATTAAAAGATGCTTGTTCCTTGGAAGAAAAGCTATGACAAACCTAGACAGCATATTAAAAAGCAGAGACATTACTTTGCCAACAAAGTCCATATATTCAAAGCTACGGTTTTTCCAGTAGTCATGCATGGATGTGAGAATTACATCATAAAGAAGGCTAATGAGCAACTGAATGACAACTATATACATATATATGTTTCAGTTCAGTTCAGTCTCTCAGTCATGTCCGACTATTTGCGACCCCATGAATTGCAGCACACCAGGCCTCCCTGTCCATTACCAACTCCTGGAGTTCACTCAGACTCATGTCCAACAAATCAGTGATGACATCCAGCCATCTCATCCTCTGTCGTCCCCTTCTCCTCCTGCCCCCAATCCCTCCCAGCATCAAAGTCTTTTCCAATGAGTCAACTCTTCGCATGAGGTGGCCAAAGTACTGGAGTTTCAGCTTTAACATCATTCCTTCCAAAGAAATCCCAGGGCTTATCGCCTTCAGAGTGGATTGGTTGGATCTCCTTGCAGTCCAAGGAACTCTCAAGAGTCTTCCCAACACCACAGTTCAAAAGCATCAATTCTTCGGTGCTCAGCCTTCTTCACAGTCCAACTCTCACATCCATACATGACCAGTGGAAAAACCATAGCCTTGACTAGATGGACCTTTGTTGGCAAAGTAATGTCTCTGCTTTTGAATATGCTATCTAGGTTGGTCATAACTTTTCTTCCAAGGAGTAAGCGTCTTTTAATTTTATGGCAGCAGTCACCATCTGAAGTGATTTTGGAGCCTAAAAAAATAAAGTCTGACACTGTTTCCACTATTTCCCCATCTATTTCCCATGAAGTGATGGGACTGGATGCCATGATCTTCTTTTTCTGAATGTTGAGCTTTAAGCCAACTTTTTCACTCTCCTCTTTCACTTTCATCAAGAGGCTTTTTAGTTCCTCTTCACTTTCTGCCGTAAGGGTGGTGTCATCTGCATACCTGAGGTTATTGATATTTCTCCCAGCAATCTTGATTCCCACTTGTGTTTCTTCCAGTCCAACGTTTCTCATGATGTACTCTGCGTAGAAGTTAAATAAGCAGGGTGACAATATACAGCCTTGATGTACTCCTTTTCCTATTTGAAACCAGTCTGTTGTTCCATGTCCAGTTCTAACTGTTGCTTCCATACAGATTTCTCAAGAGGCAGGTCAGGTGGTCAGGTATTCCCATCTCTTTCAGAATTTTCCACAGTTTATTGTGATCCACAGTGTCAAAGGCTTTGGCATAGTCAATAAAGCAGAAAAAGATGTTTTTCTGGAACTCTTGCTTTTTCCATGATCCAGTGGATGTTGGCAATTTGATCTCTGATTCCTCTGCCTTTTTTAAAACCAGCTTGAACATCAGGAAGTTCACGTATTGCTGAAGCCTGTCTTGGGGAATTTTGAGCATTACTTTACTAGCATGTGAGATGAGTGCAATTGTGTGGTAGTTTGAGCACACATATATATTGAGAGAGATAGGGAGAGAGTGGCTGTAAGAATGTCCTCCTGAGTCCTCCATAATCCTCATCACACAGTGAGCTAATCTTCCTGCTCATGAAGTCATCCAATATCTTTAGAAAAGTCTCTGGACCTGCTGTGGCCTCTGTGGGGTCAGTTCAGACTCAGATCTGTCCTTACTCTAGCTTGTACTTTCTTCCAAAGTCCATAATTTCCCCCAACGTCCACAATGTCAGGATAATTGCAAGAATTAATCCACTGTGCCTGGAGCGCTGTGATTAATGGGGTTGCAAAGAGTCAGACACGACTGAGAGACTGAACTAACTGACTAACTAACCTGTCATTTCAGGAGCAAATTCCCTTCTTCCTAAGGCACACAGCCCCTGGGGCTTAGCTTTGGTTTTGGCACTACTTCTGTCTGTAGGATGCCCTCTGGTGTCTATTACCCATTCAGACAAGAAAGGACAAAAGTAGAAGCTTATTAGGGCTCACTTGCTCAGTTAGGCTGAGGAGAGGAAGTGGTAGGGCAGCCACAGTCAGGGTGTGTGTGGAGTGCCTGCTGTGGCCGAAGCCTTTGGGAAGTTGCTACAGTCTGAGGCAGTTCATGCACTCCCCCAAGGTAGTCAGGCTAGGGTTGTGGATCCCTCAGCAGAACCAACCTGCACAGGCTTTCAGGAGGTTGTGGGCAGAGACCAGCACCTGCTCACAACTTGGTGGTAGCTTCAGCCCCTGGAGTCCAGACCATGGCAGCCTCCTGTTCTCTACCTCTTGAACCCACACTGCCTTGGCAGTAACCAAGTGGCTATCATTTCCCTCTCTGGAATTGCAAACTGCAGTTGCAGGTAGCCCTGCCTCTGGCATTGTCACTGACTCTGGTGTATCTACTTCTGGGGTCACAGTCCATGGCAGCGGCTCATCCCAGCTATGACACTAATGAAGACGGGGTCCTGCAAGCACGCAGTGTTAGTTCCCAGCAGCAATGTTCTCTTGACTCTTTTGAAGCCCCAGGCTTTTCCCTGGACTCCCTCAGCCATGTGCATACTAGCCTCAGAATGTCTTCATGGCAGTCAACCCCAGTCTTCTCCCTATGGTTTGAGCCTTAAGCCTGAGCCTCAGTTCCCAGCCCCCACTCACCAAAGAGGGCATGCAAACAGTTTCTCAGCTGGGAAGTGTTTGTCCGCAATGATCTCTGCAGTGAATTCTCTCCCTTTTTGCCTTCCAAGCAGTTGTTTCTCCATTCCTCTCTGAGATTCTGAAGCTTTCTCCTGTCCTCGCCCATGAGGGGTTTTCTGAGTGTATGGAAACTTTTCCTCCTTCACGACTCCCTTCCTGAGCCATTAGTCTCCATCTCAAATCCTTTGTCTCTTTATTTTCCCATATCTTTTGCCGTACCTCATTCAGTGGAAATTAGCTGGCTGTTTTGGAAGTCTGAGGTCTTCTTCCAGTGTTCACAATGTGTTCTGTAGAAGTTGTTCCACATGCAGATGTATTTTTGATGTATTTGTGGGGAGAAGGTGATCTCCACATCTTACTCCTACATCATATTGAAAGTTCCCCTATTAATTTTTAGAATAAGATAAGCCTAGTTTGAATTCTTCCTCCTCTATGTATTCATTTATTTAGCAAATATTTATAGAAACTACTGTGTGCCAAGAACTATCCTAGATTTAGCAATATAGCAAGACAAATGAAATCACAATACACACACACACACACACAAAATAGAGCTATGAAGAGAAATATGAAGTGTTAGTAGGAGGGTGGATTCACCTGTCAGGTAACTTTGAGTAAGATCTGAAGGGAGGGGTTAGCCTTGAAAATATCTATGGGAGAGTTTTCAGGCAAAATAAACAGTTGAAAAAACCTGAGCAAGAAAACAACTTTCTTATAGTGCTTGAGGAATAGTGATGAAGAGGCTGGAAAAATAGGATGAGGAGGAGAATAAGGAAGTTGGCTTAGAGAGGTCATGGATGTTATATTACCTGGGACCCTGCAGGATCTAGTTTTGAATGAAAAGAGAAATGACATAATATGACTTACGTTTTAGCAAGATCTCTATGTTTACTGATTGACAATTGCAGTGCGCAGTAACATGGGGCCATTTAGGAGAGTATTACAATAATCAAAGAAAAGCATGGATTGGCACTAAGGTATGGTCACAAATGGTTAAATACAGGATATGTTTTGAAGGTAGAGTCAATAGGACTTGTACTATGATGGAGTATGAGGAGCATGGAAGGAACAGCAATGACATCAAGCTTTCAGTCTCTCAGTTTAGTTCAGTCGCTCAGTCGTGTCCAACTCTTTGCAACCCCATGAATCACAGCACGCCAGGCCTCCTTGTCCATCACCATCTCCCGGAGTTCACTCAGACTCACGTCCATTGAGTCCATGATGCCATCCAGCCATCTTATCCTGGGTCGTCACCTTCTCCTCCTGCCCCCAATCCCTCTCAGCATCAGAGTCTTTTCCAATGAGTCAACTCTTCGCATGAGGTGTCCAAAGTACTGGAGCTTCAGCTTTAGCATCATTCCTTCCAAAGAATCCCAGGGTTGATCTCCTTCAGAATGGATTGGATGGACCTCCTTGCAGTCCAAGAGACTCTCAAGAGTCTTCTCCAACACCACAGTTCAAAAGCATCAATTCTTCGGTGCTCAGCCTTCTTCGCAGTCCAACTCTCACATCCATACATGACCATTGGAAAAACCATAGCCTTGACTAGATGGACCTTAGTCAGCAAAGTAATGTCTCTGCTTTTGAATATGCTATCTAGGTTGGTCATAACTTTTCTTCCAAGGAGTAAGCGTCTTTTAATTTCATGGCTGCAGTCACCATCTGCAGTGATTTTGGAGCCCAAAAAAATAAAGCCTGACACTGTTTGCACTGTTTCCCCATCTATTTCCCATGAATTTAACTCAGATGACCATTACATCTACTACTGTGGGCAGGAATCCCTCAGAAGAAATGAAGTAGCCATCATGGTCAACAAAAGAGTCTGAACTGCAGTACTTGGATGCAATCTCAAAAATGACAGAATGATCTCTGTTCATCTCCAAGGCAAACCATTCAATATCACAGTAATCCAAGTCTATGCCCCAACGAGTAATGCTGAAGAAACTGAAGTTGAACGGTTTTATGAAGACCTACAAGATCTTTTAGAACTAACACCCAAAAAAGATGTCCTTTTCATTATAGAGGACTGGAATGCATCTTTCAGTCTCTAGCAGCCAGAAAATGGGGTTATCATTACTGAGATAAGGACAGGCTGGAAAACATTGGTGGGGAGTGAAGGAGAATTCAGTTTTTAATATGTTAATTATGGGGTGTTTATTATTAAATCTACAAATGGAAGTGTTAAGTAAATATGTTGGTCTAGAATTAAGAGAGGATCAAGATTAAGATATAGATTTTGGAGTTATCAGTATTAAGATGATATTGAAAGTCATCACCATCACTAGAGAATGTTAACACCTGGACAGTAAGGATAGAAAAATAAAAGAAGTCCAAGTAGTGAACTATGCCCTAGGTGTACTGTGATTTGTTGAGATGGATGAGATAAAACCAATACAATATTGTAAAGTAATTAGCCTCCAATTAAAATGAACAAATTTACATTTAAAAATTAATTAATTAATTTTAAAAAAGAATCAACAGAGTTTGACTAACGAATGGCTAGAAAGAAGGAAGGGCCTTCCCCAGTGGCTCAGATAGTGAAGAGTCTGCCTGCAATTCAGGAGACCCAGGTTTAATCCCTGAGTCAGGAAGACCCTCTGGAGAAGGAAATGGAACCCACTTCAGTATTCTTGCCTGGAAAAATCCCAGAAAGAAGGAAAATGAGGTAAGTTTGGTAGTTCTAGATTCCAAGTATCAAATGGCTTCAAGGAAGAGTGGTCATTTGAGTAAAATGCTTGTTATTAATATAAATTGAGTATGATTAGGCCTGAAAAATTCCCATTGGATACAACAACTGCTCCTCACAAGGAAAGTCTCACCAAAGGAAGTTAAAACTTAATTTGTGCTCAAGAAAGAATAGAAGAGAAATTGAAGACAACAAGAAAAAACAATAATTTCAAGGAGTTTTGCTGTAAAGAAAAGGACAAAAATGAGGCAGTAGCTGAAGGGAAAATAAGACCAAGATGTAGAAGAAATAACAGCATGCCTATAAAGCTGATAAATGATCCAGAGTAGAAAAAGTGGTGATTCTGGAGAGAAAGATGTCCTTGAATAGGTAAAGGAAGATGTAATGTAAGGCACACATAGAGGACTTGGTCTTAACTAGGAACACAGGTAATGAACTCACAGTAACAGGAGGAAAAGCGGAATATTTGCACACAGAGTCAGCTGCATTTGTAGATATAGTGACAGTAGTTTATGAAAGCTCTTTTTTGAAAGCCTAAGTTTATAAATAGTAGGCTTTTCTGATAGCTCAGTTGGTTAAGAATCTGCCTGCAATGCAGGATACCCCTGTTCAACTCCCGGATCAGGAAGATTCCCTGGAGAAAGGGTAGGCTATCCATTCCAGTATTCTTGGGCTTCTTTTGTGGCTTAGCTGATAAAGAATCCACCTAAAATGCAGGAGACCTGGGTTCAGTCCTTGGGTTGGGAAGATCCCCTGGAGAAGGGAAAGGCTACCCACTCCAGTATTCTGGCCTAGAGAATTTCATGGACTATATAGTCCATGGGGTTGCAAAGAATTGGACACGACTGAGCTATTTTCACGTTCAAGTTTTTAAATAAAATAGGGGTTAAGGTCATCTTCTGAAACTGAGCATGTGAAAAAAAAATTGAGAAAAGAAAAGATTTAGAAATCACCTGAGATAGTAGGAAAGAGAATAAATTAGGGAAACAGTGTATGTTTTCCCAGAACAATTAAAGGGACACTAATTTGTATGACTGAGATATTATCCAACCACATTCAAGTATATGCATGTAGGCTCCACATGATAAAGAACTGAATTTACCCTGGGTTAGATTTTTTTCATATAAATACAAGAAACTGGATAGAGTTAAATGAATTGAGAGTGTATGCAAGTGTAAAATCCATGAATTTTAGGCTAGTTTAAGAGACAAGAGTTCCAGAAAAACATCTATTTCTGCTATATTGACTATGCCAAAGCCTTTGACTGTGTAGATCACAATAAACTGTGGAAAATTCTGAAAGAGATGGGAATACCAGACCACCTAACCTGCTTCCTGAGAAACCTATATGCAGGTCAGGAAGCAGCAGTTAGAACTGGACATGGAACAACAGACTGGTTCCAAATAGGAAAAGGAGTACATCAAGGCTGTATATTGTCACCTTGCTTATTTAACTTATATGCAGAGTACATCATTAAAAACGCTGGGCTGGAGGAAGCACAAGCTGGAATCAAGATTGCCGGGAGAAATGTCAATAATCTCAGATATGCAGATGACACCACCCTTATGGCAGAAAGTGAAGAGGAACTAAAAAGCCTCTTGATGAAAGTGATAGAGGAGAGTAAAAATGTTGGCTTAAAGCTCAACATTCAGAAAACTAACATCATGGAATCTGGTCCCATCACTTTATGGGAAATAGATGGGGAAACAGTGGAAACAGTGTCAGACTTTATTTGGGGGAGGGGCTCCAAAATCACTGCAGGTGGTGACTGCAGCCATGAAATTAAAAGACACTTACTCCTTGGAAGGAGGATTATGACCAACCTAGATAGCATGTTCAAAAGCAGAGATATTACTTTGCCAACAAAAGTCCATCTAGTCAAGGCTATGGTTTTTCCAGTGGTCATGTATGGATGTAAGAGTTGGACTGTGAAGAAAGCTGAGCACCGAAGAATTGATGCTTTTGAACTGTGGTATTGGAGAAGACTCTTGAGAGTCCTTTGGACTGCAAGGAGATCCAATCAGTCCATTCCATTCTATTCTATCTCCTCTATTCTAAAGGAGATCAGTCCTGGGTGTTCTTTGGAAGGAATGATGCTTAAGCTGAAGCTCCAGTTCTTTGTCCACCTCATGCGAAGAGTTGACTCATTGGAAAAGACTCTGATGCTGGGAGGGATTGGGGGCAGGAGGAAAAGGGACTGACAGAGGATGAGATGGCTGGATGACATCACTGACTCGATGGACATGAGTCTGAGTGAACTCCGGGAGTTGGTGATGGACAGGGAGGCCTGGCGTGCTGCAATTCATGGGGTCGCAAAGAGTCGGACACGACTGAGTGACTGAACTGAACTGAACTGAAGAGACAAGAAAACACACAAAGACAATGAGGGCTAGAGCAAAAACAGTGGGACCAATTGACCAAGGATTCTAATGGCATCAAAGAATTGTTGGAATATGGGTCTCGGGGGAATTAGTTGGAGGAACAGGAAATGAAGTTTAGAGGGTAACTGATTATGTTAGAGATTGCAGTTTTTGTCAATATCACAGCTGTATCTATGGGTATGAGTGGCTACAGTGTGTTCTGTGAAATTAAGATAGCTTGAAAATAAGAAACAACAAAATTGAAGGAAAAAAAAAAAAAAAAGAAGCCTAGGACCACAATCTACTAACTATAACTTTTGGGAAGTTACTTAACAATTTCTGAACTGTGGATTTTTGCTTCCACTCTTATTTTCCATGGGGAGAAAATTATTTTAATTGAAAATTTGGTGCTATAAATAATAATAAACACTATATTTATTGTCTTCAGTGCATAAGCTTAATGCCCTTTTCAGGCCAACAAAGGATAAAACTACAGAAAGTTGAATTTGACTCAAAATAAGAAAGAACTTTCTAACAAAATGTATAATGAAAATGGAACTGAGTTCCTTCTGATCACAGAGGTGTACAAGAAAATATTTTATATCTAGTAGTCTATAATGCTAATGGTGTAATACCTAGGTATGAGTCACAAAGAAAAGATATGAAGCAGGTCAGTATTATAGACAACGTTGAAGATAATTGGCATCTGGTATGTCAATTCTAGAAGAATGAAGCAGCAAACTTAGTGGGATGAGGAAAAAGAATAACTTAACAAAGACACCCTGCTTAGGTCCAGATAGACAGATGTTTCATCAGTTTGATCAATGACCCAAAACAAGCTTACAGACCCAGGACAGCTGAGTTCCAGGGACTGGCAGTGGGAAAATAGAGCATAAGAACAGAAAAGCCAAATGGAAGCTGCAGTTCAAGAGAAAAAATCCTTCTGCTAGTGGAACATCAAAAGTAAAGCCAGAATGGCAGTGCTAGACAAGACGTTGAAATAGAGCTTCTATGCATTCCTGTTTAAGAGCTGAGTCAATCACTTTTAGATTTAGAACAATCTGAGATAAATAGATACTTGCAGTATGAAGACGAGTAGACATACATTAACAGCAAACAAAATCTGAAGATTTAGTTAACCTCATCAGTGACTCAGGCTGTCAAAATATAGGAAGTGTTAGCACTAATTGAACTGTATCCACAAAATGAGGAAAATGGTTTGATATACAAACAAGCCTATCAACAAAAGTAATTATTAATATTTCTGAGTCTGTTATAGTAGGTGGAATATTCTCTTCCTTCTCAACAATCAGTAAAGCTTTATAAGGTTTTCTAGATATTGCTTATTAAATCAATTCAAAATTCTTATGAATAAATACTAATTTCTTTAATGTTTACCAAGAATTGTTTTTCTTTACAAGCATATTAAATATAATTTTTCTTACTAAACTTCATCACATAAGTTAATTTCAAAGTATATGTCCTTGAAATATCAACATTTATTTTTACTTCTTTCAAAAAGATTATTTATAGCTATATTCTATTAATTTATATTAGGTTATGACATATTAAGAATATAAATATTATGCACACTATATACCTGCATAGACACACTACATATACATATACAAACAGAGGCACAAGCAGACATACTAGAACCTCATAATAATACTCTTCACTATATAGTGATACTTTAATTTTTTTGAGAAAACATAACAAAAGAGCTGGGCTTTGCACCTCAGATAGAAAAATAGAGATGAATTCTGGCACTATTTATCAGCTGTACAACTTTTGAAAAGTTTCTTACCTTCAGTAGAACTCAATTTGTTTATCTGTTGAATAGATTAATCACTCCTTCTTCATTGGGTTGTTGTCAGGTTTGGTAGTTAATGCATCATGTACCAAACATGTGTCAATAAATTTTAGGCATTTCTCCCCCTCTGTAAATCCTTCTTGAGGGCTCAAGATTTGAATATATATCACTTTTCTGGTCTAGAAGCTTTTTTTTTTTTCTGAATTGTTCTGTTTCTTATCTAAGTATATGCAAACATGTTCAAACCAACTGTCCTCCTCTAGCTCTAGTTATTGCTGTTCTTTCTACCATTTGATCCCCTCCATCCATTTCTCCCACACGCTGCTTCCAGCAAAAAACACCAATCTCTTCTCTGTATAAATAAACTTGTTTTGTTTAGACTCCATGTTTGAGAAAGATCATACCATATGTCCTTCTCTGTGACATCCCACTTAGCATAAAACCCTCTAAATCCATCCATGTTGTCACAAATGGCAAGATTTCATTCTTTTTTATGTCTGAAAAAAATATTCCAGTTTGTGTTTGCATGTGTGTTTATCATAACTTCTATATTCATTTGTCCATTGATGGATGTCTATTGATTGATCAATTCATTCATTGGGTTGCTTTTATATCTTAGCTATTGTGAATAAATGCCACAACACACATTGGAGTGCATGTATTTTTTTTTTAATTAGTATTTTTGTTTCTTCAGGTAAATACCCAGAGATAAGTTTACTGCATTGTATGGTAGCTTTATTTTTTAATATTTTTAGGATGTCTATATTATTTTCTATTCCCATCAACAGTGCACAATGGTTCCCTTTTCTCCACATCCTTACCAACATTATTATGTGTTGTCTCATTGAAAATACCTATTCTGACAGGTGTCAAGTGATATTTTATTGTTGTTTTAACTTACATTTCCCTGATGACTACCAATGTTGAGCATCTTTCCATTTGCCTATTGATCATCCGTTGGTCTTCATTAGGGAAAATGTCTACTTAGATTTGCTGCCCATCTTTTCATCAGGTCGTGTATTTATTTATTTTTTATGTTGAATCCTAGGAGTTCTTCATATGTTTTGGATATTAACCCCTTATGGCTTTTATCATTTGTAAACACCTTCTCCAATCAGTAGGCAGCTTTTATGTTTTGTTGATAGTTTCCCTCATTGTTAAAACTTTCATTTGATGTAATCTCATTTATTTTTGCTTTTGTTTCTCTTGTCTGAGGAGACATATCCAAAAGAATATTGCTAAGACTGATGTCAAAGAGTGCACTGAGTATATTTTCTCCTAGGAATTTTAAGGTTTCAAGTATTACATTATTTGTTTTCGTTCTGTGAAAAATGCCATGGGTATTTGGATGGGCATTGCATTAAATCTGTAGATTTGCCTTGGGAGTATGGTCATTTTAACAATAACAATTTTTCCAATCAATAAGCATAGTATATATTTTCATTTGCTTTGTTATCTTCAATTTCTTTCATTAATATAGTTAAAGGAGTACAAGTCTTTCCCTCCCTTGGTTAGATTTTTTCCTAAGTATGTTACATTTTTAGATGAGGTTATTTTTAATTTCTATTTCTGATAGCTTGTTGTTAGCGTATAGAAATGCAACAGATTTCTGCATGCTAATTTTTATCTTTCAACTTTATATATTGAATATATGAATTGAATAAAAGTACTTCATTTATTACTTGTAATCTTTTTTTTTTTTTTTTTTGGTGGCATCTTTAGGATTTTCTATATGTAATAGCATATCATCTGCAAGTAGTGTTGGTTTTACTTCTTCCTTTCCAATTTATATTTTTAAATAAATTTATTTATTTTAATTGGAAGCTAATTACAATATTGTAGTGGTTTTGCCATACATTGACATGAACCCACCACAGGTGTACATATGTTCCCCATCCTGAACCCTCCTCCCACCTCCCTCCCCATCCCATCCTCCTTTTTGTTTCTTTTTCTGGTTTGATTGTTGTGACCAGAACTTTCAATACTCTGTTAATGTTTCTTTCTTCTTCTTCTTCTTCTTTTTTTTTTTTTTTGGCCATTAATATGTTGAGGTATGTTCCTTTTATATCTACTTCATTGAGAATTTTTATCATAAATGAATGTTGAATTTCCTCAAAAGAGTTTTCTATATCTATTGACATGATGATATCATTTGTATTTTTCACTGTTTCTGTGGCATATCACACTGATACGTTCACAGACTCTGAATTACCTTTGCATCCATGGGATGATTCCTACTTGATCATGGTTTTATAATCCTTTTAATGATTGAATTTGGTTTAACATTAGTTCCATAATATAAAGAAGACTGAGGGTTTATTATTTGGAGTTATTGACACTTTGAAGTCTAGATTCTTTCCTAGTTAATAATACATTTAGGTCAATGTGTAAAAAAAATAAACACATCTTTAGTATACATTCATAGATGTATACATGAGTTTAGATTATAATATGACAGCTTTATGTATGATATTATGTTTCATAAAGCATAACAAAAGTTATTTATTCATGTTAATGTGAAAGCAAATTTACACTGACAAGTTAATTATTTGTTTTAATGGCTTTAAGGCATAATTGAGGTAATTAAACCCATAGGCTTTTCTGAAAAATATTTTTTAAATATTCATTTACAGCTAAATAAATTGAACTGCTATTTCTCTGATAATTTTAATTAGTTAAGCAATATACATTGTAAATCTTTCAGTTAAAGAACACTTTATGAGCTCTTAATGAACTTTGTTTTAGGCTTCAAAATTATAGATGTGGTGCCAGTCTCAAAGTATGCTTACAATGTAGTTGGTAAATTGAAAAGATAAGTGATGCTAATAGGTGCTATAACCAAAAAATTAACTATCAAGATACTGATAACTTGAAATTTGCAATTAAGAAGAGCTCTCTCTTGTGTGTTTCTTATTTCCTAGATTTGAAAAAGCCAAAAGTAAATTTGATATAAGAAGAATGAGGTATTTGAAAGAAAATTATAAAACATGTTTATTTGCTCTCTTTAGAAACTTTGTTATAGAATGCATTGTTAATTATTTGTTTTTGATGTTATTTTATTTAAAGTATAGATTAGTAATCTAGTGAATCATATTACATACTTATGAAATGTTAACTAAGCATCCTAATTAATACATATGAATAATACTGTTACCAAGCCTCAATGAGTAAGTGACCACACAATGGGTCTTTTGCCCACCGCAGGCACAAATGCTAATCAAATGAAGCTAGGTTCAATATAAGCAAATCAAGACCTTTATTCATTGTTCAAGAAATGAAAAAGAGAGAACTCATACTCTAAAAACACATTCTCCTCAAAGAAAGGGCAGTAGGGAATTTTAAGGGGTAAAAGGAAGAAATGTCTTCAGGGCTCTAGAGATTTCCAGGGGAAGAAAGGCAGCTGGGCACAAACTTCCACATTATTTTATACCTAGTAGAGTACAAATAACCTTTGTGTAGAAATGGTAATGAAGCAAAATTAACTTGGACCCCCTCATGTCTTATCTGCGCAGGCATGTTCCTGTGGTCAAATCAGAACCACTTAAGGGCCGTGGCCAACATGTATCTCTTAAAGTGCAGATAGAAAGCATCTCTGTCAAGTGCCAGGGGCTTTTGGAATAAACACGGAGCTAAATCAAGGCTGGATCATTTAGGTTTCAGGTGCAGGTATGGGTGACAAAATAACCTCTAAAAATAATTTCACCTAGACTTTGAAAAATGTAAATCTGAGCAAGGGATAGATCAGAAGATTGTGATTGACATATACACACTACTATATATAAAAGAGATAACTAATAAGGACCTAATGTATAACACAGGGAACTCTACTGAATACTCTGAAATGATCTACATGGGAAAAGAATCTTAAAAAGAGTGGACATGTATATACGTATAATTGATTCACTTTATTGTACAGCAGAAATTAACACAATATTGTAAAAATTTTGAAGAAAATAAATACATAAACCTGAATATTAGCCATATTATGTCATATTAGTCATGATTAGTCATATTATGATTGAATACAAACTTTAGTTTCTCCTGGGCTTCCCTGAATTTGGTTCCAAATCCGGAAAGGAATATGTCAGGGCTGTATATTGTCACCCTGCTTATTTAACTTATATGTAGAGTACATCATTAAAAACGCTGGGCTGGAGGAAGCACAAGCTGGAATCAAGATTGCCGGGAGAAATATCAATAACTTCAGATATGCAGATGACATCACCCTTATGGCAGAAAGTGAAGAAGAAATAAAGAGCCTCTTGATGAAAGTGAAAGAGGAGAGTGAAAAAGTTGCCTTAAAACTCACCATTCAGAAAACTAAGATTATGGCATCTGGTCCCATCACTTCATGGCAAACACATGGGGAAACAATGGAAACAGTGAGAGACTTTATTTTGGGGGACTCCAAAATCACTTCAGATGGTGATTGCAGCCATGAAATTAAAAGACATTTGCTCCTTGGAAGAAAAGTTTTGACCAACCTAGATAACATATTAAAAAGCAGATACAGTACTTTGCCAATAAAGGTCCATCTAGTTAAAGCTATGGCTTTTCCAGTAGTTATGTATGGATGTGAGAGTTGGACTATGAAGAAAGCTGAGCGCCAAAGACTCCCTTGGTCTGCAAAGAGATCCAACCAGACCATCCTAAAGGAAATCAGTTCGAATATTCATTGGAAGGACTGATGCTGAAGTTCAAACTCTAATATTTTGACCACCTGATGCCAAGAACTGACTCATTTGAAAAAACCCTGATGCTGGGAAAGATTGAAGGTGGGAGGAGAAGGGGACGATAGAGGATGAGATGGCTGGATGGCATCATCAACTCGATGGACATGAGTTTGAGTAGGCTCCAGGAGTTGGTGATGGACAGGGAAGCCTGGCTCACAAAGAGTCAAACAGGACTGAGTGACTCAACTGAACTGAACTGGACTTCCCTGATAGCCCAGATGGTAAAGAATCTGCCTGCAATGTAGGAAACCCAGGTTTGATCCCCGGGTTGGAAAGGTCCCTTGGAAAAGGGCATGGCTACACACTCCAGTATTCTGCCTAGGGGATTCCATAGGCAGAGGATCCTGGCAGGCATTAGTTCATGGGGTTACAAAGAGTTGGACATGACTGAGCAACTAAAACTTTCACTTTTCACTTAGTTTCACCTCCCCTTCATGGATCACAGCCTTATCCTCATGAAGGGGCTTATATAAATCAATGAAACTATGAGCCATGCCATGCAGGGCCACCCAAGAGGGTCATAGTGAAGAATTTTGACGAAATGAAGTCAACAGGAGAAGGATATGGAAATTCACCCCAATATCATTGCCTGAAGAACCCACAGACAGTAATGAAAAGACAAAAAGACATGAAACCAGATTTTCAACCTGAGCCTCTCAGGTTGAAAAGTGTCCAATAGGCTATTGGGGAAGAGTGGAGGGCAATTACTAATAGATCCAGAAAGAATGAAGGGTTTGGGCCAAGCAGAAATGATACTTAGTTGTGGATGCATCAGGTGGTGAAATTAAAGCCCAATGCTGTAAAAACAGTATGGGTAAATAAGACGTGGTGAAAGAGGAGATGGCAAGATTGAACATCAACATTTTAGGAATCAGTGAACTAAAATGGATGGGAATGAGATAATTTAATAAAAATGGCCATTATATCTGCTATTGTGAGCAAGAATCCCTTAGAAGAAATGGGGTAGCCATTATTGTAACCAAAAGAATCTGAAATGCATTACTTTGACTTCTAGGATAAGGATAGTTTTTATTTAGCTTTGCTTCACAGCTTTCATCCATTCAGTCTGGAGTTTAGCTTGCAATTCCTTTTTTTTTTTTTTTTTAGTACATTTCATCTTTTTTGCATTCAAACAATTAATATCTGTATGTTTTATTTTCCACCTGAAATGATAACCTTGTATATTGTAGGATGGGGTTATATTCCTTTAAAAAAGCTGCATAATAATATGAAGCCCTATATGACTGTCACTATTCAAGAGATACACGTTTGTTTTATACAAAGGAAAAAAGTCTATTTTTTCCTACACTGTTGGCTAATAAATTAACTAAGTCATATCACAGCAGCCTTGTTCCATGACAGTTTCAGTCAAGTAACATAGTTTTCTCCTTTGCCTTTAGCTTCTCTTCTTTTCTCACCTATTGACAAGGCAAAGGAGAAAAGGAAAGATATTCACATTTGAATGCAGAGTTCCAAAGAATAGCAAAGAGAGATAAGAAAGTCTTCCTCAGTGATCAATAAAAAGAAATAGAGGAAAACAATAGAATGGGAAACACTAGAGATCTCTTCAAGAAAATTAGAGATACCAAAGGAACATTTCATGCAAAGATGGGCACATCTGTTGGATCACTAAAAAAGCAAGAGTTCCAGAAAAACATCTACTTCTGCTTTATTGACTACACTAAAGCCTTTGACTGTGTGGATCATAGCAAACTGTGGAAAATTCATAAAGAGTTCAGAATATCAGACCACCTTACCTGCCCCCTGAGAAATCTGTATGATGATCAATAAACAACAGTTAAAACTGGACATGGAACAACTTGTTCCAAATTGGGAAAGGAGGATGTCAAGTCTATATGTTGTCACCATGCTTATTTAACTTATATACAGTGTACATCATCTGAAATGCTGGACTGGATAAAGCACAAGCTGGAATCAAGATTGCTGGGAGAAATATCAGTAACGTCAGATATGCAGATGACACCACCTTTATGGCAAAAAGTGAAGAACTAAAGAGCCACTTGATGAAAGTGAAACCGGAGAGTGAAAACATTGGCTTAAAACTCAATATTCAAAAAACAAAGATCACAGCATCCAGTTCCATCACTTCATGGCAAATAGATGGGGAAACAGTGAGAGACTTTATTTTCTTGGGCTCCAAAATCACTGCAGATGGTGACTGTAGCCATGAAATTAAAAGATGCTTGCTCCTTGGAAGAAAAGCTATTACCAATCTAGACAGCATATTAAACAACAGAAACATTACTTTGCCAACAAAAGCACATCTAGTAAAATCTATGGTTTTTCCAGTAGTCATATATGGATGAGACAGTTGGACCATAAAGAAAACTGAGGGCTGAAGAATTGATGCTTTTGAACTGTGGAGTTGGGGAAGACTCTTGAGAGTCCCTTGGACTGCAAGGAGATCAACCCAGTCAATCCTAAGGGAACTCAGTCCTGAATATTCATTGGAAGGACTGGTGCTGAAGTTGAAACTCCAATACTTTGGCAACCTTATGTGAAGAAGTGACTCCTTGGAAAAGACCCCTATACTGGGAAACGTTAAAGGCAGGAGGAGAAGGAGACGACAAGGGACGAGATGGTTGGATGGCATCACCAACTCTATGTACATGAGTTTGAGCAAGCTCTGGGTGTTGGTGATGGACAAGGAAGCCTGGCATGCTGCAGTCCATGGAGTTGCAAAAAGTCGGACACAACTGAGTGACTGAACTGAACTGAACTTAGTTTTAGCACTGGAAGAGAGCTTGCCAATGTTAACCTCTTTCTTTCCTCTTAAAGGAAGGGCAATAGTAGGCGATCTAGACCTCCACTTGACTGAGAGCCAGAGTCTGCAGTACTCACTAGCCATCTGGCTACCTCCTACAGGTGATTTAAAGGACTCCAGGCAACGGCACTTGCCAAGCAATTCAGCTAAGTGAAACTGTCACAGTAAAAGCCCATTTTTAAATAGTTTATTCCATTAGGTCCTAGAGGGATTAATCTTCAAGGGGGTTAAAAAGGGGGACCACCCCTGTAAATCTTAATATATCTAAACAGCATTTCTTGACTATCGGTGGCCAAGGTGAGGAAGAAAATAATTCCCTGAGGAATTTTTCCAGAATATACCTGTCTTCAACCTTCTCCCTGAGACATAACTGACTCTCTAAAGAAGAGGTTATAGGCAAATATTAAAGCTTGCTTGGATATTCAGGTAAACTTCCCTTACTATCTCCCTAGCATCTTTGAAAATTTCACCTGATACCTGAAAACAGGAATAAGCAGACTTTTTTGCATAAGCTACAATAAGGGAAAAGGCAAATGCTTGTTGACTTCTTTTTTTCAGAAATATTTTTATAAGAAATTGCAATATCTGCAACTGTGTTTAAGCATATTTTAAAATGTTGATTACTGTTTCCTTTTATTATACCTGTGGTGGATTCATGTTTGATGTATGGCAAAACCAATACAATATTGTAAAGTAATTAACCTCCAATTAAAATAAATAAATTTATATTTAAAAAAGAAAGAGAAAAAGATATAAATAAATAAAAATAAAGCCTGCTATTTCTGAAGCTGTCTAGCCTGCACTGCAATACTGATTGCAATGCTACAACTTTTAGCAAATTACATGCCAGATGAGATTCTGTATACTTGAGAAGAGGTAGGGGAAGGATGGTTTATTTAGAAGCGATGAGTTGAATTTTTATTAGAATGAAATCACCCTTCCTCCCAATTATAAAATTACCCATGCAGTGAGTCTTAAGTGGTAAGAGAAAAAAGGAAGTCACAAGTGTGAGCCATGGTTGAGATAGAGCTGCAAGGACTGCAGAGAGTTCATGGTGAGGGAATTGTGTTAAACATGTTGTGACTTTCAGACTTACTTCAAGAGTCTTAGACTGTAAAAGAGAAATGAAAATTCTTACTTCAATCTATCTGGGAACCAGAGGCAGAGAGACCTTTAATCTATCTCTTCAGTTCCTTTTTCTCTCACTCTATCTCCCACATTCCTTTGGTATGTCAAGTCCCAAATGTCAAGGCCCCAAAGGCAGCTTCTGATGTCAGCAACTTCCAAACCCCAACCTGCCAGTACACAAGGGGTTGGCTAGAATTGCTCATTCTCAGGAGGAATTATTTTTTTTAATGATCATTACTAATGAAACAGTGATATTATTGGTAGTTTATTGTTTTTAAAAAATGAAACTCAGACTGGACTGACAAAACACAGGACACCAAGCTAAATTTGAATTTCAGATAAACAATGAATAATGTTTTTGAAAGGTATATTTCAAACATTGCATGGCATGCACTAAAATTTGATGCTCATCAGAAATTGAAATTTACTGAGCATCCTATATTTTTACTTACCATGTCTGACAATCTTAGATCACCTCACTTCAGTCATGTCCGACTCTGTACGATCCCATAGACGGCAGCCCACCAGGCTCCCCCGTCCCTAGGATTCTCCAGGCAAGAACACTGGAGTGGGTTTCCATTTCCTTCTCCACATCACAAATCTAGGCCATGATAAAACATCACTTGATGGCAAATAGAAAGGGAAAAGGTGGAAGCAGTAACAGATTTTATTTTCTTAGGCTCTGGAATTACTGCAGACTGTGACTGCAGCCATGAAATTAAAAGATGGTTGCTTCTTGGAAGGAAAGCTATGACAAACCTAGACTGCATATTAAAAAGCAGAGACATAACTTTGCCAACAAAGGTCAGTATAGTTAAAACTGATTTTCCAGTAGTCATGGCCAGATGTGAGAGTTGGGCCATAAAGAAAGCTGAACGCCAAAGAATTGATGCTTTTGAGTTGTGGTGTTGGAGAAGACTCTTGAGTCTCTAATCCTAAAGGAAATCAATGCTGAATATTCATTGGAGGAACTGATGCTGAAGCTAAAGCTCCAATACTTTGGCTGTCTGATGCAAAGAGCAGATTCACTGGAAAAGACCCTGATGTTGAGAAAGATTGAAGACAAAAGAAAGGAGTGGCAGAGGATGAAGTGGCTCAGTGGACATGAATTTGAACAAACTCCAGGAGGCAGTGAATGACAGGAGAGCTTGGCATGCTGCAGCCCATGGGGTCACAAAGAGTTGGACAAGACTTAGTGACTAAAAAACACCACCACACTCTCCTTAGTAAGTTTCTGCTGGGTTAAAATTCACAGATTAGTATCCTTGTGGCACTCATCTGTTCCCTTCTATTCCTATCATCCTTTGCTTTACCCTTCCCTCCCTTGCTTTTCAGAAAGGGAGCCTATGAACTCTGATTTTAGAGTAAGATGTTTCCATTAGTATACACAGAATGAACACCTGGACAGGTGGGAGAGTGTTGAGGAGAAAGGAAAATACCTGAAGTAACCATGAATATATCAATTTTGCTGAGGATTATCTCTGTTATCTTAGAATTGATTCATTCAACCACAATGCTTTTGGGTTTGTACTGTTCTCTGTCCTTTTTCATGTATTGTGTTGGCCAAAAAGTTGATTTGGGTTTATCTGAATGAAATTTTTGGCCAATTCAATAGCATAAAAGGAGTCTTTCACATTTATTTGTTAAGTATTTAAGAATGAGTGAAAGTCTGTCAGTAATGTCCGACTTTTTGTGACAGCATGGATTATGGAGTCCATAGAGTGAATTTTAATATTTGATACATACTTACTGTTCAATGAATGTTAGCAATTAACAGTTTATTGTTGTGTTGGTGTTTGGTTGCTAAGTCATGTCTGACCCTTTAAAACGCCATGGACTGCAGCAGGCCAGGCTTCTCTGTCCTTCACTATCTCCCAGAATGTGCTTAAACTCATGTCCAGTGAGTCAGTGATGCCATCCAACCATCTCATTCTCTGTCACCCCCTTGTCCTCTTCTCTTCAATCTTTACCAACATCTTTTCCAATGAGCGAGTTCTTTGCATTAGGAGGCAAAAGTATGGGAGCTTCAGCTTCAACATTAGTCCTTCTAATGAATATTCAGGGTTGATTTTCTTTAGGATTGACTGGTTTGATCTCCTTGCAGTCCAAGGGACTTTCAAGAGTCTTCTCCAGGACCACATTTCAAAAGCAGCATTTCTTTGGCGCTCAGCTTTCTTTATAGTCCAACTCTCACATTCATACATGACTACTGGAAAAACCATAGCCTTGACTAGAAGGATCTTTGTTGACAAAGTGATTTCTCTGCTTTTTAATTTGTTGTCTATGTTTGTCATAGCTTTTCTTCCAAGGAGCATGTGCATCTTTTAATTTCATGGCTGTAGTCACCATCTGCAGTGATTTTGGAGTCCAAGAAAATAAAATCTGCCACTGTTTCTATTTTCCATACACCAGTCTTTGACATGAAGTGATGGGTGCCATGATCTTACTTCTTTGGTTGTTGAATTTAAAGCCAGGTTTTCATCAAAAGACTCTTTAGTTCCTCTTCATTTTTTTTTTTTTCCATTTTGGTAGCATCATCTGCATATCTGAAGTTGTTGATATTTTTCCTGACAATCTTGATTCCAGCTTGTGACTCATCCACCTGGCATTTTTCATAATGTACTCTGCATATAAATTAAATAAGTAGGGTTACTTTTTAAATAAAATCTGCTAGTTATTATTGTTGGTATTACTCTAAGTGTATAAGCAGATTATTATTGACCTTATCATGTGCTTGATAACCATTAAAGAAGTTAAAATGATATGGTCTCTATCATTAGGTTGGATAAGCTACATATTTTGGTTTCTGTGTAGCCTTGAGCAAATTATCTCACTGAAAATTCAGTGTTTTGATGTGTAAAATGGTAACAATGGTAAAGTGTTGGGATTCGTATAAGAAAACATAAAATGCCTAGAAGAGAGGCAAATAATAGGAAAATAACAAATGCTACTCATTATTATCATTTTAAGTGTATACACAAAGGGAAAAACAAAATTAGATATATCTTCAGCTTCATATCCATAAGAACATATGCAATATATACAGAAAGAAATGCAGAGAAATTCATGTAAACATCTATTGTCATAATATTCCTGGCAGACCTTCCTCTTATTCCTTCTGCTACAGGGAATCCCAACCAATTCATGAAGAGTCCCTCCCAATGATGGGGTAGATCCTATTCATCATTAACCTCCTGAATTTGCATACACACTGACACTTTATTCATGCCTGACTCTGCAACAGTATGGACTGTAGCCACCAAGTTCCTCGGTCCGTGGGGATTCTCCTGGCAAGAATACTGGAGTGGGTTGTCATGCCCTTCGCCAGGGGATCTTCCCAACCCAGGGATGGAATCTGCATCTCCTGTGGCTCCTGCATTGCAGGCAGATTCTTTACCTCTGAGCTATGGGGGGAATCCCCCCACCCACTAACACATACCAACATAACTCATTATTGACCAAACTATAACATCACCCTCCAATCCAGAGTGATAGATTCAAAATGGACATGTGATCCAAGCTTTGCCAGTCAGGGACTTCTCCGTCACAGCAATAGGAAAAAAAAAAAAAAAAACCTTTTGTTGGAGTGAATACATAGATAAGCTGTATCTGGTACTATAAGCAAAAGGCTCAATTTTGCTCATTGAGAAATAGACCCCTAATGACAGTGTATATGTCTCTAAATCAACTAACACATAAAGCCAGGCTTTCACTGGACATCTCCAGTTACATGAGTCAATAAACCCCCACTTTTTGCTTAAATCAGTGTTATGAATCAGATTCTTATCTAATATATCAGCTAATATATTTGACTATTTTGGGCACAAGTTTAATGTTCTCCAAAGCAAATATTTTACTCTGTCTTGAAAAGGGGATTTAGAAATATAACCAGCTAAGACAAGAAATGTGGCTAAGATTCTTTCACCTCTCAGAAAGTAAGTGGAAATGTCCTTCCTTTCTCAGAGTCTTGTTGTTCTTCCCACTCTTTATCTGTTCTCTTGCCTGACTTCTGACTTCCCTCAGCTACCAGATCATCCTCAAGTCTGAAATCTCGCTGTGTCCTTTTTGTTGCCTAACCTAATGATTTTGCTCCAGCTGACATTGCCGAAGGATGAGTAAGAAGCTTTTAGATACACTGACAGGTATGTATTTAAAGAGTTTATATAAATGAAAAAGAACTTCCCTGGTGGCTTAGATAGTAAAGAATCCATTTTCAATGAGGGAAACCTGGGCCTGATCCCTGGGTTGGGAAGATTCCCTGGAGGAGGGCATGGCAACCCACTCTAGTATTCTTGCCTGGAAAATCTTCATAGACAGAGGAGCTGGTGGACTACAGTCTATGGGATTGCAAAAGAGTTGGACATGACTGAGAGACTAAGCACATAAATGAAAAATGACAAAACAAAACAAAACCTGTATGAAACAAAATTTGGATTTCTTCTTTCTTATATCCAAAGCATTAGCAAAGTTGTTAGATTTTGGAAATAATTTCTAATTTTTTTAAATTAATTTTTTATTAAAGGATAATTGCTTTACAGAACTTTAATAAAAATTTTAGGAAGTAAGATAGCTTCAGGGAGCATATGATTTTAATAGAAAAGGTCATAATTTCTTATGAAATTTCTCAGTCACTTTAAGGTTGATTGAATTTATTTTTTAATTATTTTTTTTAATTGAAGGATAATTGCTTCACAGAATTTTGTTGCTTTCTGTCAAACTTCAACATGAATCAGCCATAGGTATACATATATCCCCTCCCTCTTTTTTTTTACTATAAATTTATTTATTTTAATTTGTTAATGAGCCAAGATTCATTCATTTTTCTACATGTTTCCAGGAAATAATTAAGATACACCTCTTTATTGCCCAGTAGCCCACATGATACCATTTCTACCATTCTGGGTGTATGTGATATAACATAAGATAACATAGCGTAATGAAGAAAGCACAGGCTTTAGATTTCCTATGCCTGGGGTCTCTGCTCACTTATCCTAGGTCTGTAACATTGGGCAAAACCAGTTCTCTGAGCATTAGTTTCCTATTCAATAAAATAATACCTACCATGTAAGGTAGCTTCCCTGGTGGCTCAGTGGTAAAAAAAAAAAAAAAAGAAAGAAAAATGCCTGCTATTCAGGAGATGCAGAGAGGTAGGTTTGATCCCTTTGTCAGGAAGATCTCCTGCAGGAGAAAATGGCAACCCACTCTAGTAATATTGCGGGAAAAATTTCTACAGTGCATGGGGTTGCAAAAGCGTCAGACACAACTGAGCAGCCAAACAACAACAAAATAGGTTATTTTATGTTTAGAAATAGTACATGTATGATTCCTAATAAAGTATTGCATATTGTGATAGACACTTTAAGTATTATGTGACTATTTTATTTTTTGCCCAGTTCCAGTTATTTTGCAAACAAACCAAATGCCCATCAACTAATGAATGGATAAACAAAATATGGTCTGTTTACATAATGGAGTATTATTCAGCAATAAAAAAGTACTAATACATCATCAATAAACCTAGAAAACATTGTGCTAAGTAAAAGAAGCCAGAGACAAAAGGCTGCAAACTATATGACTCCCTTTACAGTAAATGTTCAGAATAGGTAAATCTGTATGGACAAAAAGTAGATTAGCTGCCAAGAGTTGTGAAGAAGTTGCCAGGAGATGACCATTGAAGCGTCCAAGGTTTCCTTTTGAAGCAATTAAAATCTTCTGGAATTAGATAGTGGTGATAGTTGTACAACATTGTGAATATACTAAAAACTGTTGTACACTTTATTTTTTTTTTCTTAGAGAAAACATTTATTCCCTTATTTTTCTGGTAAAATACACTACTGTAAATTGTTTTCTTAGAATATTATTTTTTTAAAGATCAAATTATTGATTTAAATAGTAAATTTTATGGTATGTGAATTACATTTCTTTTCTTTTAATTTTTATTTTTACTTTATTTTGCTTTACAATACTGTATTTCTTAAGATAATATATCTAAGAACAACACAACTCCAAAGTTTGGATAACCAAAATCTTGTGGAATATCTATCGAGTTTACTTTAAAAACATTTATCTCATTCAAATCATAAGTGAAAATTATAAATATGGTAAAATAAAACTAGCTACTTCACCTCTTGGAATTTTCCACAATAAACAAGAAAATTAGAAACAATCCTAAAGGCCATTATTGGTGAAACTAGAAAACAACAGAAATCTTTAGAAAAAAATTATTTATTTATGAAAAATTTGCTTGATACCAAAGCAGTGTCAAGTAGGGTTGTGGTAGAAGGCAATATAGAAATGACATTGAGACAGATTTCAGAACTGGAAACTTGGGTCTTAAAGTAAGAGGCTCAATTTAAGGTATAAAACTTAAATTTCATGTCAGTGACAGTAATAGAGTATAGTGGTAGGAGTTTCCCTGGACTGTTTTGTTTCAAGAACTACAGAAGCTATAGCTAAGGAAGGACTAACAAAAACAATCTGCACTTGCAAGAAGATAAATCCCAATATCTGGTAGGGAAGAGAGTGTTTACATTGCCAACAATCTCGCATTCTCTTTCCCCACTGAATGGGGAGCAATAAAAGTGAAATACACTTATCAGCAAAACCCAAGTTCTGAATAAAACTGTGTTTCCATAGAAAAGAGCTACACCCATCCCTCTTCAATATATATTGCATACTAATAGATATTTCAGGAATAACTCAACCTCCTTCAAAAGTTAATAATAAAAAAGCATGGGTCAGAAAAGGTAGGAAGAATGTAAGTGAATGGAGAAAACAAGCAACAAAAAAACATACCGAAAAACTGAATCCAGTGAAACTTGTGGTAAACCTCTATTGGGGAACATTTACTTTTAATTTTATTTTCTTAGTTTTACTGAGCTATAACTGACATAAAGCACTGTTGTTTTAGGTATACAACATCATGATTTGACTTACATACATCATGAAATAATTATAGCAATAGTTTAGCTCAACAAGTTTAGTTTAGAATATCCATCATCCCATAGAGATACAAAATAAAAGAAAAAATGTGTATAATGAGAACCCCGAGAAATTTTTATCTTAACTTTCACATATAACATAAAGCAGTGTTAATTACATTTATCATGTTTTGCATTATATCTCTAGTACTTATTTATCTTATAAGTTGAAACTTTCAGTACCTTTTGACTGCCTTTGTCCAGTGTCCCTTTTCCACACCCACTGCCTCTGATAACCACAAATTTGGTCTTTTTCTATGCGTGAGTTAGTTTGTTTGTTTGGCAAGCATTTTAATTTAACGATGCAAGCACTTAAATGAAGAAAGAATACAAGCAGAGATACAAATGCTCAAGAAAATAAAGGGATAAAAAAGAAATAACGATAAAATTAGAAGGACAGGAGAGAATTAACACTACTAAAAGTACAGTATGATTCATCAAAAATCAGCCAAATAAAGCTAAAGACTTTTAGAGGTGTCCTTGCTGGCTCAGCGGTAAAGAATCTGCCTGCAAGGGAGGAGACCCAGATTCGATCCCTGGGTTGGGGAGGTCCCCTAGAAGAGAGCATGGCAACCCACTCTAGTACTCTTGCCTAGAGAATCCCATGGACAGAGGAACCTGGTGGGCTGCAGTCCATAGGGTCACACAGAGTTGGACATGACTGAAGTGACTAAATAGCAGCAGCAGCAGTAAAGACTTTGAAGAGATTATATAGCAAACTGCAGTTATGGAAGACAGGTCCAAGAAATCTGCTCAATGCAGAATTATAGTCCCTAGAGTTAGTAGGAAAAGATGATGCTTAGTTTAGCACCTAATGACTTAAAGTGCCATGCCACACTCACATGGAGATGTCCAATTGAAAGTTGGAAGAACGGGTCCGTTTTTCAGGAGAGAGGTGGATGCAACTTCAGAACATTGTTTTCACATTAAGAGCCTGGGTAACCTACTACACTCCAAAAACTTGGATATATGAATGGTGATAGTTCCAACCAGTATAACCAGTGATACTTACAAAGAGCTAATCCTCATCCTCCTTTGCTTGTCATGTTATATGCTCCAAATATTTAGTTAATAGTTTATTACACATAATAACAGTGACAGAGATTATTCAGATGAATGACATTCTTAGAATGGCACAAACTTCATCTGAGTGACACTTTCGTCACCTTAGAGCACAAAATGCATGCTAAGAATAATTCTGTGACAGATGCGACTTTTACAGACTGACCTCTTCCCTTCATGTGCATAGAGGAGAGCATCAGTTCAGTTCAGTTCATTTCAGTCTCTGAGTCGTGTCTGACTCTTTGCGACCCCATGAATCCCAGCACGCCAGGCCTCCTTGTCCATCACCAACTCCCGGAGTTCACTCAGACTCATGTCCATCGAGTCGGTGATGCCATCCAGCCATCTCATCCTCTGTCGTCCCCTTCTCCTCCTGCCCCCAACCCCTCCCACCATCAGAGTCTTTTCCAATGAGTCAACTCTTCGCATGAGGTGGCCAAAGTACTTGAGTTTCAGCTTTAGCATCATTCCTTCCAAAGAAATCCCAGGGCTGATCTCCTTCAGAATGGACTGGTTGGATCTCCTTGCAGTCCAAGGGACTCTCAAGGGTCTTCTCCAACACCACAGTTCAAAAGCATCAATTCTTCGGCGCTCAGCCTTCTTCACAGTCCAACTCTCACATCCATACATGACCACAGGAAAAACCATAGCCTTGACTAGATGGACCTTAGTCGGCAAAGTATTGTCTCTGCTTTTGAATATGCTATCTAGGTTGGTCATAACTTTTCTTCCAAGGAGTAAGCATCTTTTAATTTCATGGCTGCAGTCACCATCTGCAGTGATTTTGGAACCCCCCAAAATAAAGTCTGACACTGTTTTCACTGCTTCCCTATATCCCATGAAGTGATGGGACTGAAGCCATGATCTTCATTTTCTGAATGTTGAGCTTTAAGCCAACTTTTTCACTCTGCTCTTTCACTTTCATCAAGAGGCTTTTTAGTTCCTCTTCACTTTCTGCCATAAGGGTGGTGTCATCTGCATATGTGAGGTTATTGATATTTCTCCTGGCAATCTTGATTCCAGCTTGTGTTTTTTCCAGTCCAGCGTTTCTCATGATGTATTCTGCATATAAGTTAAATAAGCAAGGTGACAATATACAGTCTTGACGTACTCCTTTTCCTGTTTGAAATCAGTCTGTTGTTCCATGTCCACTTCTAACTGTTGCTTTGTGATCTGCATAACTGGACCCAAATGACTGAAGGGCAAGCAGCAGGATAGAGAATGTAGCCACAGTGGTCTTCTGTTAATAGCCAAACATAAGTGACCTTTACCATACGATGCCAACATAACCCTGAAAATAGTCACAAGTTTGATATGGGATTTTAGAAGTCATATGTTTTAAACCTAAACATTTCCTCTGTTTTTAATTAACTTTTTACAATTGATAAGAAAATCAAGATATATAAATTGCTAGATTTCAGGCTAATTTAGATAAGGAAATTAGGACAATGGAATAAAAAGTTCCCTTCATTTTTCTGAGGCACATAGATTAAGGACCTAAAAAGCAGATTTTCAAGTTTGAGCACTATCAGGTTTTTGTTTTTTTTTGTTTTTTTTTTTTTTGTATATAAGTTTTCCCTTGAGTCACTATAAAACATTTTATGATTTAAGGAAGAACTAGGGCATCCAAGGATAGAAAAGTGGAAATGTTATCTTTATTTATCTGCATGCCATTATTGAGAAACATACCAGCAGAATTCAAGAACCTGTGGTCTAACCATTATATCTGATTTTGGATCCTGGCTTCCCCTCTTACTATTTATGTGACCTTCTGCAATGCTGTTAACATCTTGTACCTTGCTTTTTCCATCTGTTAAAATGAGGATGGTCATGAATCTATTTGGGTGACAGCTATTTCATATAATTTCACAATAGTGATCAGCACATAATATGCACTCAATTAATTTTATATTTTATAACAAGCTTACATTATCATATGTAAGCCTCTCAACAATGCAATGAAATATGCAGACATTACAGTGCCTCTAACTGGTTGAATTGTGTCTCCTTAAAAAAAGAGAAAAAGCACTGAAATCCCAACATCCAGTAACTCAGAACATGACCTTACTCACATATAGGATCACTGAAGATGTATTTAGTTAAGATAAAGTCATACTTAAAAGATAAAGTCATAAAAGATAAAGTCATACTGGGGCTTCCCAGGTGGCTCAGACAGTATAGAATCTGCCTGCAATGCAGGAGACCTGGGTTCAATCCCTGGGTCAGGAAGATCTCCTGGAGAAGGGCACAGCAAACTACTCCAGTATTCTTGCCTGGAGAATTCTATGGACAGAGGAGCCTGGCAGGCTACAGTCCATGGGATTGCACAGAGTTGGACATGACATAACACTTTCACTTTCTTTTCAAAATCATACTGGAGTAGGGTGCTGTTAATCAAATATGACTAAGGAATCCTGATAAGACAACATGTGAAGCCAGAGATACAAAGGGATAATGCCATGTGACAACTAAAGCAGACAATGAAGGTATGCAGCTCCAAGCCAAGCACAGCAAAGATTGTAAGCAAACCATGAGAAGCTAGGAAAACGCAAAGAAAGATTTCCCTACAGATTTCAGAGGAAGTATACTTCTGCCTTGATTTTAGATTTGTAACCTGCAGAAGTGTGAAGATAATGTACTTTAGTTGTTTTAAGTCACCAAGTTTATGGTATTTGTTACAACAGCTCTAGGAAACTAATACAATTCCCATTTCATAAACAAGGAAATTCAGGCCCAGACAGTAAAAGATTCATCCAAGATCAGATAATTAGTAAGTAAAGGAAGCAATATGTTTTGGATTTAAGATCCAACTCCCTGTCTCTTTCCAGCATTACTTCATACACCTTCCATTCCAGGCAGCCATGATTCTCAACTAATCCTTCCCCACTGCCAGGCATGTATGCTGTGCATTTGGCCATAGAAAGAAAAATGTGTTCATGACTGGTTCCCCCACACAAGACATCCCACTGACAGTTTGCATATATAATGTTCTCTCAGCCTAAAATTTTTCTTTCATTTTTCCTTCACAAAAATCCTCACCCTTCAAATTCTAAGTCAGACACCCCAAAATCCTTGTTTTCCATCTACCTTGTCAAAATTACTCCTTTTTTTCCTGTTTATATCCACATTCTATCATTATTTATTATCCATTTTTTTCACTTAGCTCTCATTTCATTCAGTTGTGTTTGCAGGTGATTAGTAACTTGAATGAAGGCATTATTAACCTCATGAGTTTTAAATTCCTTAGAGTCAGGATCAATAAACTAAGGCATTCATACATTTTAAATGCATCACTTGCTACATCTGTTTATGTCATATGTAATCTTTGTCCTAATCTCCAACCCAGAAATTGATCAACAGGCTGTTAGGGACAGAAGGAAGACTTCCATGACAGTGTATGAATCTTAGGCTTCCAGTAGTTTGTCACTGTTGCTGTTGTGAATTGATTGGCTCTCCATTTATACCACTATACATACCTCTTCCTTGGAGAAGGAAATGGCAACCCACTACAGCATTCTTTTTTTTTTTTTTTTGACTTTATTTTACTTTACAATACTGTATTGGTTTTGCCTGGAAAATCCCATGGATGGAGAAGACTGGCAGGCTACAGTCCATGGGGTCACAGAGTCAGACAAGACTGAGCGACTTCACTAGCACTATACCTCTTCAATTGCATGTCTTCTGTTACAGTTTAAATTTCATTGAATCTTTAGTACACCCTAAACTAAGAGCTCACTTCATCTCAATATTCAAGAAAATAGTGAGACTGAAAACTTAGAGTCAAAAGTTGCATTTTAGAAATTGTTTTCATAAAATAATATGTTAAAAAAGGAAAAAGTCAGAATCTGAATTATTTAATTAAAATTGTATTTAAGCAATTTAATTTTGGCAATATCATTCTTTCTGAAGAAATTTTCAAAAGATCTTGCTAGTTTGAATTCTATAATTTTTATTTCCTGTCCATAATTTCCCACCAAAAATTAAGTTAAAAAAATTACACACATACACATATACACACACATAGGGACAGTACATTAGACCAAAATCCAACACAAACTGTGACTTATCGTATTAAGCAGAGTCAGACTGATTTCACTGCTACTCTGAAGTACCCACAAAATGCAGCAGAGCTATTACACACTGCAGATGAGCTAGCCTAAGCTTTGCTAGCTATAAAGGTTCCCAGAAATGGGAAAATCCTTGTACTGTAGAAGAATTTGCATTACAAAGAGATGATAATATCAAAAACTTAAGTAGAACTGAAAATACTTAGCTTTAAGCCAAGCCATCCCTTTGTATATATAATGCTATTTCAACTCCTGCAGCACCTTTCATTCTTCAAGGTAATAAGGCATTTGACAAATGATATAAATATGGTTTTTTAACTGGTATGCGATAATAACCAAGATAAAGTTTAAATGACAGCAGAAGACTTTGCTTGGAGTACTGCCTGAAGCCTACCCCAAAGGAAAGCAAAAATGTCTTTGAGAAAAAAAATCTGAGGTTTACTGACCTTTCCATTTGATTTTAGTTGATTTTGGAGAATGATTTGTTAAGTTTGGGAATGTTATGCAGACTGATGTCAGCAACATAGATTTTAACCTCTTGGGAAAGAAACATGTTTTAATCACTTTTGCATGTATGTAACATTTAGCATAATGTTGGCAAACAGTAGGGTATTCAAGAAATGTATTTTTTTTTCTACTGATTTTCCTTTTACTATATTTGTTCACATTCTTATTCTATTTCCTTGTAAGTTTACTTAAATTTTTTTGTGTTTTGGAAGTAATTAATTAAAATGTGATGAACTGGGACTTAATTAGCCTTGTCTACTGAAAAAAAAAAAAACAAACCACAACATAAAAGTTGAGAGTTATGTTTTATTCAGCATACTTCTTAGGATTTCTAGAAGACAGCATCTCAAATTAATCTGAGAGACTACTCCCAGAAGGCAAGTAGGGAACCAGGATTCATAGGAGTTTTTGCAACAATGGGCAGGTAGTTAGAACATCAAAAGGTTATTAAAGAAAGCCAGCTATCTCAACTTAAGAAATTTAGGGCTTTTTTATGTATGAATCATGTAGTACCTAGAGGACTGCAACATTCTTTGTTTACCTACATGGCTGGCAGCATTCTTAGTTTACAGCCTTAATTAAATAGCTTAACATACTAATATAGTATAATGGCAGGGAAAAGAGCAAAACTATCTGAAAGAAGAAGGTGGAGTCAATATGGCACAAAATTATATAACCAAAATGGATTTTTTAATGGGATTATATAATATTTTGGCATTAGTTTTCCAGGTCTGAATACAATATGTAATGTATTTATTGGCCAATTCCTTTCTGCTACCTTTAATACAATTGATGCTTCTGAACGTACCTAATGTCATAATGTTCTAACTACTCAGGTTTTTTCAGTATTTTTAGGCTATTCCCAATGTTTTCAGTTCTTTTAAAATGAAAGTGGTGGTAAGCAATATGATAACTCTCTCTCAGTCCAATCTCATTTCATACATCTCCATTAATTTTGTTCAGTATTTCTGCCAGGATCTTCTCAAATGCATTGTGATAAAACAGGATTCTTATCACTGCTTACAAAAATTCATTTGGAATCACAATGTTTGTTTGCAGATATCTCCCAAAGGATTTGCCAGGGTTGGTTTGGACTTACCATAAAGCCAATTTTTCTTTTCTTCTCTTGCCATAATCATTCAGTTTCTCTAAAGAACAAGAAGAACTTTGTGGTTAAGTTCTTGTGGTGGTGGGGTCAAAGGGTACTAAGCTAAAAAAAAAAAAAGAGAGAGAGAGAGACAGAAAGAGAGAGAAGAGGTCAAAGATGGAAGAAAGAGAATAAAAAAAAGAAACACAAATGAAAAAAATTCTGGGTGAACTCAAGATACCAGGTGGTAGAAAGGGTGTTTTGCAAGATTAAATGGGACCAACTGACAAAACAGTAAGGTGGCGTTCCTCCAAGATATTGTGGTTACTTCTATTTTGCTTCAGTTCAGTTCAGTTCAGTTGCTCAGTCATGTCTGACTCTTTGGAACCCCATGAACCACAGCACGCTAGGCCTCCCTGTCCATCACCATGGTTTGGTCCACCCAAACCATTTCCATCGAGTCGGTGATACCATCCAACCATCTCATCCTCTGTCATCCCCTTCTCCTCCTGCCCTCAATCTTTCCCAACATCAAGGTCTTTTCAAATGAGTCAGCTCTTCTCATCAGGTGGCCAAAGTATTGGAGTTTCAGCTTCAGCATCAGTCCTTCCAATGAACACCCAGGACTGATCTCCTTTAGGATGGACAGGTTGGATCTCCTTGCATTCCAAGGGACTCCTAAGAGTCTTCTCCAACACCATAGTTCAAAAGCATCCATTCTCCAGTGCTCAGCTTTCTTGATAGTCCAACTCTCACATCCATTCATACATGACTACTGGAAAAACCATAGCCTTGACTAGATGGACCTTTGTTGACAAAGTAATGCCTCTGCTTTTTAATATGCTGCCTAGATAGTAAATGTATTTTAATTTCATGGCTGCAATCACCATCTGCAGTGATTTTGGAGCCCAGAAAAACAAAGTCAGCCACTGTTTCCACTGTTTCCCCATCTATTTGCCATGAAGTAATGGGACCAGATGCGACGATCTTCGTTTTTTGAATGTTGAGTTTTAAGCCAACATTTTCACTCTCCTCTTTCATTTTCATCAAGAGGCTCTTCTTCACTTTCTGCCATAATGGTGGTGTCATCTGCATATCTGAGTTTATTGATATTTCTCCTGGCAATCTTGATTCCAGTTTGTGCTTCATCCAGCACAGCGTTTCTCATGATGTACTCTGCATATAAGTTAAATAAGCAGGGTGACAATATACAGCCTTGACGTACTCTTTTTCCTATTTGGAACCAGTCTGTTGTTCCATGTCCAGTTCTAACTGTTGGCTCCTGACCTGCATATAGGTTTCTCAAGAGGCAGGTCAAGTGGTCTGGTATTCCCATCTCATTCAGAATTTTCCAGGTTACTGTGATCCACACAGTCAAAGACTTTGGCATTGTCGATCAAGCAGAAGTAGATGTTTTTCTGGAACTCTCTTGTTTTTTCAATGATACAGTGGATATTAGAAATTTGATCTCTGATTCCTCTGCCTTTTCTAAAACCAGCTTGAACATCTGAAAGTTCATGGTTCACATATTGCTGAAGCCTGGCTTCAGAGAATTTTGAGCATTACTTTACTAGCATGTGAGATTAGTGCAATTGTGTGTTAGTCTGAACATTCTTTGGCATTGCTTTTCTTTGGGATTGGAATGAAAATTGACCTTTTCCAGTCCTGTGCCCACTGCTGAGTTTTCCAAACTTGCTGACATACTAAGAGGAGCACTTTCACAGCATCATCTTTTAAGATTTGAAATAGCTCAACTGGAATTCCATCACCTTCACATTCCAGGATGTCTGCTTGACATCCTGCTTGAAACATGTAAATGGATCTAAAATTAAATGTTACTTTTCAAGTTCTGTCATATTATACAAAGCATTAACATAATAATATTTCAGCTAACAATGAAGTTTGAAAATAGAACTAACTATAAAGTCCTATAAGGTTTAAAAGTGAAGGATGTTTTTAAGATATGATTTTTTAAATTAATTACTGTGTAAATTATCGGCTGAATTGCATTGCTACCAAATTCACATGTTGAAGCCCTACCTCCCAGAACCTCAGTGTAACTATATTTGGAGATAGGACTTTAAAGAAGTGATTAATTTTAAAGGAGACCTGTATGGTGGGCCCTAATCCAATTTGACTAATGTCCTTATAAGAAGAGCAAATTTGGACAGAGAGACACGAGGGATGCACAAGGAAAAGAGTATATTAAGACACAGAGGGAAGGCAGCAGTCTGCTAGCCAAAGAAGGAGGCCTCTATTGACTAAAAAATATTCACAACCAATAAGTTGAGTTATATTTTATTCTGTGGTAATTTTTAGGACTTCAAGCCCTGGAGATATCATCTCTGGTAAACCTGAGAGAATTGCTCCAAGGAGGCAAAGAGGGGCAGTCGAGATATATAAGAATTTTACATCAAAGGACAGGTTGTATAAATATATATATATAGATATATAGATATTCTTAATTAAAGAAAACCAGATATGTCAGGTTAAAGAATTTAGCACTTTTCTATGTGTGGGAAGATGCAAGAAACTGGGCTCACTGAAATCATTCCTTATTAAGATAAGGAAACTTTGCTATCTTATCAATAGCAAGCATCTCAGCTATCTGGAGCCAGTATCCTATGCTTTTATCTCCTGAGTTTCCTCAAGACTCACCGTCAGGGAGTGGCTATAGTCTGATGGCTGCTAGATGGCAAGTATTCTTTTCCTTCTAGAATTCTCTCAGGGCTCACCAGCTCACTACTCAGTGGTGGCTGCATGTGACACCATTTGTTTACTGATATGGCAGGCAATATTCCATTTCTCTATATGACAAAGTTTCATATAGTCAAAGCTATGGTTTTTCCAGTGGTCATGTACAGATGTTAGAGTCTGATTATAAAGAATTCTGAACCCTTAAGAATTGATGCTTTTGAGTTGTGGTGCTGGAGAAGACTCTTGAGATCCCTTGAACTGCAAGGAAATCAAGTCAGTCAATCCTAAAAGAAATCAACCCTGGATATTCATTGGAAGGACTGATGCTGAAGCTGAAGCTCTAATACTTTGGCTACCTGATATGAAGATCCAACTCACTGGAAAGCAACCTGATGCTGGGAAAGCAGATAATGAGGTGGCTAGATAACATCACTGACTCAATGGACATGAAGTAGAGCAAACTCTGCGAGATAGTGGAGGACAGAGAAACCTCATGCACTGAAGTCAATGGGCTGGAAAAGAATCAGACATGACTTATTGACTAAAGTACAACAACAATTCAATTTCTCACCTAAAAGAAACCAAACTCATCAGCATCTTAATCTTGAACTTCCAGCCTCTAGAAATGCAAGAAATGAATTTCTGTTCTTTAAGCCTGTTGGACAGTATTTTGTTATGGCATCCACAAGTCAAACAGTCCAGAGTTTGCTCAAACTCATGTCCACTGAGTTGGTGATGCCACACAACCATCTCGTCCTGTCATCCCCTTCCCCTCCTGCCTTCAATCTTTGTGAGCATCAGGGTCTTTTCCAATGAGAGGGCTCTTTCCATCAGGTGGCCAAAGTATTAGAGTTTCAGCTTTAGCACCAGTCCTTCCACTGAATATTCAGGACTGATTTCCTTTAGGATTGACTGGCTTGATCTTCTTGCTGTCCAAGGGACTTTCAAGAGTCTTCTCCAACACCATAGTTCGAAGCCATCAATTCTTTGGTGCTCTTTTTATTTATTTATTTATTTTTACTGTCCAGCTTTCACATCCATACCTGACTACTGGAAAAACCATAGCTTTGATTATTCATACTTTTGTAGGCAAAGTAACATCTTTGCTTTTTAATAGGCTGTCTAGGTTTGTCTCAGAGAAGGCAATGGCACCCCACTCCAGCACTCTTGCCTGGAAAATCCCATGGATGGAGGCGCCTGGTAGGCCGCAGTCCATGGGGTCGCTAAGAGTCAGACACGACTGAGCGACTTCACTTTCACTTTTCACTTTCATGCACTGGAGAAGGAAATGGCAACCCACTCCAGTGTTCTTGCCTGGAGAATCCCAGGGACGGGGAGCCTCATGGGCTGCCATCTATGTGGTTGCACAGAGTCGGACATGACTGAAGTGACTTAGCAGCAGCAGCAGCAGGTTTGTCTAGGTGTTATATATTTACCTATTTAAATATCATTTTGTGTTATTTCTTTAAGTTTTTTTTGTTAAGTGAAAGTGAAGTCTCTCAGTCATGTCCGACTCTTTGCGACCCCATGGACTGTAGCCTACGAGGTTTCTCCATACATGAAAATTTCCAGGCAACAGTACTGGAGTGGGTTGCCATTTCCTTCTCCAGGGGATCTTTCCAATCCAGGGATCAAACCTGGGTCTCCTGCATTGCAAACAGGTGCTTTTACGGTCTGAGAAACAATGTTTAATGATTTCCACTAAGAAAGATGGAGATTTAGCTCTTAAGGACCTATTCCACTAACACAAAACCACATCTTATACACATTTCACATCTCTCATCTTTACAATATAAATTCATCATTCTATTTGATGCTTTCATTTCTATGATTACTGAAATAGTAATCACAATTAAGCCACATAGAGCACCATGAGTATAATTGGACAATATTCATTTTCCCTGGAGTTAATAATTTCCTTACAGATTGTACACAAATAACAAGTCAGTTATCTTTTCAGAAAGATCTCCCAATAAACCAGGGGTCTCTTCATTTTTTTAATTATTTTTTTTATTGAAAAATAATTGCTTTATAGAATTTTGCTGTTTTCTGTCACACCTCAACATGAATCAGCCATATGTATACATATGTCCCCTCCTTCATGAACCTCCCTCCCATCTCTTCTCCCATCCCACCCCCAAGGGCTGGTACAGAGCCCCTGTTTGAGTTCCCTGAGACAAACAGCAAATTCCCATTGACTATCTATTTTATAAGGCAATGTAAGTTTCCATGTTACTCTTTCTATACATCGCACCCTCTTCTCCCCTGTCCCCATGTCCATGTCTGTTCTCTATGTCTGTTCTTCCATTTTTCTAGACTCCATAAATATGCGTTAGTATATGATACTCATCTTTCTCTTTCTGACTTTCTTCACTCTGTATAGTAGGCTCTAAGTTCACCCACCTCATTAGAACTGACTCAAATGGGTTCCTTTTTACGACTGAGTAATATTCTATTGTGTATACGTAGCACAACGTCTTTATCCATTCATCTGTCGATGGACATCTAGGTTGCTTCCATGTTCTAGCTATTGTAAATAGTACAGCAATGAATATTGGGGTACATGCATCTTTTTCAATTTTGGTCACTGCAGGGTATATGATAGGAGTGAGATAGCTGGCTCATATGGTGATTTTACTCCTAGTTTTTAAAGGAATCTCCATACCGTCTTCCATAGTGGCTGTATCAATTTACATTCTCACCAACAGTGCAGAAGTGTTACCTTTTCCCCACACCCTTTCCAGCATTTATTGTTTGCAAAAATTTTGATGATGGCCATTCTGACTGGTATGAGGTGATATCTTATTGCAGTTTTGTTTTGCATTTCTCTAATAATGAGAGATGTTGAGCATCTTTTCATGTATTTGATAGCCATCTGTATGTCTTCTTTGGAGAAATGTCTGCTTAGGTATTTTTCTCACTTTTTCTTTGGATTGTTTGTTTTTTTCTGGTATTGAGTTGAATGAGCTGCTTGTATATTCCAGAAATTTATCGTTTGTAAGTTGTTTCATTTGCTATTATTTTCTCCCAGTCTGAGGGTTGTCTTGTTTACAGTTGTTTATGGTTTCCTTCACTGTGCAAAACTTTTAAGTTTAATCAGGTCCCATTCGTTTACTTCTGTTTTTATTTCCATTACTCTAGGAGGTGGGTCATAGAGGATCTTGCTTTGATTTATGTCACTGAGTGTTCTGCCTATGTTTTCCTCTAAGAATTTTATAGCTTCTGGTCTTACACTTAGGTTTTTAGTGTATTTTTGTGTATGATGTTAGGAAATGTTCTAATTTCATTATTTATATGTAGCTGTCCAGTTTTCCCAGTGCCACTTATTGAAGATGCTATCTTTGCCCCATTGTATATTCTTGATTCCTTTGTCAAAAATAAGGTACCTATAGGTTCATGGGTTTATTTCTAGGCTTTCTATCTTGTTCCATTGGTCTATATTTCTGTTTTTGTGCCAGTACCATACTGTTGTGATTACTGTAGCTTTGTAGTATAATTTGAAGTCAAGAAGGCTGACTCCTCCAGCTCTATTCTTCTTACTCAAGACTGTTTTGGCTATTCAGGGTCTTTTGTGTTTCTAGTTCTGTGAAAATTCCATTAGTAAGTTCATAGGGATCATATTGAATCTGCAGATTGCATTTGCCAGCATGGTCTTTTTCACAATACTTACCCGGGATCATGCAATATCTCTCCATATGTTTTGTTTATATCATCTTTCATCTTTCAACAGTGTCTAATAATTCTCTGTATACAGTTATTTTGTCTCCTTAGGTAGGTTTCTTCCTAGATATTTTATTTATTGTTGTTATTGCAACAGTGAATGGGATTGATTCCTTGATTTTTTCTTTCTTTCTGATTTTTCATTGTGATATGTAGGAATGCAAGTGATTTCTCTATATTGATTTTGTATCCTGTGACTCTGCTAAATACACTAATTAACTCTAGTAATTTTCTGGTACTGTCTTAAGATTTTCTATGTATAGTACCATGTCATCTGCAAACAGTGAGAGCTTTGCTTCTTCTTTTCTAATCTGGATTACTTTTATTTCTTTTTCTTCTCTGATGGCTGTAGCTAGGATTTCCAAAACAATGTTGAATAACAATACTGAGAGTGGATACCCTTGTCTTGTTCCTGACCTAAGGGGGAATGCTTGCAGGTTTTCATCATTGAGAATAATATTTGCTGTGGAGTTATCATGTATGGCCTTTACTATATTGAGGTAGGTTCCTTCTATGGCCATTTTTGGAATAGTTTTAATCAAAAATGTGCTGAATTGTGTTAAAGGCTTTTTCTTCATCTATTGAGATTATTGAATGGTTATTTTTCAATTTCTTAAAATGGTGTATTACATTGATTGATTTGCATATATTGAAGACTCCTTGCATCACTGGAATAAACCCAACTTGGTCATAGTGTATGAGTTTTGTAATGTATTGGTTTTTTGTTTGTTTGTTTCTCTTTTACCTATTTATTTATTTATTTGTTTGTTTTTATTTTTTATTTTACTTTACAATTCTGTATTGGTTTTGCCATACATTGACATGAATCCACCACGGGTGTACATGCGTTCCCAAACATGAACCCCCCTCCCACCCCCCTCCCCACAACATCTCTCTGGGTCATCCCCGTGTACCAGCCCCAAGCGTGCTGTATCCTGCATTGGACATAGACTGGCAATTCGATTCTTACATGATATTATACATGTTTCAATGCCATTCTCCCAAATCATCTCACCCTCTCCCTCTCCCTCTGAGTCCAAAAGTCCGCTATACACATCTGTGTCTTTTTTGCTGTCCTGCATACAGGGTCATCATTGCCATCTTTCTAAATTCCATATATATATGTTAGTATACTGTATTGGTGTTTTTCTTTCTGGCTTACTTCACTCTGTATAATCGGCTCCAGTTTCATCCATCTCATCAGAACTGATTAAAATGTATTCTTTTTAACGGCTGAGTAATACTCCATTGTGTATATGTACCACAGCTTTCTAATCCATTCATTGCTGATGGACATCTAGGTTGTTTCCATGTCCTGGCTATTATAAACAGTGCTGCGATGAACATTGGGGTACATGTGTCTCTTTCTATTCTAGTTTCCTCAGTGTGTATGCCCAGCAGTGGGATTGCTGGGTCATAAGGCAGTTCTATTTGCAATTTTTTAAGGAATCTCCACACTGTTCTTCTGTAAGCTAGAATTTTGTTGAGGATTTTTATATCTATGTTCATCAGTGATATTGGCCTGTAGTTTTCTTTTTTCTGTTGTTTACATCTGGTTTTGGTATCAGAGTGATGGTGGCCTCATAGAATGAGTCTGGAAGCATTTCTTCCTCTGCAACTTTTTGAAAGTGTTTTAGGAGAGGCATAAGCTCTTCTCTAAATATTTGATAGAATTTACCCCTGAAGCCATATGGTCCTGTGCTTTTGTTTTTCAAAAACTTTTGATCACAGTTTCGATTTCAGTGCTTGTAATTGGGTTGTTCATAATTTCTATTTCTTCCTGGTTCAATCTCAGAAGATTGAATATTTCTAACAATCTGTCCATTTCTTCCAGGTTGTCTATTTTATTGCCATATAGTTGTTCAAAATAGTCTCATAATCCTTTGTATTTCTGCATTGTCTGTTGTAACCTCTTCTTTTTAATCTTTAACTTTGTTGATTTCATTCTTCTTTTTTTCTTGATGAGTCTGGCTAAAGATTTGTCAATTTTGTTTGTCTTCTCAAAGAACCAACTTTTAGTTTTATTAACCTTTACTATTATTTCTTTCATTTCATTTTCATTTATTTCTGCTCTGATCTTATGATTTCTCTCCTTCTGCTACTTTTTTTTTTTTTTGCTTTTTTTCTTCTTTTTCCAGTTGTTTTTGGTGTAAAGTTAGGTTGTCTCTTCTATGGTTTTCTTGTTTCTTGAAATAGGATTGTATTGCTATAAACATCCCTCTTAAAACTCTTTTTGCTGCATCCCATAGATTCTGAGTTGTTGTTGTTGTTGTGTGTGTGTGTGTGTGTGTGTGTGTGTATGTTTTGTCATTTTTTGTCATTGTCATTTGTTTCTAGGATTTTTTTTTTAATTTCCCTTTTGATTTCTTCAGTAACATGTTCATTATTTAGAAATGTATTGTTTAATCTCCATGTGTTTGAGGGATTTCTTACAGTTTTTTTTTTTTTTCTTGGAATTGATATTTAGTCTCCTAATGTTGTGGTCAGAAAATATGTTTGATACAATTTCAGTTTTCTTAAATTTACTGAGATTTGATTTGTGACCCAGGATGTGGTCTCTCCTGGAGAATGTTCCATGTGCATTTGAAAAGAAGCTGTATTCTGCATTTGGATATAATGTCCTGAAGATATCTATGAGATCCATCTAGTCTAATGTATCATTTAAGACTTCTGTTTCCTTATAAATTGTTTTGACGATCTGTACATTGGTGTAAGTGGAGTGTTAAAGTCTCCTACTATTATTTTTACTCTCAATTTCTCCTTTTATGTCTGTTAGTGTTTGTCTTATGCATTGAGGTTCTCCTATGTTCAATGCATAGATATTTACAATTGCTATGTCTTCCACCTGGATTGAGCCTTTGATCATTAGCAGGGTCCTTTCTTATATCTTGTAATATTCTGCATTTTAAGGTCTATTTTTTCTGATATGAGGATTGCTACTTCATCTTTCTTTTGATTTCCATGTGCATGGAATATATTTTTCTATCCTCTAACTTTCAGTCTATATGTATCTGTAGGTCTGAAGTGAGTTTCTTGCAGACAGCATATATATGGGTCTTGTGTTTGTATCCATTCAGCCAGTCTGTGTCTTTTGGTTGGAGCATTTAACCCATTTACATTTAAAGTAATTATTGATATATATGTTCCTATCGCCATTTTCTTAATTGTTTCAGGTTTCATTTGCAGACCTTTTTCTTCTCTTCTACTTCCTGACTATATAAGTCCCTTTAACATTTGTTGTTGAGCTGGTTTGGTGGTACTGAATTCTCTTAATGTTTCAGTTCAGTTCAGGTCAGTTGCTCAGTTGTGTCCGACTCTTAATGTTTACTTATCTGTAAAGGTTTTGATTTCTCCATCAATTTTGAATGAGATACTTACTGGGTAGAGTAATCTTGGTTATAGCTCTTTCCCTTGCAGTACTTTAAGTATATCCTGCCTTTCCCTTCTGGTGTGCACAGTTTCTGCTGAAAGATAAGCTGTTAAGAACATGGGGTTTCCCTTGTATGTTACTTTTTGCTTCTCCCTTGCTGCTTTTAATATTCTTTTTTTTGCGTTTAGTCTTTGTTAGTTTGATTAGTAAGTCTTGCATGTTTCTCCTTGGGTTTATCCTGTATGGGACTCTTTCTGCCTCTTGGACTTGATTGAGTGATTCCTTTTCCATGTGGAGGAAATTTTCAACTATAATCTCTTTGAAACATTTCTCATACCCTTTCTTTTTCTCTTCTTCTTCTGAGACCCCTATAATTTGAACTAATTATTGTCCCAGAGGTTTCTGAGACTATCTTTAGTTCTTTTCATTCTTTTTACTTTATTCTGCTCTTCGGCAGTTATTTCCAACATTTTATCTTCCAGCTCATCAATCCATTCCTCTGCTTCAGATATTCTGCTATTGATTCCTTCCAGAGAATTTTTAATTTCAGTAATTGTGTTTTGTCTCTATATGCTTATTCTTTAATTTTTCTAGGTCTTTGTTAATTGATTCTTCTATTTTCTCCATTTTTTTAAGGTTTTTGATCACGTTTTCTATCATTATTCTGAATCCTTTCTCAGGTAGTTTGCCTATTTCCTCTTCATTTATTTGGACTTCCATGTTTCTAGTTTGTTCCTTCACTTGTGTAGTATTTCTTAGCCTTTCATTATTTTGTTTAAACTTGTTATATTTGAAGTCTCCTTTTTCCAGGATTCAAGGTTGAATTCTTTCCTCCTTTTGGTTTCCACCCTCCTAATGTTGGTCCATTGGTTTGTGTAAGCTTTGTATAGGGTGAGATTTGTGCTGAGTTGTGTTGTGTTGTGTTTTTGTTTTTGTTTTTTTTTTTTTCCGCCTCTGATGAGCAAGGCTGAGTGAGGTGGTAATCTTGTCTGCTGAAGATTGGGCTTGTATTTTTTCCTTGTTTGTTGTTTGGATGAGGCATCCTGAGGCAGCAAGGGTGATGCATACAAGTGGTTGCCTTTGGGGGAATTTCCATTATTTCATATTCCCAAGGTTAAGAGTTCTCTGGTTGTCTAGTGTCTTGGAGTCAATATTCCCACTCTAAAGGCTCATAGCTTGATCTCTGGCCAAGAACAGAAATTCCACAGGTAGTTTGTTATGGCATTTAATGGGATTAACACAAATGCCCAAAAAGGAGAAACCAAAGATGAACCTCAGACAAATGACAGTTACAAAATCAAGCAAATCATAATTAAAATAATGGAATATGCACACAGACATATACTCCATAAGCAAACCAAAATAAAGTGCAATAGATTGGCCAGGCAAACAAAGGAAACTAAAAATGATATCCACCAGTTAAGAGCATAACTAACTAAAGCACAAAGTGGAATACAAAACTAAAGTGAGGTGCCAACTGGGAAGTAAAGCAATGAAAACAAAACTAACGAATATGGCGAGGAAAAGAAACAAAAAAGAAAAAAGAATGAATACAAATGCAATGTTAAATAGAGGTATATAAAGAAGACATATATATTAAAGATTAACTGCAAGGAGAAAAGAACAGTGGGAAAAGCAAACAAAGCAATAAATGTAGAATAATAATAATGGGTTTAAAAAGTTAAAAATTAAAAAAGAGGAAAAAAGAAGAAAAAGAAAAACTCCACAGAACTGAAAAAGGCCAACATAGAGGCAGACGTTTATAACAGCAGTAAAAAGTGTGATTAAAAAAATCAAAAGCTTAATTATATTTCATAGTGCTAATAAAATTGACAGCTAAAACAGAGGTAAAAGAAAGGGGGAGAAAAAAATAAAAAGAAATTGAAAAAAAACTACAGAACAAGTCAAAGTATAAGAATAATAAATGGTTTTCTGGAGTCACTGCTGTCAGTGTCCTTTCCCTTGCAGGAAGTCACAGTCCACCTCACCTCCCTAGGATGCCTTCCAACACTGCACTGGTCTCTGGACCTGCTGTTGGGGCAGCTCAGATTCTAATCTGGTCCTGCTCTTGTGTGTTCTTGCCTCCAATGTCCACAGCTATCAGAACTGGTGCGTTTTCTTTTGTGGGAGCTCTCAGTGTCTTTTAACAGGTTCCATAGACACAGAGTCTGCCTAGTTGATCTCGTGGATTTAATCTGCAGTTTGTACAACTAATGGGAAGGTTTTGGGTCTTCTTCATTAGCCACACTGCCCCTGGATTTCAACTGTGGTTTTATTTCAACCTCTGCATGTGGGTTGTCCACTGGGGTCTGAGACTTCCCTGGAGGACTTGGGTCTGCCCCAGTGAGGGCCAAGTGTGGAGGTGGTGCAGCTGCTTGAGTTGCATGGCATCTGGCAGCACCAGTTACCCAAGGGAGTTGGTGGATAGGGCAGCTGGAAATATAGTGCTCTAGAAGGGTATGGCAACCCACTCCAGTATTCTTGCCTGGAGAACCCCACTGACAGAGAAGCCTGGCAGGCCACAGTCCACTGGGTTGCAAAGAGTTGGACATTATTGAAGCAACCCCCCATGTAGCAGCTTTATCCCCAGTGAGAGTTGAGCAGGAAGTTGGCACAGCTGCTTGGGTCACAGGGACCCTTACAGTGCCAAGTGTGCAGGGACATAGACTGCCTCAGCCGCAGAAGTTATGGCCCTATTAGAGTCTTTTTTTTTGAGCCTCTGTTAACTGGCAATCAGAAGGCCTCTTTGGCTAGTTTTCCTCTGTAGCTCTGCCTGTTCAGGCACTTAGAGGGCTCCTTTGCCTGGAATTTTTCTCTGTTGTTCAGCATGTCAGGCATATAGAGGGGCCCCCTGGACTGGGGTCCTACTTTGTTGTTCAGCTCATCAGACACTTCAAAGGGGCAGCCTGGGTTGGGTCCTCCTCTGTTGTTCCCTGAGCTTGATGGGCCAGCTGCTGATGCTGGCATGTGGGGAGATAGAGACTACAGTGATGGTAAGCACTTCCCACCACAACCTCCTCCCTCAGGTCCTCTCAGTCCATCTCTCTGCAGTCAACAGCTGCCCTCACTCTGGGATTTCTCCACAATCCCTATACTCCAGCTCCCACCTGCTGCACCTTCTAGGGGACCTGAGTCCCTGTCCAGGGTATGTATGCTGTGGCAAGGACTGTCTGTTCTCATTCTATTTAGGCTGCCACAGATCAGCTGTTTCACTCTCAGCCCTAAATGTTTCTCCCAGACAATTGCCCTAATGTGGGATCAGACCCCTGCTTTATGTGCCCCACATGCTGAGGGCAGGTCCAGTCCTACTAGCACTCCTGTTTTTTCCCCCTAGTTCCTTCATCCTACTGAGTTTTGCATGGGTCTATGTATTCTTTTCCAGTGGTCAGGTACTCCTTTCTGCTCTCAGCTGATGTTCTACAAGCACTTCTGTGTCTGAAGGTATCCATTAAGGCATACATCATGGTATACTATGAAGGTATACACGATATGGTATACCATATCATGAAGGTATACATCCATTCCTGATGTATGTATGGACAGAGATGTACTCCATGTCCCCCTACTCCTCCATCAACTTGTTCCTCCTGTCTCCTCGTTTTGAACAGGTTGCCATGTCATCTGAAGACAGGAATTTCCTTTAAAACTGGGGCTCTTTATTTTAAGCCCAGTTGATGATGATGGCTATTTTGTCATGACTAGTATGATGATTCATCCAGGGAGCAATGGTGGCAATATGAGTACTGTAGTCTCAATCAGCCCTTGATTCCAGTCTTATTCCAGAGAATGGGCCCATTCCCATTGTTAGTCACTGAAAAAAGTAAATGACTCAGTTTAATCAGCAACCACAATTTTTTCTCACAATTTGTGGTCTCAAAGAGAGTATAACTAATCTGCTAATTTAAAGGTCTCCAATTTTCAGGCCAAAAAGCTAAAGCCATTGGCAATCACCTATGAGTCAGTAAAAATATAATGAGGTTCATGAAGGAGAGCATTATTAGCCAGAAGTATGGAAACAAACTTGAGTTCTGCTCACTAAACAAAATGACCACATCCATTTTCAATTGTGTGGTTGGTAAAACCTGTGTATTTTAGTGGACATCACTAGACTTCAGCCTAGCTGAAACATCAGTGACCATCAGTAAACTAGGTCCAGGCATTCAGAAGAATTGATGTAAACTAGAGATATCACTGTGCCAGAGATTTTGTTCAGATAGTACAATTTCTTTACCTAAAATTGATATGCTGCTGTGTCTATGCCAGTGACATTCTTTGCTGTCTAATATTTGAGGCTTGCTGGCCCTTTGACCTTGTTATACATTGAGTCCAAGTTGACTTACCCCAAGATGGGAATGTCAGGTCAGAGTCTAAAAGCTACTATGCTTAAGACATTGATTTCAACAAGAACCTAGAAACAAAAACTCCTTTACAAAAGCATGCACCTGGTAGATGTGTCAGGGACACAAAAGATTCATGTTGATGTATGACAAAATCCCAGTACAAAATTGTAAAGTAAGTATCCTCCAATAAATTAATTTAAAAAAAAAAGAGAGAGAGAGAGTCCAAACCACAAGGGTATCTCTCAATAGAAATTGCCTTCTTTTGCCAGAAGTTTCAATTGGCAAAATCATCAGTCACAGAGACAATTATCTCAAAGGATTGAGGAGCCCCCAAGATACTATCACTTCTCCAACTATAGCACTTCCCATTTGGGAACATCCCTCTGTGGCATTTGTGAGCGTTCATAGTATAGGCATTCAATACCAATGATGTGTTCTATAGTAGAAACCACGATAACACAGTGAATTAGCACAAAAGGCCTGACTCACAAGGTCATTTCAGCTTCTCTCCTCACTGGGAACTCTGCTTAAATCTTATCAGTTAAATGTGGGTGTTCCCTCTTCTGAGCAGGAAAGAGTAGGATAATGGGCACCTATATACAACCTGTATTTCAAATCCTGAGAGACGATGCTGTGAAAGTGCTGCACTCAATATGGCAGCAAATTTGGAAAACTCAGCAATGGCCATAGGACTGGAAAAGGTCAGTTTTCATTCCAATCCCAAAGAAAAGCAATGCCAAAGAATGCTTAAACTACCACACAATTGCACTCATCTCACACACTAGTAAAGTATTGCTCAAAATTGTCCAAGCCTGGCTTCAGCAATACGTGAACCAGGAACTTCCAGATGTTCAAACTGGTTTTAGAAAAGGCAGAGGAACCAGAGATCAACTTGCCAACATCCGCTGGATCATGGAAAAAACAAGAGACTTCCAAAAAAAATCTATTTCTGCTTTATTGACTATGCCAAAGCCTTTGACTGTGTGGATCACAATAAACTGTGGAAAATTCTTCAAGAGATGGGAATACCAGACCACCTGACCTGCCTCTTGAGAAACCTATATGTAGGTCAGGAAGCAACAGTGAGAACTGGACATGAAACAACAGACTGGTTCCAAATAGGAAAAGGAGTACGTCAAGGCTGTATATTGTTACCCTGCTTATTTAACTTACATGCAGAGAACATCATGAGAAACGCTGGGCTGGAAGAAGCACAAGCTGGAATCAAGATTGCCAGGAGAAATATCAATCACCTCAGATATGCAGATGACACCACCCTTATGGCAGAAAGTGAAGAGGAACTAAAAAGCCTCTTGATGAAAGTGAAAGAGGAGAGTAAAATTTTGCCTTAAAGCTCAACATTCAGAAAACGAAGATTATGGCATCTGGTCCCATCACTTCATGGGAAATAGATGGGGAAACAGTGGAAACAGTGTCAGACTTTATTTTTGGGGGCTCCAAAATCACTGCAGATGGTGATTGCAGCCATGAAATTAAAAGACCCTTACTCCTTGGAAGAAAAGTTTTGACCAACCTAGATAGCATATTCAAAAGCAGAGAGATTACTTTGCCGACTAAGGTTCGTCTAGTCAAGGCTATGGTTTTTCCTGTGGTCATGTATGGATGTGAGAGTTGGACTGTCAAGAAAGCTGAGCACCCGAAGAATTGATGCTTTTGAACTGTGGTGTTGGAGAAGACTCTTGCGAGTCCCTTGGACTGCAAGGAGATCCAACCAGTCCATTCTGAAGGAGATCCAACCAGTCCATTCTGAAGGAGATCAGCCCTGGGTTTTCTTTGGAAGGAATGATGCTGAAGCCGAAACTCCAGTACTTTGGCCACCTCTTGCAAAGAGTTGACTCATTGGAAAAGACTCTGATGCTGGAAGGGATTGGGGGCAGGAGGAGAAGGGGGCAACAGAGGATGAGATGGCTGGATGGTATCACTGACTCAATGGACGTGAGTCTGAGTGTACTCCTGGAGTTGGTGATGGACAGGGAGGCCTGGTGTGCTGCGATTCATGGGGTCGCAAAGGGTCGGACATGACTGAGCGACTGAACTGAACTGAACTGATATACAACAGAGCTGTAAAACTTAATTCCCTTCCGTCACTGACATACTCAGATACGTGTATATAACCTTCATTTCCCCTTAAGGAGATCCAACCCCACCATTTAACATCTTTATCCTTAAAGCAGATGACACTGGATTCACTGGGAAGGAGATGTGGAGAAAGGAGAGGACTTAGAGGAAGAAAGCAGCTCTGTAGCAGCTAGGTGCTGCTTTCATTTTCTGTCTCAATTTGTGGTCCGTTTGTCATTCCTCAGTGTGTCAACTGCATTAACAGGGCACTGAGAGCCCCCAACTAGTCAATGCTTCATCTGTAGTTTCTGATTAAAGTTTATCTAATTCAAGGAAATGTACCCCAAAAGGCAAAAGCTCCCATTTAGCCACCAACATCCACTACAAAACAAAAACAAAACTCTGAGATCTTCTGTTATCTTCTGTGAATGGATTAGAGTTTGTCAGGATAGACTGTAAGAGAGATGAAGCCTGACGATGGCCTTGTTGTTGACGTACTTCCTTAAAAACATTATATAACCTGCCTCCACTTTGCAAACATATTCTTAGTGAGAGTGCACAATCCTGAAACTATTATCTGAAATGTAGGAACACCTTCTTACCCCACAAAATGAGCAGTACATGCCTACATACTAAAGTCGCTTCAGTCATGTCCAACTCTTCACAACCCTATGATCTGTAACCCTACGGACAGTCTCCCCTGTCCATGGGATTTTCTAGGCAAGAATACTGAAGTGAAAGTGAGTGAAGTGAAGTCTCTCAGTCATGTCCGACTCCTAGTGACCCCATGGACTGCAGCCTACCAGGCTCCTCCATCTATAGGATTTTCCAGGCAAGAGTACTGGAGTGTGGTGCTATTGCCTTCTCCAAGGGGATCTTCCTGACCAAGGAGTATAACTCACGTCTTCTGTGTCTCTGCATTGGCAGGTGGGTTCTTTAATACTGAGCCACCTGGGAAGCCCAGAATGAACAGTAGTAATGCAATACAATAGGGTAGACTTGAGACTGCATATCACACTGGCAAGGAAATCCCCTGTCTGGAATAGAGTTAACAATGACTAGGGCAAGACTAGGGCTTCCCTGGTGGGTTCAGATGATAAAGAATCTGCCTGCTATGCAGGAGACATGTGTTCAATCCCTGTGAGTTCAATCTCTGGATCAGGAAGATCTCCTGGAGAAGGAAACAGCTACCCACTCCAGTACAAGTGACTGACTAACATACACACAGGGCACTGTTTGGGCAACTGTCTTTGAACCCACATCTTGTTACTCAGTCAGCAACCATGTCTTCAATTCCTCCTCACTAATAAGACTGGGATAATTTACTGCCTTGCATGATGATATAGTTTAGTCAACAATTTTGCTACTGATTGGATTTCCTTTAAAGCTTGTAAATCAGCCTTTGGTTGAAAGACCCTTCTGCTCTCAGAATGCCATTACCTCTCCACATTTCATCCTCACTGTCAAAACTGTCAAGAATTGTAATGGATCTGAGATTGTACCCTGTCTGTAAGCTAACTAGTTATCCTGATATTGTTTTATGAATGCTGGAGGAAGACAAAATTCTCCTGAATCAAAGATGAAAGACAGTTTATTACTCATAGCAATCACAGCTGCTAGAGTATCATCACTTTTATGTCCATTTCCCAAGCTCCAATTTACAGAAGATGAAACAAAAAGAGTCAGGTGACACCTGTATACACAGTATGTTGCATCTAAGGAAAGGAACCCTGGGCTGAATGATTCTGAATCTTTTTCATGGGCAGTAGGCCTGCGTAACACTGTGCACCAGAGGAGACACTCTTTTACTTCCAGAGCTTTAAACAAACCTACCCTTTGCCCCAGAAGTGAATTCTATTTTTCAAGGTGGTTTGCTATACAACAATCTATGAAAAAATAGCCTGGAACAAAGGTAGTTCTCCAAAACATGCACAAATATGAAAAGTCATGAAGAATTGTTTCCTGACTATAGGTGTGAGATAAGCATTTGTTCTTAAAGTACTTGTTTAGAGTAAATTGTTTAAAAATTCTTGCCTTTCATTTCTGAGAAACTTTCTTATTGTTTCTTTGGTAATTTCTTCTTCTCTGTGTTCTGTGCTTTCCTTTATAAAAAGTCTCATTATTTAATCAAAAGATTTTGTGTGTGTGTGAATAATACTTTTATTAAGTCAATTTCATATATAATAGCAAAGGTGTCATGTTGATGTATGGCAAAACCAATACAATATTGTAAAGTAATTAACCTCCAATTAAAATAATCAAATTTTTTTAGACTTATCTTCTAATTTTTCGTATGTTTCCTCTCATTTCTATTTGTGTACTTTAAGAGATTTTTCTTAACTTTTTCTTCTAACTTGGTTATTAAATTTTTTATTTCTGCTGTCATTTTTTTTTTTTTTCCAAATTTAAATTCTAGGTTTCACCCAAAGGGATGGTATGGGGAGGGAGGAGGGAGGGGTGTTCAGGATGGGGAACACGTGTATACCTGTGGCAGATTCATGTTGATGTATGGCAAAACCAATACAATATTGTAAAGTAATTAACCTCCAATTAAAATAAATAAATTTATATTTAAATAAATAAATAAATTTCTGAATGTTTCTTTTTAAAAGCTTACTCTTTTTTGTTTCATGAGTACAGTACTTTTTCTTACCTCTCTATTCCAAGAATTTCTGTGTTCCCTTTAAGTTCTTTTTTGTTTTGATCTCCATCTTTAATCTTAAAGACTTTTTTGAATGTGTGATATTCCTTGTCTATTTGTCCTTATTTAAAATTGAAATAATAACAACAAAAAAAAAAAAAAGAAAGAAAGAAAGAAAGAAAACTGCCTAGAAGCTCTGTAACAATGGCTGAAGCTTGTCAAGTGATTTGCATCATTACAGAATGAGTAGGGAAGAATCTACTGTTTCAACTCCTTAGGTCTTGGATTAAGGGCTAAATCCTTAAGTTCTTGGACTACTCAATATCCCCAGGAAGAATCATCAGTCTCTCATCTATTGTATGTAACCGTAATGACCACAATTCTTGGAAATGAGTTTGAAAAGGGGACTGAGATTCTTCACCTTTTAATATATAGACTTTCACCTTATTCCTTCTGTTTAATACAGTGCTCTTACTCTCAGCTCTGCTGTTATCCTCCACAGGCAGTAAACTAATTGTTTCCTGGCAGGATTAAAGAGAAAATCTGGAAGACTAACCCACTCTATTTCTGTTCTTTCGTCCTACTGATTGTCCATCCTTCAGAAGTAACTGACACCTCCAAATCCTGAGACATTGATGTTTTGCAGCATTTGTCTCGATTCTTGTTTCCTCCATTTCAAACCACAGCTTTCATCTGCTTGTCTAAATGAGTCACTATATTTTCAGTTTCCAATATGTTATTGATATCTCAAGTGTGCTCTCATATTGTATCCAATTTTCTGTACTTCTGTGGGTTTTTCCCTTCACTGCAGATGGTGACTGCAGCCATGAAATTAAAAGACGCTTATGCCTTGGAAGAAAAGTTATAACCAACCTAGATAGCATATTGAAAAGCACAGACATTACTTTGCCAACAAAGGTCCATCTAGTCAAGGCTATGGTTTTTCCTGTGGTCATGTATGAATGTGAGAGTTGGACTGTGAAGAAAGCTGAGTGCTGAAGAATTGATGCTTTTGAACTGTGGTGTTGGAGAAGACCCTTGAGAGTCCCTTGGACTGCAAGGAGATCCAACTAGTCCATTCTGAAGGAGATCAGCCCCGGGATTTCTTTGGAGGGAATGATGCTAAAGCTGAAACTCCAGTACTTTGGCTACCTCATGCGAAGAGTTGACTCATTGGAAAAGACTCTGATGCTGAGAGGGATTGGGGGGCAGGAGGAGAAGGGGGCGACAGAGGATGAGATGGCTGGATGGTATCACTGACTCGATGGACATGAGTCTGAGTGAATTCCGGGAGTTGGTGATGGACAGGGAGGCCTGGCGTGCTGCGATTCATGGGGTCACGACTGAGCGACTGAACTGAACTGAACTGAATGTCATTTTAGTTGAATTTCAGGAGGAAGCAAAAATAATCATCTTTCTTCAGGCTGCCACGTTTAACCAGAACAATGATAGATTTTTAAGGAAGGGACGGCCTATGGAGATCCAAAATAGGAAAAGACTTTCACTTTCTATAGATGAAATTGAGGTTTCTTTGTATGTTAATTGAGCAACGCTGTTTGCAAAGCTCCAAAGATTCGAAAATAGAAGTGTTTAAGCTCAGCAATTGCTTTCAAATTACCTAACATAATATCTAGGCTTCACTTGAAAATATTGAATAAAATGATTTTCAAGCTTGGGAAATTCTAAAATATCTGCTTGAAATCTGAACAGATTCCAAAAATATACATTAAACAAAGAATTCATAAAATATTGCAATAACAAAATAATATTTTGTTATACACAAGTGTTTAAGATGATTAAGGAAGAAAATTTACAAACAAACTTTATCTAACACTTCCTGAAGTGAGCAGTCTTTGTTCCCAATTTCCAGAGAACTGCAAAATGAGGCAGAAGGCAGAAACCTTTTATAGGATAAAGGATAAGAAATAGGAAAGAGAAAAAATAGAAAATGAATAAAGAACACAGAAATAAGTATAAATCCCAGAGTTGGCTTGATGTTTGAAGAATGTTTTTCAGACTAGATGTTTGAAGAATGACTAGGTTTCTGGTTAAATAGAGCATTTACAGGGACAAAAGAGTGTTGATTGGGGGGGAAAAAAAGCACAATCTAAACACTGAGGATTATGTTTATGAACTTGCTAAGGACTTAAGCCCTGGATGCAGCCTCTCAAAGAGCTTTGCGAGGCTACCCCAAAGAGGTAAGGGATGAGCCAGCATATACAGATATTTTTGCACAAAAGCCAAGTAGTCAGAACATCAAAAGATTATTGTTATTAAAGAAAATAAGGCATCTCAAGTTAACGAATTTAGGGCTTTTCGATATGTGAAACGATACAAGAGTCTGGGCTTACTGAAATCATTTGATAAACATCTTGACTGTCTAAGGGCTTCCCTGGTGGCTCAGAGGTTAAAGCGTCTTCCTGGATTGCGGGATACCGCTGTCCCATCCCTGGATTGGGAAGATCCCCTGGAGAAGGAAATGGTAACCGACTCTAGTACTCTTACTTAGAGAATCCCATGGAGGGAGGAGCCTGGTAGGCTACAGTCAATGGGGTCGCAAAGAGTCGGACATGACTGAGCAACTTCACTTTCACTTTCACTTGACTATCTAGGGCCGCTATCCTGTTTTTCTCCATCCTGAATACCTTCGGGGTACACAACAGGGGTGGCTACAGTGGCTGATGACCTGATGGTCAAAACATCCTTTGTTTACTAACATAACAAGTGATACTTTTTCTCTTTTTTTCTTTTTTTTAAATTATTATTTTTAATTTTACTTAACAGTACTGTACTGGTTTTGCCATACATTGACGAATATATAAGAAAGCAGTGGTACATATACACAATGGAGTATTACTCAGCCATTAAAAAGAATACATTTGAACAAGTGATACTTTTTCATCCACAAAAGTTATCTAAGTTTCAGTCTGCTGACATGCCCCCAACCCCTCCCCTCAGCAGGAGTGGCTCCATCCTAGGCCTAGTAATTTAATTCAATATGAGATAATAATGTCAGTGACATAGTATTTGCTAAATGACATTGCTAACTGATTACAATGAAGCAAATTATAAAACATATAGAAGAAAAAACAGCAAACTGGAGAAATAACCTAAAGTTAAATTTCTGTTTTGGAAAAATTTCTCATGTTAAAGCAACTTGTCTTAAAATCAATCTTTTTCATTTCATAGATTTACTAAAATATTGTAATTTTATTTAATAATCAGAGGATGAGAAAAGAATGTCATAGCTATTCTGGTATAACCATCTTTCAAAAAGTAAAAGAAATGAGAGCTAAAAAAAAAGAATTTTTTTTTAATTCTCTTCTTTTATCAGTGCTACAAAGCTTGAGAGTAAACAGAGCTATATGATATTGCTGCTGATTATTTTATAATCTTCATCATCAAAAGAACAGAGGGCAAACTAATGGTGATATTCAAAAGCAAAAATATTCACTTATTAAGTCTCCTTACATTCTAGTATACTGCATAAATATTTTTAAATCAATAGTTTATATTTAAATCAATGTTTATTAACTGAATTTGCTTCCTTATATATACAATTCATTAATGGGTCCCAGATTCTGTCAAACTACTTAATATATTTCTAGTATAAAGAATTTTAGTGCACATAATAATAAAAAAAAAATGGAACAAACACGTCTAGTATGTTGTGCCTTTTTAAGATATCCTCAGTGAAAGAGGTCTGCTTTTTCAGTTAGAATTTTATTGTAACACTATTTTTAGCCATTAAAACAGGTCCACAAGATTTTATTTCTACCTGACAATTGATGTAACAAATATGAATTAAATAGGATTAGTCATTTTAAAATACAGGTGAAGGGTAACAGCTATGGATATTTCAAATATATTATTGTTACTCCTCCACAAAATTTACTTTATTTTTCAACTGATCAAGTGCTTCTGGGTGTTGTTGAGGGAAAAATAAAATCTCCCAAGCTGTTTTGGTCAATTTAAGAGACACATTATTCATGCTGAGTCCAGACGGATTTTTAAATGTGGACAAATGACGTAGCCAAGCATACATCTTTTATGCATGAGAAACTGTGGTTGGCACAATAGCCACCTCCAACTCTGTATGTGATATGTACCCAGATGATTCCATATGTTGGAAATGTGGCTAAGCACTGTTACTAGTGCTTAACAGCCCTGAGGCTGCCAGTACAAGGTAGAGAGGCTACTAAAATAGATGAAAATCATATTTAAGGAAGCTTGTACCTCCTGATCACAATTCAAAATAAGGAGAGATTTAAACATGACATTTTGCCAGTCAACAGAGTTCTAGAAGATGAGAGACTGGTGAGACAAACCTGTGTTTTCAATAAAAGTGTTAGGCTTTCAGATTTTCAATTTTTGTGTGCCCCATGATCTGATTTTTCACACATGGTGTAACAAAACCTTTAAAGATCTGTAGTACAATTCTTGAGAAATGGTTTATCTGAAAACATTATAGCCTCATGCCTTAAGGGATTACTTCCTGTTCTATGCAGAGTCACAAGACATGATTTTTGACATGAGATTGCTTATATTCAGCCTCTTAAATGTATAGAGACAATTTTCAGATTTATCTCAGAGAATAGCTTTAATATTACAAACTGAAAATTTCTCCTTAATGAGAAGGAGGACATAGAGTTCCCAGTATTCCTAGACAGACTTACAATAAGGAAAAGAGTCATAGAATCACCTAAAAATAATAGCTCTATTTATTGGGTACCTATGTCAGTGATTACAGTGGAAACAGTGTCAGACTTTATTTTGTGGGGCTCCAAAATCACTGCAGACGGTGACTGCAGCCATGAAATTAAAAGACACTTACTCCTTGGAAGAAAAGTTATGACCAACCTAGATAGCATATTCAAAAGCAGAGACATTACTTTGCCAACAAAGGTCCATCTAGTCAAGGCTATGGTTTTTCCAGTGGTCATGTATGGGTGCAAGAGTTGGACTGTGAAGAAAGCTGAGTGCCAAAGAATTGATGCTTTTGGTGTTGGAGAAGACTCTTGCAAGTCCCTTGGACTGCAAGGAGATCCAACCCGGCCATTCTGAAGGAGATCGGCCCTGGGATTTCTTTGGAAGGAATGATGCTAAAGCTGAAACTCCAGTACTTTGGCCACCTCATGCAAAGAGTTGACTCATTGGAAAAGACTCTGATGCTGGGATGGATTGGGGGCAGGAGGAAAAGGGGACGACAGAGGATGAGATGGCTGGATGGCATCACCAACTCAATGGACGTGAGTTTGAGTGAACTCCGGTAGATGGTGATGGACAAGGAGGCCTGGTGTGCTGCGATTCATGGGGTCGCAAAGAGTCAGACACGACTGAGCACTGAACTGAACTGAACTGATGTCAGTGATGTTCACATATACACACTTATACAGACTGATAATGTCTAATTCTCTATGGTATAAAGTATAATGGTATAAAGAAGATACCATTATAACTCTTTTACAGATGAGAAGAGTAAAACTCATTCAGGTTTAGTAACTTATGGGAAACCATCCAATTTGCAAGTAAGAGAGAGGTTTTAACTGAGGACATGTCTAAAATTAGGAATTGAAAAATCAAGTCCATTTGAAGTTGATGTCCTGATTTCTGACAATGCAAGAATAATAACATTCTTTAGCAGGAGTGACATGGAATCAAGAAATGTCTCCTAATATGTAATCTTCTTACTCAGTGAATCTGTTAAAAATTGAGAAGACTTCAGAGGACGTATGTAGAATTATCTTAATTTAGAAACCTCATCTGCCAGTGATAAAAGTAGCAATGACTGCTGGCTTCTGGAAATAAAACCTGCAGTTGTCTTTGTGGAAAACAAAGGCACTATGTCAGGTAGCTTAAACTGAAACATATCAACTACCCACATTTGGTCCTCATAACAGCACATGCACATACTCAGACACTCAGTTGTGTCCAACTCTTTGAAACTCTATGGAACATAGCCCTCAAGACTCCTCTGTCCATGGGATTTTCTTAGCAAGAATACTGGAGTTGGTGCCATTTCTTTGTCCAGGGAGCTTTACCAATTGAGAAATCCAAACTGCATCTATTTTGTCTCTTGCATTGGCTGGTGTGTTCTTCACCACTAGCCCAACATGGGAAAACCTTGCTACAGATACTCTTAAAATGGTCCAGTTATAAGCTATATTCCCTACTTCATGTCAACCTGTATTAACAGAGATCCTGATATTTATTTTGGGAAATGTTCAAAGAAAAGGGAAATATTTTCTGATCTACAGTGATTGTTTCCACTTTCTTTCACTTCAGTTCAGTTCAGTCACTCAGTCATCTCCAACTCTTTGCAACCCCATGAACTGCAGCACGCCAGGCCTCTCTGTCCATTACCAACTCCCAGAGTCCACCCAAACTCATGTCCATTGTGTCGGTGATGCCATCCAACCATCTCATCCCCTGTCGTCCCCTTCTCCTCCTGCCCTCAATCTTGCCCAACATTAGGGTCTTTTCAAATGAGTCAGCTCTTCACATCAGATGGCCAAAATATTGGAATTTCAGCTTCAACATCAGTCCTTCCAATGAACACCCAGGGATGATCTCCTTTAGAATGCACTGATTGAATATCCTTGCAGTCCAAGAGACTCTCAAGAGTCTTCTCCAACACTATAGTTCAAAAGCATCAATTCTTCGTGCTCAGCTTTCTTTATAGTCCAACTCTCATATCCATACATGACTACCGGAAAAACCATAGCTTTGACTAGATAGACCTTTGTTGACAAAGTAATGTCTCTGCTTTTTAATATGCTCCCTACCTCGGTCATAACTTTTCTTCCAAGGAGTAAGCATCTTTTAATTTCATGGCTCTAATCACCATCTGCAATGATTTTGGAGCCCCCCAAAAATAAAGTCTGACACTGTTTCCCCATCTGTTTGCCATGAAGTGATGGCACCGGATGTGATGATCTTAGTTTTCTGAATGTTGAGCTTTAAGCCAACTCTCCTCTTTCACTTTCATCAAGGGGCTCTTCTTCACACTCGTCGTAAGGATGGTGTCATCCGCATATCTGAGTTTATTGATATTTCTCCCTGCAATCTTGATTCCAGCTTGTGCTTCATCAAGCCCAGTGTTTCTCATGATGTACTCTGCATATAAGTTAAACAAGCAGGGTGACAATATACAGCCTTGATGTACTCCTTTTCCTATTTGGAACCAGTCTGTTGTTCCATGTCCAGTTCTAACAGTTGCTTCCTGACCTGCACACAGGTTTCTCAAGAGGCAGGTCAGGTGGTCTGGTATTCCCATCACTTGAAGAATTTTCCACAGTTTATTATGATCCACACAGTCAAAGGCATTGGCAAAGTCAATAAAGCAGAAGTAGATGTTTTTCTGGAACTCTCTTGTGGATCATCCAGTGGATGCTGGCAATTTGATCTCTGGTTCCTCTGCCTTTTCTAAGATCAGCTTGAACATCTGGAAGTTCATGGTTCACATATTGCTGAAGCCTGGATTGGAGAATTTTGAGCATTACTTTACTAGCTTGTGAGATGAGTGCAATTGTGTGGTAGTTTAAGCATTCTTTGGCATTGCCTTTCTTTGGAATTGGAATGAAAACTGACCTTTTTCAGTCCTGTGGCCACTGCTGAGTTTTCCGAATTTGCTGGCATATTGAGTGCAGCACTTTCACAGCATCATCTTTTAGGATTTGAAATAGCTCAACTGGAATTCCATCACCTCCATTAGATTTGTTCATAGTGATGCTTTCTAAGGCCCACTTGACTTCATATTCCAGGATGTCTGTCTCTAGGTGAGTGATCACATCATCGTGATTATCTTGCTCATGAAGATCTTTTTTGTACAGTTCTTTTGTGTATTCTTGCCCCCTCTTCTTAATATCTTCTGCTTCTGTTAGGTCCATACCATTTCTGTCCTTTATCGAGCCCATCTTTGCATGAAATGTTCCCTTGGTATCTCTAATCTTCTTGAAGAGATCTCTAGTCTTTCCCATTCTGTTCTTCTCCTCTATTTCTTTGCATTGATCGCTGAAGAAGGCTTTCTTATCTCTTCTTGCTATTCTTTGGAACTCTGCATTCAGATGCTTATATCTTTCCTTTTCTCCTTTGCTTTTCACTTCTCTTCTTTTCACAGCTATTTGTAAGGCCTCTCCAGACAGCCATTTTGCTTTTTTGCATTTCTTTTCCATGGGAATGGTCTTGATCCCTGTCTCCTGTACAATGTCACGAACTTCATTCCATAGTTCATCAGGCATTCTATCTATCAGATCTAGGCCCTTAAATCTATTTCTCACTTCCACTGTATAATCATAAGGGATTTGATTTAGGTCATACCTGAATGGTCTAGCGGTTTTCCCTACTTTCTTCAATTTAAGTCTGAATTTGGTAATAAGGAGTTCATGATCTGAGCCACAGTCAGCTCCTGGTCTTGTTTTTGTTGACTGTATACAGCTTCTCCATCTTTGGCTGTAAAGAATATAATCAATCTGATTTCGGTGTTGACCATCTGGTGATGTCCATATGTAGAGTCTTCTCTTGTGTTGTTGGAATAGGGTGTTCTCTATGACCAGTTCATTTTCTTGGCAAAACTCTATTAGTGTTTGCCCTGCTTCATTCTGCATTCCAAGGCCAAATTTGCTTGTTACTCCAGGTGTTTCTTGACTTCCTACTTTTGCATTCCAGTCCCCTATAATGAAAAGGACATCTTTTTTGGGTGTTAGTTCTAGAAGGTCTTGTAGGTCTTCATAGAACCATTCAACTTCAGCTTCCTCAGTATTACTGGTTGGGGTATAGACTTGGATTATGGTGATATTGAATGGTTTGCCTTGGAGATGAAGAGAGATCATTCTGTCATTTTTGAAACTGCATCCAAGTACTGCATATCAGACTCTTTTGTTGACCATGATGGCTACTCCATTTCTTCTGAGGGATTCCTGCCTTCAGTAGTAGACATAATGGTCATCTGAGTTAAATTCACCCATTCCAGTCCATTTTAGTTTGGTGATTCCTGGAATGTCGATGTTCACTCTTGCCATCTCTTGTTTGACCACCTCCAATTTGCCTTGATTCATGGACCTGACATTTCAGGTTCCTATGCAATATTGCTCTTTACAGCATCAGACTTTGTTTCTATCACCAGTCTCATCCACAGCTGGGTATTGTTTTTGCTTTGGCTCCATCCCTTCTTTCTTTCCAGAGTTATTTCTCCACTGATCTCCAGTAGCATATTGGACACCTTCTGACCTGGGGAGTTCCTCTTTCAGTATCCTATTATTTTGCCTTTTCATCCTGTTCATGGGGTTCTCAAGGCAAGAATACTGAAGTGGCTTGCCATTCCCTTCTCCAGTGGACCACATTCTGTCAGACCTCTCCACCATGACCCACCCGTCTTGGGTTGTGCCGCGGGCATGGCTTGGTATCATTCAGTTAGACAAGGCTGTGGTCCTAGTGTGATTAGATTGATGAGTTTTCTATGAGTATGGTTTCAGTGTGTCTGCCCTCTGATGCCCTCTTGCAACACCTACCATCTCACTTGGGTTTCTCTTGCCTTGGGCGTGGGGTATCTCTTCACGGCTGCTCCAGCAAGCACAGCTGCTGCTCCTTACCTTGGACGAAGGGTATCTCCTCACCCCTACTGTTCCTGACCTTCAACGTGGGATAGCTCCTCTAGGCCCTCCTGTGCCAGCGCAGCCACCGCTTCTTGGACGTGGGTTGCTCTTTCCGGCCGCCACCCCTGGCCTCGGGCACTGGGTGGCTCCTCCCGGCCGCCACCCCTGACCTCGGATGCGGGGTGGCTCCTCTCGGCCGTTCCTGCGCTGTCGCAACCTGGCACTCTCGGCTGCTGCCCCTGACCTCGGACGTGGGGTAGCTCCTCTCGGCCGCGCCCATCGCAGACGCTTGCGCTGAGTGCGCCGGCCATCATGTTTCACAATAACCAAGTTGATTTATTCTGCCACTTTAATCTAGAACCTACTCGTCTTATTACCTCTTAGCTGAATTACTTCATTTTGGACCCCAGACGGTTTTCCCATTTTTGTGTTACCTCCATTGTATTCTTCACACCTTAGCTAAATGATCCCTCTAAAACACATTCATGTTTTTTCATTTCTCTTTTTTTAGGCACTTATTTATTTATTTATTTATTTATTTCACTGCACTGGGTCTTTTTTGCTGTGTGCAGGCTACATGCTAGTTGCAGTGTGTGGGTTTCTTCTTTTTTTATAAATTCAAAATTTTATTATTGGAGTATAATTTCTTTACAATGTTGTGTTTCTGCTAGTTAAAGCTCCTCCCATGTTCTGTTTTATTATTTTCTTTTTTTAATTAATTTATTTTTTATTGAAGGATAATTGCTTTACAGAATTTTGCTGTTTTCTGTCAAACCTCCACATGAATCAGCCATACATATACATATACCCCCTTCCTTTTCAACCTCCCTCCCATCTCCCTCCCCATTCCACCTCTCTAAGTTGATACAGAGCCCCTGCATGTGTTTCCTGAGCCATACAGCAAATTCCCATTGGTTATGTATTTTACATATGGTAATGTAAGTTTCCATGTTACTCTTTCCAAACATCTCACCCTCTCCTCCCCTCTCCCTATGTCCATAAGTCTGTTCTCAATGTCTGTTTCTCCATTGTTGCCCTGTGTATAAATTCTTCAGTACAATTTTTCTAGATTCTGTATATATGTGTTAGAATACAGTATTTATTTTTCTCTTTCTGACTCACTTTACTCTGTATAAAAGGTTCTAGCTTCATCCACCTCATTAGAACTGACTCAAATGTATTCTTTTCTATGGCTGAGTAATATTCTATTGTGTATACATATCACAACTCCTTTATCCATTCATCTGTCAATGGACATCTAGGTTGCTTCTATGTTCTAGCTATTGTAAATAGTGCTGCAATGAACAATGGGATACATGTGTCTTTCAATTTTAGTTTTCTCGGGGTATATGCCTAGGAGTGGGAATGCTAGGTCATATGGTGGTTTTATAATTAGTTTTTAAGGAGTCTCCATACTGTCTTTCACAGTTGCTGTATCAATTTACATTCCCAACAACAGTGAAAGACTGTTCCATTTTCTCCACACTCTTTCCAGCATTTATTGTTTGAGGCATTTTGATGAGGGCCATTCTGACCAGTTATCACCAGTGAGATGATATCTCATTGTAGTTTTGATTTGCACTTCTATAATAATGAGCAGGGGACAGGAATCAAAACCATCCCAAGAAAGAAGTGCAAAAGAGCAAAATGTCTGAGGAGGCCTTACAAATAGCTGTGAAAACAAGAGAAGTGAAAAGCAAAGAAGAAAAGGAAAGGTGTACCCATTTGAATTCAGAGTTCCAAAGAATAGCAAGGAGAGATAAGAAAGCGTTCCTCAGTGATCAATGAAAAGATAAAGAGGAAAACAATAGAATGAGAAAGACTAGAGATCTCTTCAAGAAAATTAGAGAAACCAGGGGAATATTTCATGCAAAGATGGGCTCAATAAAGGACAGAAATGGTATGGACTTAACAGAAGCAGAAGATATTAAGAAGCAGTAGCAAGAATACACAGAAGACCTGTACAAATAAGATCTTCATGACCCAGATAATCATGATAGTATGATTACACACAATCACCTAGAGTTAGACATCCTGGAATGTGAAGTCAAGTGGGCCTTACGAAGCATCACTACAAACAAGCTAGTGGAGTGATGGAATTCCAGTGGAGCTATTTCAAATCCTAAAAGATGATGCTGTGAAAGTGCTGTACTCAATATGCCAGCAAATTTGGAAAACTCAGCAGTGGCCACAGGACTGGAAAAGGTCAGTTTTCATTCCAATCCCCAAGAAAGGCAACGCCAAAAAATTCTTAAACTACCACACAATTGCACTCATCTCACAAGCTAGCAAAGTAATGCTCAAAGTTCTCCAAGCCAGGCTTCAGCAATATGTGAACCGTGAACTTCCAGATGTTCAAGCTGTTTTTAGAAAAGGCAGAGGAACCAGATATCAAATTGCCAACATCTGCTGGATCATGGAAAAAGCAAGAGAGTTCCAGAAAAACATCTATGTCTGCTTTATTGACTATGCCAACACGTTTGACTGTGTGGATCACAAGAAACTGTGGAAAATTCTGAGAGAGATGGGCATACCAGACCACTTGACCTGCCTCTTGAGAAGCCTGTATGCAGGTCAGGAAGCAACAGTTAGAACTGGACATGGAACAACAGACTGGTTCCAAATAGGAAAAGGAGTACATCAAGGCCGTATATTGTCACCCTGCTTATTTAACTTCTATGCAGACTACATCATGAGAAACACTGGACTGGAAGAAACACAAGCTGGAATCAAGATTGCCAGGAGAAATCTCAATAACCTCAGATATGCAGATGACACCACCCTTATGGCAGAAAGTGAAAAATAACAAAAGAGCCTCTTGATGAAAGTGAAAGAAGAGAGTTAAAAAGTTGGCTTAAAGCTCAACTTTCAGAAAACTAAGATCATGGTATCTGGTCCCATCACTTCATGGCAAATAGATGGGGAAACAGTGTCAGACTTTATTTTGGGGGGCTCCAAAATCACTGCAGATGGTGACTGCAGCCATGAAATTAAAAGACGCTTACTCCTTGGAAGGAAAGTTATGACCAACCTAGACAGTATATTAAAAAGCAAAGACATTGCTTTGCCATCAAAGGTCCATCTAGTCAAAGCTATGGTTTTTCCAGTGGTCATGTATGGACGTCAGAGTTGGACTATAAAGCAAACGAGCCAAAGAACTGATGCTTTTGAACTGTGGTGTTGGAGAAGGCTCTTGAGAGTCCCTTGGGCTACAAGGAGATCCAACCAGTCCATCCTAAAAGAGATCAGTCCTGAGTGTTCATTGGAAGGACTGATGTTGAAGATGAAACTCCAATACTTTGGCCACTTGATGCGAAGAGCTGACTCATTTGAAAAGAAAGATTGAGGGCAGGAAGAGAAGGGGATGACAGAGGATGAGATGGTTGGATGGCATCACTGACTCAATGGACTTGGGTTTGGGTGGACTCCGGGAGTTGGTGATGGACAGGGAGGCCTGACGTGCTGCAGTTCATGGGGTCATAAAGAGTCGTACACGACTGAGCAATTGAACTGAACTGAAGAATGAGTGATGTTGAGCATCTTTTTATGTGTTTGTTAGCAATCTGTATGTCTGCTTTGGCAAAATGTCTGTTTAGGTATTTTTCTCACTTTTTGATTGGCTTTTTTTTTTTTTTTCTGGTATTGAGTTGTATGAGCTGCTTGTATATTTTGGAAATTAATCCTTTGTCAGTTGTTTCAGTTGCTATTATTTTCTCCCATTATGTGAGTTTTCTTTTCACCTTGCTTATAGTTTCCTTTGCTGTGCAAAAGCTTTTAAGTTTAATCAGGTCACACTTGCTTACTTTTGTTTTTATTTCCATTACTCTAGGAGTTGGATCATAGAGGATCTTGCTTTGATTTATGTCATCAAGTGTTCTGCCTATGTTTTCCTCTAAGAGTTTTATAGTTTCTGGTCTTCCAATTGGGTCTTTAATCCATTTTGATTTTATCTTTGTGTATGGTGTTAGGAAGTGTTCTGATTTCATTCTTTTACATGTAGCTGTCCAGTTTTCCCCAGAGAAGGCAATGGCAACCAATTCCAGTACTCATGCCTGGAAAATCCCCTGGATGGAGGAGCCTGGTACCTGGTATGCTGCAGTCCATGGGGTCACTAGGAGTCAGACATGACTGAGCAACTACACTTTCACTTTTCACTTTCATGCTTTGGAGATAGAAATGGCAACCCACTCCAGTGTTCTTGCCTGCAGAATCCCAGGGATGGTTTAGCCTAGTGGGCTGCCATCCATAGGGTCACACAGAGTTGGACACGACTGAAGTGACTTAGCAGCAGCAGCAGCAATCCAGTTTCCCAGCACCATTTATTGAAAAGGCTGTTTTCACCCCTTTGTATATTCTTGCCTCCTTTGTCAAAAATAAGGTACCCATAAGAGCATGGGGTTATCTCTGGGCTTTCTATCTTGTTCCATTGGTCTGTTTTTGTGCCAGTACCATACTGTCTTGATGAATGTAGCTTTATAGTATAACCTGAAGTTAGAAAGCTTGATTCCTCCAGCTCCATTTCTCTTTCTCAAGACTGTGTTGGCTATTCAGGGTCTATCATATATGGCCTTTACTATGTTGAGGTACGTTCCGTCTATGCCCATTTTTGGAAGAGTTTTAATCATAAATATGTTCTTACTTTGTCAAAGGGTTTTTCTGCATCTATTGAAATGATCTTATGGTTTTTATCTTTCAATTTGTTAATCTGGTATATCATATTGTTTGATTTCCATATACTGAAGAATCCTTCCATCCCTAGAATATATCCAATTTGATCATGGTGTATGAGCTTTTTGATGTGTTGCTGAATTCTGTTTGCTAAAATTTTGTTGAGGATTTTTGCATCTATGTTCAACAGTGGTATTAGCATGTAGTTTTCTTTTTGTGTTGTCTTTGTCTGGTTTTGGTATCAGGATGATGGTGGCCTCATAGAATGAATTTGGAAATGTTCCTTCCTCTGGAGTTTTTTTAAAGAGTTTTAGAAGGATAGGCATTAGCTCTTTTCTAAATGTTCGATAGAATTCTCCTGTGAAGCCATCTGGTCCTGGGCTTTTGTTTTTTGGGAGATTTTTTATCACAGCTTCAATTTCAGTGCTTGTAATTGGGTTGTTTATAGTTTCTATTTCATCCTGGTTCAGTCTTGGAAGATCGAACTTTTCTAAGAATCTGTCCATATCTTCCAGGTTATCTATTTTATTGCCATATAGTTGTTCATAATAGTCTCTTATAATCCTTTGTATTTCTGCATTGTCTGTTGTAACCTCTCCTTTTTCAATTCTAATTTTGTTGATTTGATTCTTCCCTCTTTTATTCTTGATGAGTCTGGCTAAGGGTTTATCAATTTTGTTTATCTTATCAAAGAACCAGCTTTTAGTTTTAATAATCTTTACTATTGTTTCTTTCATTTTTCATTTATTTCTGCTCAGATCTTTATTTCTTTCCTTCTACTAATTTTGGGTGTTTTCTTTTTCTTCTTCTTCTTCTTCTTTTTCCAGTTGCTTTAGGTGTAAAGTTAGGTTTTCTAGTCAATGTTTTTCTTGTTTCTTTAGGTAGGATTGTATTGCTAGAAACTTCCTTCTTAGAACTGCTTTTGCTGCACCCCATAAGTTTTCAGTTGTCGTGTTCTCAATGTCATTTTTTTCTTTTTTCTTTTCTCATTCATTTTTTTTCTTTTTTTTTTAATTTCAAGTATACTTTATTTATTTTTTTTTCGATTCTTACATGATATTATACATGTTTCAATACCATTCTCAAAAGTTATCTCACCCTCTACCTCTCCTACTGAGTCCAAAAGTCCGTTATACACATCTGTGTCTTTTTTGCTGTCCTGCATAGAGGGTCATCATTGCCATCTTTCTAAATTCCATATATATGTGTTAGTATACTGTATTGGTGTTTTTCTTTCTGGCTTACTTCACTCTGTATAATTGGCTCCAGTTTCATCCATCTCATCAGAACTGATTCAAATGAATTCTTTTTAATGGCTGAGTAATACTCCATTGTGTATATGTATAACTGCTTTCTTATCCATTCATCTGCTGATGGACATCTAGGTTGTTTCCATGTCCTGGCCATTATAAACAGTGCTGCGATGAACATTGGGGTACATGTGTCTCTTTCTATTCTGGTTTCCTCGGTGTGTATGCCCAGCAGTGGGATTGCTGGGTCATAAGGTAGTTCTATTTGCAATTTTTTAAGGAATCTCCACACTGTTCTCCATAGTGGCTGTACTAGTTTGCATTCCCACCAACAGTGTAGGAGGGTTCCCTTCTCTCCACACCCTCTCCAGCATTTATTGCTTGCAGATTTTTGGATCGCAGACATTCTGACTGGTGTGAAGTGGTACCTCATTGTGGTTTTGATTTGCATTTCTCTAATAATGAGTGATGTTGAGCATCTTTTCATGTGTTTGTTAGCCATCAGTATGTCTTCTTTGGAGAAATGTCTATTTAGTTCTTTGGCCCATTTTTTGATTGGGTCGTTTATTTTTCTGGAATTGAGCTGCAGGAATTGCTTGTATATTTTTGAGATTAGTTGTTTGTCAGTTGCTGCATTTGCTATTATTTTCTCCCATTCGGAAGGCTGTCTTTTCACTTTGCTTATATTTTCCTTTGTTGTGCAGAAGCTTTTAATTTTAATTAGGTCCCATTTGTTTATTTTTGCTTTTATTTCCAGAATTCTGGGAGGTGGATCATAGAGGATCCTGCTGTGGTTTATGTCGGAGAGTGTTTTGCCTATATTCTCCTCTAGGAGTTTTATAGTTTCTGGTCTTACATTTAGATCATTAATCCATTTTGAGTTTATTTTTGTGTGTGGTGTTAGAAAGTGATCTAGTTTCATTCTTTTACAAGTGGTTGACCAGTTTTCCCAGCACCACTTGTTAAAGAGATTGTCTTTACTCCATTGTATATTCTTGCCTTCTTTGTCAAAGATAAGGTGTCCATATGTGTGTGGATTTATCTCTGGGCTTTCTATTTTGTTCCATTGATCTATATTTCTGTCTTTGTGCCAATACCATACTGTCTTGATGACTATGGCTTTGTAGTAGAGTCTGAAGTCAGGCAGGTAGATTCCTCCAGTTCCATTCTTCTTTCTCAAGATTGCTTTGGCTATTAGTGGTTTTTTGTATTTCCATACAAATCTTGAAATTATTTGTTCTAGTTCTGTGAAAAATATCGCTGGAAGCTTGATAGGGATTGCATTGAATTTGTAAATTGCTTTGGGTAGTATACTCATTTTCACTATATTGATTCTTCCAATCCATGAGCATGGTATATTTCTCCATCTATTAGTGTCCTCTTTGATTTCTTTCATCAGTGTTTTATAGTTTTCTATATATAGGTCTTTAGTTTCTTTAGGTAGATATATTCCTAAGTATTTTATTCTTTTTGTTCAATGGTGAATGGAATTGTTTCCTTAATTTCTTTTTCTACTTTCTCATTATTAGTATATAGGAATGCAAGGGATTTCTGTGTGTTGATTTTATATCCTGCAACTTTACTATATTCATTAATTAGCTCTAGTAATTTTCTGGTAGAGTCTTTAGTGTTTTCTATGTAGAGGATCATGTCATCTGCAAACAGTGAGAGTTTTACTTCTTCTTTTCCAATTTGGATTCTTTTATTTCTTTTTCTGCTCTGATTGCTGTGGCTAAAACTTCCAGAACTATGTTGAATAGTAGTGGTGAAAATGGGCACCCTTGTCTTGTTCCTGACTTTAGGGGAGATGCTTTCAATTTTTCACCATTGAGGACAATGTTTGCGGTGGGTTTGTCATATATAGCTTTTATTATGTTGAGGTATGTTCCTTCTATTCCTGCTTTCTGGAGAGTTTTTATCATAAATGGATGTTGAATTTTGTCAAAGGCCTTCTCTGCATCTATTGAGATAATCATATGGCTTTTATTTTTCAATTTGTTAATGTGGTCAATTACATTGATTGATTTGCGGATGTTGAAGAATCCTTGCATCCCTGGGATAAAGCCCACTTGGTCATGATGTACGATCTTTTTAATGTGTTGTTGGATTCTGATTGCTAGAATTTTGTTGAGGATTTTTGCATCTATGTTCATCAGTGATATTGGCCTGTAGTTTTCTTTTTTTGTAGTATCTTTGTCAGGTTTTGGTACTAGGGTGATGGTGGCCTCATAGAATGAGTTTGGAAGTTTCCCTTCTTCTGCAATTTTCTGGAAGAGTTTGAGTAGGATAGGTGTTAACTCTTCTCGAAATTTTTGGTAGAATTCAGCAGTGAAGACGTCTGGACCTGGGCTTTTGTTTGCTGGAAGATTTCTGATTACAGTTTCAATTTCTGTGCTTGTGATAGGTCTGTTAAGATTATCTATTTCTTCCTGGTTCAGTTTTGGAAAATTGTACTTTTCTAAGAATTTGTCCATTTCTTCCACGTTGTCCATTTTATTGGCATATAATTGCTGATAGTAGTCTCTTATGATCCTTTGTATTTCTGTGTTATCTGTTGTGACCTCTCCATTTTCATTTCTAATTTTATTGATTTGATTTTTCTCTCTTTGCTTCTTGATGAGTCTGGCTAATGATCTGTCAATTTTATTTATCCTTTCCAAGAACCAGCTTTTGGCTTTGTTGATTTTTGCTATGGTCTCTTTTGTTTCTTTTGCATTTATTTCTGCCCTAATTTTTAAGATTTCTTTCCTTCTGCTAACTCTGGGGTTCTCCAAGTCTTCCTTTTCTAGTTGCTTTAGGTGTAGAGTTAGGTTATTTATTTGACTTTTTTCTTGAGGTATGCCTGTATTGCTATGAACTTTCCTCTTAGCACTGCTTTTATAGTGTCCCACAGGTTTTGGGTTGTTTTGTTTTCATTTTCATTAGTTTCTATGCATATTTTGATTTCTTGTTTGATTTCTTCTGTGATTTGTTGGTTATTCAGAAGTGTGTTGTTCAGCCTCCATATGTTGGAATATTTAATAGTTTTCCTCCTGTAATTGAGATCTAATCTTAGTGCATTGTGGTCAGAAAAGATGCTTGGAATGATTTCGATTTTTTTGAATTTATCAAGGTTATATTTATGGCCCAGGATGTGATCTATCCTGGAGAAGGTTCCATGAGCACTTGAGAAAAAGGTGAAATTCATTGTTTTGGGGTGAAATGTCCTATAGATATCAATTACGTCTAACTGGTCTAATGTATCATTTAAAGTTTGCGTTTCTTTGTTAATTTTCTGTTTAGTTGATCTGTCCATAGGTGTGAGTGGGGTATTAAAGTCTCCCACTATTATTGTGTTATTGTTAATTTCCCCTTTCATACTTGTTAGCATTTGTCCTACATATTGCGGTGCTCCTATGTTGGGTGCATATATATTTATAATTGTTATATCTTCTTCTTGGATTGATCCTTTGATCATTATGTAGTGGCCTTCTTTGTCTCTTTTCACAGCCTTTGTTTTAAAGTCTATTTTATCGGATATGAGTATTGCCACTCCTGCTTTCTTTTGGTCTCTATTTGCATGGAATATCTTTTTCCAACCCTTCACTTTCAGTCTGTATGTGTCCCTTGTTTTGAGGTGGGTCTCTTGTAAGCAGCATATAGAGGGTTCTTGTTTTTGTATCCATTCGGCCAGTCTTTGCCTTTTGGTTGGGGCATTCAATCCATTTACGTTTAAGGTAATTATTGATAAGTATGATCCCATTGCCATTTACTTTATTATTTTGGGTTCGGGTTTATACTCCCTTTTTGTGTTTCCTTTCTAGAGAATATCCTTTAGAATTTGTTGGAGAGTTAGTTTGGTGGTGCTAAATTCTCTCAGCTTTTGCTTGTCTGTAAAGCTTTTGATTTCTCCTTCATATTTGAATGAGATCCTTGCTGGGTATAGTAATCTGGGCTGTAGGTTATTTTCTTTCATCACTTTAAGTATGTCTTGCCACCCCCTCCTGGCCTGAAGAGTTTCTATTGAGAGATCAGCTGTTATCCTTATGGGAATCCCCTTGTGTGTTATTTGTTGTTTTTCCCTTGCTGCTTTTAATAGTTTTTCTTTGTGTTTGATCTTTGTTAATTTGATTAATATGTGTCTTGGGGTGTTTCGCCTTGGGTTTATCCTATTTGGAACTCTCTGGGTTTCTTGGACTTGGGTGATTATTTCCTTCCCCATTTTAGGGAAGTTTTCAACTATTATCTCCTCAAGGATTTTCTCATGGTCTTTCTTTTTGTCTTCTTCTTCTGGGACTCCTATAATTCGAATGTTGGAGCGTTTCATATTGTCCTGGAGGTCTCTGAGATTGTCCTCATTTCTTTTAATTCATTTTTCTTTTTTTCCTCTCTGATTCATTTATTTCTACCATTCTATCTTCTATTTCACTAATCCTATCTTCTGCCTCCGTTATTCTACTATTTGTTGCCTCCAGAGTGTTTCTGATCTCATTTATTGCATTATTCATTATATATTGACTCTTTTTTATTTCTTCTAGGTCCTTGTTAAACCTTTCTTGCATCTTCTCAATCCTTGTCTCTAGGCTATTTATCTGTGATTCCATTTTGATTTCAACATTTTGGATCATTTTCACTATCAATATTGGGAATTCTTTCTCAGGTAGATTCCCTGTCTCTTCCTCTTTTGTCTGGTTTGGTGGGCATTTCTCCTGTTCCTTTACCTGCTGAGTATTCCTCTGTCTCTTCATCTTGGTTATATTGCTGCGTTTGGGATGGCCTTTTTATATTCTGGGAATTTGTGTAGTTTTCTTTATTGTGGAGCTTCCTCACTGTGGGTGGGGTTGTATCAGTGGCTTATCAAGGTTTCCTGGTTAGGGAGGCTTGTGTTGGAGGTCCGGTGGGTGGAGCTGGGTTTCTTCTCTCTGGAGTGCAGTGGAGTGACCAGTAATGGGTTATGAGACGTCTAAAGTTTTGGAGTAACTTTGAGCTGCCTGTATATTGAAGCTCAGGGGTGTGTTCCTGTGTTGCTGGAGAATTTGTGTCATATGTCTTGTTCTGGAACTTGTTGGCCCTTGGGTGGAGCTTTGTTTCAGTGTAGGTATGGAGGCATTTGATGAGCTCCTATTGCTTAATGTTCCCTGAATTCAGGAGTTCTCTGATGTTCTCAAGCTTTGGACTTAAGCCTCCTGCTTCTAGTTTTCGGTTTTATTTTTACAGTGGTCTCTAGACTTCTCCATCTGTACAGCACCGATGATAAAACATCTAGGTTAAAGATGAAAGGTTTCTCCACATTGAGGGATACCCAGAGAGGTTCACTGGGTTACATGGAAAAGAGAAGAGGGAGGGGGTAGTTAGAGGTGACTGGAATGAGATGCGGTGAGATCAAAAGAGAAGAGAGCAAGCTAGTCAATAGTCACTTCCTTATGTGCGCTCCATAGTCTGGACTGTTCAGAGGTATTCACGGAGTTATACAGGGAAGAGGAGAGGGAGGAAGTAGACAGAGGTGGCCAGGAGGGTAAGAGAGAGTAATGAAAAGGAGAGAGACAAGTCCAGCCAGTAATCAGTTCCTTAGGTGTTCTCCACCATCTAGAACACACAGAGAATCACAGAGTTGGATATAGAAGAGATGGGGGGTGGGGGGAGTGACAGAGGCCCCCTGGTGGAGAAAAAGGAGAGTCCAAAAGGAGGAGAGAGTGGTCAAGCCAGTAATCTCGCTGTCAGGTAAAATTGGGTTTTGAAATGTACAAAATTGATAACAAAAACTGAAAAGCAAAGGTTAAAAAACCTAGAGTAGAGGTTGGATTTTCAAAAATACAATATTAAAGAGAAGAAGCAGAAGGAAGAAAGAAAAAAAGAAAAAAATAATAAGAAAAAAAAGAAAAAAACCACAAGATTAAAAAAGAAATACCAACAACAACCACACAAAGACTATATATGGTGTTTGCCTTAAAAAAATAGTCTTTTCTTTTTTTTTTTTTTAAGTAATAGTAGGTTATAGAAATTAAAAATTAGAGGAGAAATAGAAGACTTAACACTTAAAAAAAGTTAGAAAAAAAGAAAAAAGAAAAAGAAAAAAAATAAAATAAGGAATGATTGTAAAAAGAGTGAAGATATATCTGGCCCTTCTCTGATGTTATGGGCCGTGTGGGGTCACTTCCAAGGCGGTTCCCTCTGTTTGACTTCTTCTGTTTGCTGGTCTCTTCAGTGTCTGAGTTCCGTCCTGACACAGGGGGGCGGTGGTGGACACTTTTTTTTTTTTTTTTTTAGGCTCACTAGTTCAGACGCGCTGTGGGGAGGTGGGGATGCTGCAAACAAATAGCACTGTCGTGGGCACACAGCGTCTCAGTCCCGCTGGACCTGTCCCCCGCCACGGCAAACAAACCGCTCCGGCTCCACGGTGCTCAGCTGGGAAACGTCTGAGGCCAGCCCCAGGCTGCGCCAACTCCCCGGTCCAAGCTGCTCAGGTTTGGCGCCCAGGTAGCCCTCAGCAGCACAGACTTGTTTGGGACTGCGCTCTGCTCCCCTCCCAAGTCCAAGCAGCTCAGGAGCTTGGCGAGCGCGGTCGCCGCGACTTGTCCCCTTCTCTGTCTCTACTGCTCAGTTTTCTGGGTGTACTGCTGGTGCTCCCTGTGAGGTGGATGGTGACTGTCCTGCTCCCCCTGAAGTCTCAGCAAAGAAGCCTGCCTGCAGTTTGGTAGGTAAAGTCTCTCCGGGACTGCGATTGCCCCTTTCCAGTCCTTACAGCTCTGGCTGCCTGTCCCCAGCGGGGGATGGTCTGCAGCCAGCTATTTCCGTTCCGTCTTTTGTTCTGTGCGCGGTCCTGGCAGCGTTTTATGTTCCAGCTTTTCGCGTGGTAGCTATCCCCCAGTTTGGTTTGCTAGCCCAGGTTCGATCGCTCTGGTTACGTGTGGGGCGTTTCTGCCCGCTTCTTACCAAGCATGGCAGCCTGCGCCTCCCGCGCTTCCCTGCCCTGCCCCCACTTGCTAGTGGCGGATGCAGGCGTCTGCGCGGCTTTTCCGCTGGGGGAGTTACTGTTGGGCTTGTAATCTGTTGGATTTAATTATTTATTTGTTTTTCCTTCCTGTTATGTTGCCCTCTGTGTTTCCAAGGCTCACCACAGACTCGGCAGGGAGAGTGTTTCCTGGTGTTTGGAAACCTCTCTTCTTAGAATTCCCTTCCCAGGACGGAGCTCCCTCCCCACCTCTTTTGTCTCTTTTCTCGTCTTTTATATTTTTTCCTACCTGTTTTTGAAGACAATGATCTGCTTTTCTGGTTGCCTGATGTCCTCTGCCTGCATTCAGGGGTTGTTTTGTGGAGTTTGCTCCGCGTTGAAATGATCTTTTGAGGAATTTGTGAGGGAGAAAGTGGTCTTCCCTTCCTATTCCTCCGCCATCTTAGGACCGCCCTCCATTTTTTTCTAGAGAATTTTTAATTTCTTCAGTAACCTGTTGGTTATTTAGAAACGTGTGTTTGTCTTTCTTACAGTTTTATTCTTGTAATTGATATCTAGTCTCATAGTGTCGTGGTCAGAGAAGATGCTTGGTATTTCAATTTTCTTAAATATACTGATTTGTGACTCAAGATGTGGTCTATCCTGGAGAATGTTCCATGTGCACTTGAAAAGATGTATTATTCTGCATTTGAATGGAATGTCCTGAAGATATTAATGAGATCCAACTCATCCAATGTATCATTTAAGACTTGTGTTTCCTTATTAATTTTCTGTTTTATTGATCTGTGCATTGGTAAGAGTGGGGTGTTAAAATCTTCTATTATTGTGCTATTGTCAATTTCTCCTTTTATGTCTCTTAGTGTTTTTCTTATGTATTGAGGTTCCTATGTTTGATGCATAGATATTTTCAATTGTTATGGCTTCCTCTTGGATTGATCCCTTGATCATTATGTAGTGTCCTTCCTTATCTCTTGTTTATTTTGTCTGATATGAGGATTGCTACTCCAGCTTTCTTTTGCTTCCCATTTGCATGAAATATATTTTTACATCCTCTCACTTTCAGTCTATATGTGTCTTGAAGTCTGAAGTGGGTTTCTTGTAGACAGCATATATATGGGTCTTGTTTTTTGTATCCAATCAGCCAGTCTGTGTCTTTTGGTTGGAGCATTTAATTCATTTACATTTAAAGTAATTAATGATATATATGTTCCTATTGCCATTTTCTAATTGTTTGGGGTTGATTTTGTAGATCTTTTATCTTCTGTTGTATTTCTTGACTATAGAAGTCCATTTAACATTTGTTGTAAAGCTGGTTTAATGGTGCTGAATTCCTTTTGCTTATCTGAAAATCTTTTTCTTTCTCCATCAGTTTTGAATGAGATCCTTGCCTGGTACAGTAACCTTGGTTGTAGATTTTTTCCTTTCAGTTCTTTAAATATATCCTGCCATTTCCATCTGGCCTGTGGAGTTTCTGCTGAAAGATCAGCTGTTAATCATATGGGATTTCCCTTGCATGTTACTTTTTGCTTCTCCCTTGTTTCTTCTCATATTATTTCTTGGTGTTTAGTCTTTATTAGTTTGATTAGTATGTGTCTTGAAGTGTTTCTCCTTGGGTTTATCCTATATGAGACTCTTTATGCCTCTTGGACTTGATTGGCTATTTCCTTTTCTATGTTGGAGAAATTTTCAACTATAATCTCTTCAAAAATTTTCTCATACCCTTTCTTTCTCTCTTTTTCTTCTGGGACCCCTATAATTCAAAGGTTGGTGCATTTGATATGGTCCTGGAGATCTCTGAGACTGTCCTCAGCTCTTTTCATTCTTTTTAATTTATTCTGCTCTTCAGTAGTTACTTCCACCATTATCTTCCAGTTCACTGAATCGTTCTTCTGTTTCAGATATTCCACTGTTGATTCCTTCTAGAGTATTTTTAATTTCAATAATTGTGTTATTTGTCTCTGTATGCTTATTCTTTAATTCTCTAGGGCTTTGTTGATTCTTGGATTTTCTCCATTTAGTTTTCATGGTTTTTTTAATCATCTTTGCTATCATTATTCTGAATTCTTTCTCAGGTAATATTCCTATTTACTCTTCATTTATTTGAACTTCTGTGTTTCTAGTTTGTTCCTTCATTGGTGCAGTATTTCCCTGCCTTTTCTTTTCTTTTATTTAAAGTTATTGTGTTTGAGGTCTCCTTTTCTCAGGCTTCAAGGAAAGTTGAGTGCTTTCCTTGAAGTAGGTTGAATTATTTATTTCTTTTGGTTTCTGCCCTCCTAAAGTTGGTCCAGTGGTTTGTGTGAGCTTCATATAGGGTGAGATTTGTGCTGAGTTTTTGCTTGTTTGTTTGTTTTTCCCCTGATGAGCAAGACTGAGTGAGGTGGTACTCCTGTCTGCTGATGACTGGGTTTGTATTTTTGCTTTGTTTGCTGTTTAAATGAGGTGTCCTGCATGGGGTGCTACTGGTGGTTGGGTGGTGCCAGGTCTTGTATTCAAATGGTTTATTTTTGGTGAGTTCTCACTATTTCATTCTCCCTAGGGTTAGTTATCTGGTAGTCTAGGGTCTTGGAGTGAGTGCTCCCACTCCAAAGGCTCAGGGTTTGTTCTCTAGTCAGGAATGAAGATTCTACAAGTGGTTTGTTATGGAATTAAGGGAGAATAAAACAAATACCCAAAAATGAGAAACCAAAGTTGAACCCCAGACCAATGGCAGTTACAAAATCATGAAAATAATAATTAAAATAATGGAATATACACATATACATATACACCCATGAGCAAAGTGAGAACAGTAGGAAAAAAAATAAATTACAGTAGATTGATCTTCTGAACAAAGGAAATCAAAGTTATATTTACCAGTTAAGGACAAAACTAACTTAAGCACAAACTGGAAAACAAGACTAAAGAAAGGTGCCAAGCGGGAAATAAAGCAATGAAAACAAAGCTAGCAAATATGTTGAGAGGAAAGGAAAGAAAGAAAGAATAGATATGCAAAGTTAAATGGAGCTAGATAACGATTTATATACATTAAAGATTAATTGCAGGAAGGAAAGAACAGTAAGAAAGGCAATCAAAGGAATAAATGTAGAAAAATATAATAGGTTTAAAAAAATTAAAATTTTAAAAAAGAGGAAAAAATGGAAGAAGAAATAAAAAAGTGAGGGAGGGGAGGAAAACTCTACAGAACTGCAAAAGCCCAATGTAGAGACAGAGGTTTATAACAACAATAGAAAGTGTGACTGAATATACACATATACATATACACCCATAAGCAAAATCAACACAGTCTAAACAAAAATTAAGTAGAATAGATTGACCCAGTGAACAAAACTAAAAATTATATTGACCAGAACAAAACTAATTAAAGCACAAACTGGAAAACAAAACTAAATTAAGGTGCCAATTGGGGTAAAAAAAAAAACAATGAAAATAACACTAACAAATATTTTGAAAGGAAAGTAGAGAAAGAAAAGAAAGAAAAGATAAATGCAAAGTTAAATAGAGGTAGATAAAGAAGATTTAAAATCAGTGCAGATGGTGACTGCAGCCATGAAATTAAAAGATGCTTACTCCTTGGAAGGAAAGTTATGACCAACCTAGACAGCATATTAAAAAGCAGAGACATTACTTTGCCAACAAATATCCATCTAGTCGAGTCTATGGTTTTTCCAGTAGTCATGTATGGATGTGAGAGTTGGACTATAAAGAAAGCTGAGGACTGAAGTTTTGATGCTTTTGAACTGTGGTATTGAAGAAGACTCTTGAGAGTCCCTTGGACTGCAAAGAGATCCAACCAGTCCATCCTAAAGGAGATCAGTCATGAGTGTTCATTGGAAGGACTGATATTGAAGCTGAAACTCCAATACTTTGGCCACCTGATGCAAATATCTGACTCATTTGAAGAGACCCTGATGCTGGGAAAGATTGAGGGCAGGAGGAGAAGGGGATGACAGAGGATGAGATGGATGGATGACATCACCGACTCAATGGAGATGAATTTGGGTAAACTCTGGGAGTTGGTGATGGACGGGAGGCCTGGCTTGGTGTGGTCCATCGAGTCGCAAAGAGTTGCACACGACTGAGTGACTGAACTGAACTGATAAAAATTAAAGGGGAAAAACAAACAAAGGAATAAATGTAGAAATAATAACAATAGGTTTAATAAATTAAAAATTAAAATTTTAAAAAGAAAAAATAGAGGAAAACTCCACAGAACTGTAAAAGCCCAAAATAGAGGTAGAGGTTTATAAAAACAATAAAAAAATATGACTGAGGAAAACAAGAAAAAAGAAGGCTCGAAAGCTTAATTGTATTTCTTAGTGCCAATAAAATCAACAACTACAACAGAGAGGGGAAACAAGGAAGACAAAAAAAAAAAAAAAATCCAAAGAATCTGTAGGGAAGAATTCAAAAAATAAGAATAATGAATGTTTTTCTTGAGTCACTGCCATGACTCAAGAAAGTGACTCCTAGTCACTTTCCAGCACTAGGAATCACAGTTCACCTTAGTCCCTAGGATGCCCTCCAATGCTGTGCTGTGGGGACAGCTCAGACCCTAATCTTTTCCTACTCCTGTTATCAGAGCTAGTGAGTTTTCTTTTGTGGGAGCTCTTGATTGCCTTTTTATATTCCATAGACAGAGTCTGCCTAGTAGATTGTGTCCATTTAATCTGCAGAAGGTTTGGGGTCTTCTTCCTTACCCACACTGCCTCTGGGTTTCAATTGGGGTTTTATTTCCACCTCTGCATGTGGGTCATCCACCGGGATTTAGTTCTTCAGGCTGCCCTGAAGGGTTTGTGTTTGCTCCTGTGAGGGCCAGGTGTGGAGGTGGTGCAGCTGCTTGAGTCTCAGGGATTCTGGCAGCACAGGCACTCAGGGGGATTGGCAGCTAGGGTAGTAGGAAATATAGTGCTCTAGAAGGACATGGCAACCGGTATTGGTTGATACACTCCAGTATTCTTGCCTGAAGAACCCCCTCTCTGACAGAGAAGCCTGGCAGCCCACAGTATACAGGGTTGCAAAGAGTCAGATACTACTGTAGTGACCCTGTGTGCATAAACACAAGACTCTTTTTTTTCTTTTTCTTTTTTTTTTTTTTGCTTGTAGCAGCTCTGCTCCAGTAAAAGTTGAGTGTGAAGGTGGTACAGCTGCTTGGCTTTCAGGGACCCTGATGGCACCAAGGGTGCTGGGAAACAGACACAGACTACGTCCGTGCTAGGAGTTATGGCCCTATCAGAGTCTTTTTTCAAGCCTCTTGTAACTGGTGATCAGAAGGCCACTTAGGCCAGTCGCTCTCCATAGCTCTGCCTGTTCAGGCCTTTCTCTCTCTTTTTTTTTTTTTTGTAGATAATCACTCTACAATGTTGTGTTGAGATTTGCCATATAGCAACCTGAAGGTGTGTGGGCTTCTCTTTGTGGTGGCTTCTGTTGTTGCAGAGCATGGGCTCTAGACACTTGAACGTCATAGGTTGCAACACATGGGATCAGCAGTTGTGTCACGTGGGCCCTAGAACATGCAGGCTTCAGTAGATGTGGCACAGGGACCAGCTGCTTTGTGGCATGTGAGATCCTCCATGCCCATAGTGAAAGGTTGTTGCTGAGCCAGGAACTACGCCAGGATTCTTGGCCCCAGGAGGTAAGGAATTCAATGCGGGGCCAGTGACAAGGCTTGATCAGAGCTTTTGTGTAATAAAATTTTATTAAAGTATAAAAGAGATAGAGAAGGCTTCTGACATAGACATCAGAATGGGGCAGAGAGAGTGCCCCCCTGCTAGTCTTAAGCAGGAAGTTACATACCTGCGAGCAGGCTGCTCATTAGAGAAAGAAAAGGTCTCAGAACTCAGACAGTGGCACCAGGCCCCTCACCCACAACATGTGTTTTCAGATAATGTTGGCACAAGATGAGTCATCCTGGGGCCATAAAATGATTGATATGAATCTTGCAAAAAAGCAGGTTTCCAAGCAAATAAATAGTCTCATTGACATAGATTAGGAGAACAGTTGTATGAGTAAAATGTACTGGTTTGTTGAGCCAATATTGGTTCTGAGTCTTAAGTGAAATCGACTTGAGGAAAGACAGAGTTTAGGAAAAATAAATAGTTCATTAACATAGCTTAAGAAAAACATTTCCATACGAAAAATGCATTGGTTAGCTCAAGGTTTGAGAGGTCAGTAGGTGCCCAAAACGCTACTGGAGATCAGTGGAGAAATAACTACAGAATGAATGAAGGGATGGAGCCAAAGCAAAAACAATACCAAGCTGTGGATGAGACTGGTGATAGAAGCAAGGTCCCATGCTGTAAAGAGCAATATTGCATAGGAACCTGGAATGTCAGGTCCATGAATCAAGGCAAATTGGAGGTGGTCAAACAAGAGATGGCAAGAGTGAACATTGACATTCTAGGAATCAGCAAACTAAACTGGACTGGAATGGGTGGATTTAACTCAGATGACCATTATATCTGCTACTGCGGGCAGGAATCCCTCAGAAGAAATGGAGTAGCCATCATGGTCAACAAAAGAGTCTGAAATGCAGTACTTGAATACAATCTCAAAAACGACAGAATGATCTCTGTTCATTTCCAAGGCAAACCATTCAATATCACAGTTATCCAAGTCTATGCCCCAACCAGCAACGCTGAAGAAGCTGGAGTTGAACGGTTCTATGAAGACCTACAAGACCTTCTAGAACTAACACCCAAAAAAGATGTCCTTTTAATTATAGGGTACTGGAATGCAAAAGTAGGAAGTCAAGAAACACCTGGAGTAACAAGCAAATTTGGCCTTGGAATGCAGAATGAAGCAGGGCAAACACTAATAGAGTTTTGCCAAGAAAATGAACTGGTCATAGAGAACACCCTCTTCCAACAACACAAGAGAAGACTCTACATATGGACATCACCAGATGGTCAACACTGAAATCAGATTGATTATATTCTTTGCAGCCAAAGATGGAGAAGCTCAATACAGTCAACAAAAACAAGACCGGGAGCTGACTGTGGCTCAGATCATGAACTCCTTATTACCAAATACAGACTTAAATTGAAGAACGAAGGGAAAACCACTAGACCATTCAGGTATGACCTAAATCAAATCCCTTATGATTATACAGTGGAAGTGAGAAATAGATTTAAGGGACAGGACCTGATAGGTAAAGTGCCTGATGAACTATGGAATGAGGTTTGTGACATTGTACAGCAGACAGTGATCAAGACTATTCCCAAGAAAAAGAAATTCAAAAAAGCAAAATGGCTGTCTGGGGAGGCGTTACAAATAGCTATGAAAAGAAGAGAAGTGAAAAGCAAAGGAGAAAAGAAAAAATATAAGCATCTGAATGCAGAGTTCCAAAGAATAGCAAGAAGAGATAAGAAAGCCTTCTTCAGCGATCAATGCAAAGAAATAGAGAAGAACAGAATGTGAAAGACTAGAGATCTCTTCAAGAAAATTAGAGATACCAAGGGAACATTTCATGCAAAGATGGGCTCGATCAATGATAGAAATGGTATGCACCTAACAGAAGCAGAAGATATTAAGAAGAGGTGGCAAGAATACACAAAAGAACTGTACAAAAAAGATCTTCATGACCCAGATAGTCACGATGGTGTGCTCACTCATCTAGAGCCAGACATCCTGGAATGTGAAGTCAAATGGGCCTTAGAAAGCATCACTATGAACAAAGCTAGTGGAGGTGACAGAATTCCAGTGGAGCTATTTCAAATCCTGAAAGATGATGCTGTGAAGGTGCTGCACTCAATATGCCAGCAAATTTGGAAAACTCAGCAGTGGCCACAGGACTGGAAAAGGTCAATTTTTATTCCAACCCCAAAGAAAGGCAATGCAAAAGAATGCTCAAATTACCATGCAATTGCACTCATCTCACATGCTAGTAAAGTAATGCTCAAAATTCTCCAAGCCAGGCTTCAGCAATACATGAACCGTGAACTTCCTTATGTTCAAGGTGGTTTTAGAAAAGGCAGAGGAACCAGAGATCAAATTGCCAACATCCGCTGGATCATCGAAAAAGCAAGAGAGTTCCAGAAAAACATCTATTTCTGCTTTATTGACTATGCCAAAGCCTTTGACCGTGTGGATCACGATAAACTGTGGAAATTTCTGAAAGAGGTGGGAATACCAGACCACCTAACCTGCCTCTTGAGAAATCTGTATGCAGGTCAGGAAGCACCAGTTAGAACTGGACATGGAACAACAGACTGGTTCCAAATAGGAAAAGGAGTACGTCAAGGCTGTATATTGTCACCCTGCATATTTAACTTCTATGCAGAGTACATCATGAGAAACGCTGGACTGGAAGAAACTCAAGCTGGAATCAAGATTGCCGGGAGAAATATCAATCACCTCAGATATGCAGATGACACCACCCTTATGGCAGAAATTGAAGAGGAACTAAAAAGCCTCTTGATAAAAGTGAAAGTGGAGAGCAAAAAAGTTGCCTTAAAGCTCAACATTCAGAAAACGAAGATCATGGCATCCAGTCCCATCACTTCATGGGAAATAGATGAGATAACAGTGTAAACAGTGTAATACTTTATTTTGGGGGGCCTCCAAAATCACTGCAGATGTTGAATAGCAAAGGCGATTTCAGCCATGAAATTAAAAGACGGTTACTCCTTGGAAGAAAAGTTATGACCAACCTAGATAGCATATTCAAAAGCAGAGACTACTTTGCCAACAAAGGTCCGTCTAGCCAAGGCTATGGTTTCTCTTGTGGTCATGTATGGATGTGAGAGTTCGACTGTGAAGAAAGCAGAGCGCCGAAGAATTGAAGCTTTTGAACTGTGGTTTTGGAGAAGACTCTTGAGAGTCCCTTGGACTGCAAGGAGATCCAACGAATCCATTCTGAAGGAGATCAGGCCTGGGATTTCTTTGGAAGGAATGATGCTAAAGCTGAAACTGCAGTACTTTGGCCACCTCATGCGAAGAGTTGACTCATTGGAAAAGACTCTGATGCTGAGAGGGTTTGGTTGCAGGAGGAGAAGGGGACGACCGAGGATGAGGTGGCTGGATGGCATCGCTGACTCGATGGACGTGAGTCTGAGTGAACTCCGGAGTTGGTGATGGACAGGGAGGCCTCGTGTGCTGCGATTTTTGGGGTCGCAAAGAGTGAGACACGACTGAGCAACTGAACTGAACTGAAGTTTAAGTGGAACCAGGTGTCCTTGTTGCAACACAGAATTTTAAAAGAAACCTCCTTTTAATTTTGTAGAGAGAAGGGAAAAAATTCTGACACTTGTAGTTTGTTTCCTCCTGCCACTTAAGAGAGAGAGAAAAAAAACGTCTGACATTTGCAGCCTATTTCTTCAGTTTGGGGCCCCTAGTTTTCCTGCCTGTTACCCTTTCAAAACCAGGGACCCAATCTACATCCCCCACACCTGCAGGCAAACCCTCAACATTGGACCACCAGGGAAGTCCTGACAAACTCTTCTTAAAGTCAATGAAAAATAAAGTTCAAATTTTACAATATGATAAAGAATGTCCTTGTGTGATGTCCCTTGCTTGATTATCTCTCCAGTCTTTGAAGTTCTTCCCACCAATTTTCCACACATCTTCCTTACTTTCCCAAACACACAAGATAATCTGAAGTATTTGAAGTTCCTAAATGTGACCTGCCATGCTCCTTCTGAGCCTTCTGACATCCTGATTCCCTTCTATGAATTTCCCATTAATTTATTTCTGCATTCGGATAACTCTTTGCTGAACATCTACTGAAAACCAATAGAATATGGACAGAGCAAAGAAATATTAATTTCAGGGAGCCTACAAGATGGGTGGGGGGGAGAGGGAACACACTAATCAGATTAACATTCAAATATATGTTTAAACTGGTTAAAAAATCTCTGAAAGAAATGTACAAAAAGCTATAAGAAGTTATATGAGGGGGAGTGACTTAGTTAGAACATAAGTGATATCTGAGATGAGATCTGAAAGATGAAAAGAAGACAAAAGTGGAAGGATTCATGTTGATGTATGGCAAAACCAATACAATATTGTAAAGTAATTAACCTCCAATTAAAGTAAATAAATTTATATTAAAAAATCCTGGAAGAAAAAAAATTTTTTAAGCCACAACATAAAATAAATAAATAAAGGGAGCACTAACTAGTATGTGCAAAAGCACTGAAATACATAGTACTTTTTATAACATCTGAGAGAGGCAATGTTGCTAGAGGGTAGAATGCCAGGAAAGTAGTGATACAAAATGAAACTACAAAGAGAGGGAGGAGTCACATGTGACCAGATTTTGGTTTGCTTCATAAAAGAATAGGAAAACATTGAATGATTCATTCAAAGTACCATAGATTTTCCAGTTAAAAACGAAGTAGACAAACATAAGTCTAGTTGCCATGTAAACAAGTGAAATAAAATACTTATGTGATCTAGTTCTAGAAAAGCCCAAGAGAAATAAGAAAACATGCATGTCTGAGAGAAGTTCAGTGCCTGGACCTGTGACAAATAGTTGAAAATATTTGCTATATGCCTATATAAATAAGGTTTATGTTGCAACTGACAAAATTTTAAAGATTTAAAGTATCAAATTCTCCTATATCACTAAAGGAAATATGTAAGGATCAAGAAACAATGAACACTGCCATCAGAAAATACAAGATGACTTAGGGAAAATCTAAGACCCCAAACACCCAAAATAACCATCTTTGAATAATTTTTTATTTTTACTCTTGATTCTTTGTAAAAAAAAAATAAAAACTTGAAACATTGCATCTTACTTCCAGGTTTACACATGTGGCTTCAAACAGTGTAAGTTGAAAGATCTTTCCTTATTCTCACTATGCCTTTCTTGAATTTGTTTGCTTGCTAAGTCACTTCAGTCGTGTCAGACTCTGTGCAATCCCATAGACGGCAGCCCACCAGGCTCCGGCGTCCCTGGGATTCTCCAGGCAAGAATACTGGAGTGGGTTGCCATTTCCTTCTCCAATGCATGAAAGTGAAAAGTGAAAGTGAAGTCTCTCAGTCGTGTCCTACTCTTCGCGACCCCATGGACTGCAGCCTACCAGGCTCCTCCATCCATGGGATTTTCCAGGCAAAAATACTGGAGTGGGGTTCCATTGCCTTCTCTGTTTTTTTGAACTAGGATGTAAATAAATGCTATAGACACAGCAAAAGATAATTTTAACCAAGCTACAATGTCCAACTCTTTCTGTGTTCAGAGATTTTAGAGTCTAGATTGTAACTTTTGAACATGTTATATTTTTTTTAATTTTATTTTACTTTATTTTACTTTACTATACTATATTGGTTTTGCCATACATCAACATGAATCTGCCATGGGTATACATGTGTTCCCAATCCTGAACCCCCCTCCCACTTCCCTCCCCATACCATCTCTCCAAGTCATCCCAGTGCACCAGCCCCAAGCATCCTGTATCCTGCATCGAACCTAGACTGGCGATTCATTTCTTATATGATATTATACATGTTTCAACGCCATTCTCCCAAATCATCCCACCCTCTCCCTCTCCCACAGTACCTAAGCTGTTTTGGAAAGGGTCCAAACTAAATGGTGACTAAATTGGCTCTTTAGTTCTAACATGATGGCATTAAATGCTGTGAAGATTACAGAATCTTATTCCTTTCTATGACTAAGGTTTAAGCACATAAAGTAGTCCTTCAGACATACACATCTTTCTCTTGGAATATGCTAGCTTTGGATGCCAGAAATTGTGACAGATCAGAGAAATCTGGTAGTAGGTGATATTTGCATAGCAATTTATAGGATTAATAAGAGGCTCTAATCTGAGTAAGTATTGAATACAAGCTGCTGCTATATCCCTTTCTCACTTCTTTTAAAGCTCAACAGTGTCCCATGGTACAGACCAGTCCTCTCCTTAGCAAACCAGTTCCCAGGGCCTCACTGTTTATCTCATATTTATCATAATGGAATATCCCTTATTGCATTTAATTAATTATTCTGATGATATTCCTTCATAATTTCTACATTTTCACTTCTCATTATCTCTTCAATTTCTTACTTCTCTGCAATATGACTCCTATATTCAGCATTCCATTGATGCTACTCCTGTTGTGTGTACCAGTGGCCTTATAATTAAAAAGCAGTTTTCTGTTCTTATCTCAGTGGAGGTTTTTTATAGCATACAAATAATTATCTCTTTTTTGAAATTATATCCACTCTGACATACACTTATCCTGACTCTCCTCCTTCCCTTCTGTATGCAGATAGTTGAATCAAATAAATTTTGCAAAAGAGAACATCAAACAAATAAGCCCAGCTTGTGTTACTAGCAGCTGTATATCTGGAATGAACTAGTCATCCAAAATAGGTCATTATTCATAGGTTATATAAAAGAGTGTTGATGCATAAAGATACAGTAGCTCAACTGCTTATATTGCCATGAATTTATTTAGGATAATTAGCAATATCATTATATAATTTAACATTTTTTAATATTTATATGTATAATTGATTGTGTTCTCTAATAACCATGACAAAGCCTTTAATTACTCATTATAATCCAACAATGTGATCTTGTCCATCATACATTTTCATTGTCATTCTAATAAAATTATTTTGGTGTCTTTGAATTTATTTATACAATACAATGCAATTTGCATAATAGTTAGTTTACCTAAATAAATATCAGTTTTGCTAGTTAAATCCTTTTTAAGAATCATAACTCTGCTTATACTGGCATACCTTAAAGAATTTGGGACATCTTTGTTTTTAATAAATTAAGTTAAAATGTTAGCTTTAAATAAAAGAAAGGTGTTTTTTTAATTTGCAGTAGTGAACTCCCCATTAGTCTTGTGATATTTAAGAATAGCATTCATGTTCTGACCAACAATATTTCACTAGATTTCACAAAATTTTCTAATAACTAGGTGATAGTAATCATAGCCAGACATAGAATTAAATGACTTGACTTGTGATTTTCTAGTTTCTATAACAGATAAGTTACACAATCATAGATTCAGCAGCAGTATTTTCTCTGAGTTACAACATATTCCCAGCAATCCTGGCAAATAAATAAGACAAGTACATCTGAGTTGGAGTGAATAAGAGAGGATATTAAAATCAAATACAATTTAGAAAAGAACTCAAATTTTCAACTGGGTTCTGAAACTATAATTGTGTGCCCTCTGCACTGTATAGAAAAATGCCACTTATTTCTGACTTTGATTAATGATTCTTTTTAGGCAGACAATTTTCTTTTCCATTTAACAAAGATTGTGTCCTAGGGCTTTGTTTTATTTCAATTCTATAGTCACTTCTAAATCTGAAAAATCAGATTTAAAAATGTTGAATTTGAATTGTGTTTTATTAATGTGAATCTTTCAATATCTGTCATGCAACTGCAAGCATATATAAATTTCATTGGAAAGTATATAGTTCTATATTCTGTAAAATTCCTGTAGGCAGAAAAATAACAGCCTATCACTGACATGAAGCAATGATAGCAAACAAAAGCAATGTCTAAAAAACTGTGCCAAGCTATGGTCATAAGAGGATGTGGGTGGAAATTAGTTATTATTTTTACAACAAACAAGAAAATCAAACAAAAGGTTTTTTTATTACTTGGATATTACAATAAATAAAATGAGAAAAATGAAAATATGTTAACTGACATTTTTAAAAAGAACATGTTAATAGGTGTCAAAATGAATGAAAGAACATTGAATCACTGCTGCTGCTGCTGAGTCGTTTCAGTCATGTCCGAATCTTTGAACCCTATGGACTGTAAGCAGTTCCGCTCTGTCCATGAGGATTCTCCAGGCAAGAATAATGGACTGAGTTGTCATGTCCTCCTTGAGGGGATCTTCCTGACCCAGGGATCAAATCTGCATCTCTTACATCTCCTACATTGGCAGGAGTGCTCTTCACCAGTAGTGCTACCTGGAAAGCCCTTCAGTTTAGTTCAGTAGCTCAATTGTGTCCGACTTTTTGCCGCCCATGGACTGCAGCATGCCAGGCCTCATCTGTCTACCACCAGCTCCTGGAGTTTCCTCAGACTCATGTCCATTAAGTCCGTGATGCCATCCAACCATCTCATCCTCTGTCATACCTCTCGCTCCCACCTTAAATCTTTTCAGCCTCAGGGTCTTTTCAAATGATTTAGTTCTTCATATCACGTGGTCAATGTATTGGAGTTTCAGCTTTAGCATCAGTCCTTCCAATGAATATTCAGGACTGATTTCCTTTAGGATGGACTGGTTTGATCTTCTTGCAGTCTGAAGGATTCTCAGGAGTCTTCAACACCACAGTTCAAAATCATCAAATCTTTGATGCTCAGCTTTCTTTATAGTCCAACTCTCACATCCATACATGATTACTGGATAAACTTTAGCTTCGACTAGACAGATATTTGTAGGCAATATAATGTCTCCACTTTTTAATGTGCTTTCTAGGTTGGTCATAACTTTTCTTCCAAGGAGCAAGCATCTTTTAATTTCATGGGTGTAGTCACCATCTGCAGTGATTTTGGAGCCCAAAAAAATAAAGTCTGTCACTGTTTCCACTGTTTTTCTATTTGCCATGAAGTAATGGGACCAGATGCCATGATCTTAGGTTACTGAATGTTGATTTTAAGCCAACATTTTCACTCTCCACTTTCACTTTCATCAAGAGGCTCTTTAGTTCCTCTTCACTTTCTGCCATAAGGGTGGTGTCATCTGCATATCTGAGGTTATTGATATTTCTCCCAGCAATCTTGATTCCAGCTTGTGCTTCATCCAGCCCGGCATTTTTCATGATGTATTCTGCATATAAGTTAAATAAGCAGGGTGACAATAAACAGCCTTGATGTACTCCTTTCCCAATTTGGAACCAGTCTGTTGTTTCATGTCCAGTTCTAACTGTTGCTTCCCGACCTTCATACAGATTTTTCAAGAGGCAGGCCAGCTGATCTGGTATTCCCATTTCTTTAAGAATTTTCCACAGTTTCTTGTCATCCACATGTCAAAGGTTTTGGCATAGTCAATAAAACAGAAGTAAATATATTTCTGAAACTCTCTTGCTTTTTTGATAATCCAACGGATGTTGGCAATTTGATCCCTGGTTCCTCTGCCTTTCTAAATCCAGCTTGAACATCTGGAAGTTCACAGTTCACGTACTATTTATGCCTGGCTTGGAGAATTTTGAGCATTACTTTGCTGGCATGTGAGATGCATGTAACTGTGTAGTAGATTGAACCTTCTTTCTCATTGCTTTCTTTGGGATTGAAATGAAAACTGACCTTTTCCAGTCCTGTGGCCATTGCTGAGTTTTCCAAATTTGCTGGCATGTTGAGTGCAGCACTTTCACAGCATCATCTTTCAGGATTTGAAATAGCTCAACTGGAACTCCATCACTTTCATTAACTTTGTTCATAGCGATGCTTCCTAAGGCCCAGTTTGCATTCCAGAATGTCTGGCTCTTGGTGAGTGGTCATACCATCATGATTACCTGGGTCATGAAGATCTTTTTTGTACAGTTCTTCTGTGTATTCTTGCCACCTCTTCTTAATATCTTCTGCTTCTGTTAGCTCCATACTATTTCTGTCCTTTGTTGTACGCATCTTTGCATGAAACATTCTTGTGGTGTGTCTAATTTGCTTGAAGAAATCTATATTTTTTCCCATTCTGTTGTTTTCCTCTATTTCTTTGCATTGATCACTGAGGAAGCCTTTCTTATCTCTCCTTACTATTCTTTGGAATGCTACATTCAAATGGGTACATCTTTCCCTTTCTCATTTGCCTTTCACTTCTCTTCTTTTCTTAGCTATTAGTAAGGCCTCCTCAGACAACCATTTTGTCCTTTTGCATTTTGTTTTTCTTGGGAATGGTTTTGATCTCTGCCTTCTGTACAGTGTCACAGACTTCTGTCCATAGTTCTTTAGGAACTCTATCAGATCTAATCTCTTGAAATCATTTGTCACTTCCACTGTATAATCTTAAGGGATTTGATTTAGGTCCTACCTGAATGATCTAGTGGTTTTCCCTACTTTCTTCAATTTAAGTCTGAATTTGACAATAAGGAGCTCATGATCTGATCCACAGTAAGTTCAGATTGGTAGGCACTAGAGTCGTGGCTACCCCATGTCCAAAGGCAAAGTAGAAACCCCAGCAAGGCCACAGGAGGGGTGAAATCACATTTAGAATCAAGCGCCATAGGTGCCAGAGATGCTCAGAGAGCTCAAACAAACCTTGTGCACACCAGGACCCAAAGACCCTACAGAGACTGAAACAAAACTGTGTTTGAGTGTCTCCTGTGGAGGTATGGGTCATCAGTGGCCTGCCACAGGGATAGGGGCTCCGGGTTCAACAGACTTGTGTATGGCATAAGCCCTCTTGGAGCAGGTCCCATTAACCCCACAATAGAGCTGCCAGAACTTACACAGCACTGAAGAAATAGATGCTTGGAGGTCACAAACAGAACCTGTGCACCCAAGGACTCAGGAAAAAGAAGCAGTGACCCCACAAGAGACCGACCCTGACTTGCCTGTGAGTGTCCAGAAGTCTCCAGCAGAGGCGTGGATCAGTGGCCTGCTGCAGGGTTGGGGACACTGAGTGTAACAGTGCATGTATGGGACCTTTTGAAGAAGGTTGCCATTATCTTCATTACCTTCACCATAGTTTGGCCTCAGGAAAATAACAGGGAGGGAACACAGTCCCACCTTTCAACAGAAAATTGGATTAAAGTTTTACTGATCAATGTCCCATCAGGACAAGACCCAGTTTCCCCCTCAGTCAGTCTCTCCCATCAGGAAGTTCCCATAAGCCTCTTATCCTTCTCCATCAGAGAGCAGACAGACTGAAAACCACAATAACAGAAAACTAACCAATCTAATCACATGGACCACAGCCTTGTCTAACTCAATGAAACTATGAGCCATGCCATGTAGGGCCACCCAAGACAGACGGGTCATGGTGGAGAGTTCTGACAAAACGTGGTCCACTGGAGAAGGGAATGGCAAGTCACTTCAGTATTCTTGCCTTATGAACAGCATGAAAACGAAAAAACATAGAACACTGAAAGATGAACTCCCCAGATCCATAGGTCCCCAATATGCTATTGGAGATCCGTGAAGAAATAACTCCAAAAGGAATGAAGAGACAAAGCCAAAGCAAAAACAACACCCAGTTGTGGATGTGAATGGTGAGGGAAGTAAAGTCCTATGCTGTAAAGAACAATGCTGCATAGAAATCTGGAATATTAGGTCCATGAATCAAGGCAAATTGGAAGGGGTCAAATAGGAGATGGCAAGATGGAACGTTGACGTTTCAGAAATCAGCGAACTATAATGGACTGAATGGGTGAATTTAACTCAGATGACCATTATATCTACTACCGTGGGCAAGAATCTCTTAGAATAAATGCAGTAGCCATCATCATAAACAAAAGAGTCTGAAATACAGTATTTGGATGCAAGTTCAAAAATAGCAGAATGATCTCTGTTCGTTTCCAAGGCAAACCATTCAATATCACAGTGCTCCAAGTCTATGCCCCGATGAGTAATGCTGAAGAAGCTGAAGTTGAGCGGTTCTATGAAGACCTACAAGACCTTCTAGAACTAACACCCAAAAAAGATGTCCTTTTCACTATAGGGGACTGGAATGCAAAAGTAGGAAGTCAAGAAACACCTGGAGTAACAGGCAATTTTGGCCTTGGAGTACAGAATGAAGCAGGGCAAAGGCTAATAGAGTTTTGCAAAGAAAACACACTAGTCATAGTAAACACCCTCTTCCAACAACACAAGACAAGTTTCTACACATGTATATCACCAGATGGTCAATCCCAAAATCAGATTGATTGTATTCTTTGAAGCCAAAGGTGGGAAACCATATCAGAGAAGAAATCCCAGTAACAGAATAAACAAGGAATGAACATGTACACTAATGTTTAACCCAAGTTTGTGTGCTAGATGCATAGTGAGGCCAAACAAAAAGAAAAATCAGAGCTTTCAGCAGAGAAAAGTTCATTGATCTTGGGCACTGCTCTCCAGAGAAGATAGGAGATGGCTGTTCACAGTTCGATCATGCTGGCTGGCCAGGGTACAAAGTTTTTAAAAGCAAGAAGAGTAAAGAGAAGGAAAGGGGTCTTTGTAATTTTAGCTTCCCACAGATCTCAATTGCAGACTTACTGCCACTGTCTTATGACTCAGTGTGATTTTGATGATTGTTCCTGCAGAGCAAATTAGTAAGCCTTCAACTCTTATTCTACAGAGAGCAAAAACAATAGTTGAGACATTTTATTATTTACTTAGAGCATTATGTATTGGTTAAGAATGTCAATTTGCAATGGCTCCTGATTTTTTTTTTTTTAAGTCCTTTTGAGATTTCTGTTTCCTGCAAGACCATTTGGGTTTGCTTCACTTGTGTTCCCTCACTTTCCTAATTATAGTAATTGTAAATGAGTCCACTCTTTGGAACTCAGGGAAGGCCTAGAAGACTTAAAGCCTTTCTCTAAAAATAAGAAATGAGGGACTCTGAGGGACTTTTGAACCCAGCAAGATCCCTCAAGTCCTGTTTGATTTCATTAAGGCAGGACACAAATCTTTATGTTATATATGCATAAGGTAGGAAACAAGGGAAAGAGTACTTGATTAGGGGCAGGGAAGGAGGGAATCTAAGTAAGATTTGAAAAGATAATTAGAGGCATACATTACAAAAAGAAAGACTACCTGGATCAATAGATATACTAAAATAATTATATAGTAATCAACATGCCCTCTAACTTCCTCTTTGGGAATTTTTTTTTCATTTAGATAAAAATAAATCCTCACTGCCACAGTATTTCATTTGGCAGGATATCAGGTAATTCATATTTCAAATATGATCTCATCATCAATTCCATTTGTTGACATTAATTGAACATCTCTAATGTTTGAAGCTCTGGCTTGTAGAAAATACACCTAAAAATCAAAATCCTTAAATCTGAGAGACTCATATAAAAATTAGAAAACTGAGAAAAGGTGATTTTATCCAAAAAATGCTTTGTACTCATTTTAAGTCTTCACTTTTAATCCACCCAGCTCTTCAATCTAACTACAGGAAGCAAGTTCAGTTCAGTCACTCAGTAGTGTCCAACTCTTTTTGAATTCATGGACTGCAGCACACGAGGCTTCCCTGTCCATCACCAACACACAGAGCCCCCTTGAAGCTCATGTCCATTGAGTCGGTGATACCATCCAACCATCTCATCCACTGTTGCCCTTACTCCTGCCTTCAGTCTTTCCCAGCCACAGGGTCTTTTCCAATGAGTCAGTTCTTCTGGGGACCATCTGTTGGCCAAAGTATTGGGCCTTCAGCTTCAGCATCAGTCCTTCCAATGAATATTCAGGACTGATTTCCTTTAAGATTGACTAGCTTGATTTCCTTGCAGAAGACTCTCCAACAGCACAGTTTAAAAGCACTGGGACGACCCAGAGGGATGGTACGGGAGGGAGGAGGGAGGGGGGTTCAGGATGGGGAACACGTGTATACCTGTGGCAGATTCATGTTGATGTATGGCAAAACCAATAAAATATTGTAAAGTAATTAACCTCCAATTAAAATAAATAAATTTATATTAAAAATTAAAAATAAAAGCATCAATTTTATCCATGATCCAACTCTCACATACATATCACTACTAGAAAACCCATAACTTTTACTATACAGACTTTATCTCTTCTTTTTCATATGCTATCTAGGTTTGTCATAGCTTTTATTCTAAGGAACAAGAATCATTTAACTTCATTGCTACAGAGACCACCTGCAATGATTTGGGGCCAAAATAAAGTCTGTCACTGTTTCCATTGGTTCCTCATCAATTTGCGATGAAATAATGGGACCAGATGCCACTTTTTTGAATGTTGAGTTTTAAGCCATCTTTATCACTCTCGTCTTTCACTTTGATCAAGAGGCTCTTTAGTTCCTCTTCACATTCTGCCATCAGGGTGGTGTCATCTGCATATCAGAGATTATTGACTTTTCTTCCTGCAATCTTCATTCCAGCTTGTACGTCATCAAGCACAGCATTTCACATAATGTACTTGCATATAAGTTAAATAAGCAAGGTGACAATATACACCCTTGATGTACTCCATTCCCATTTTGGAACCAGTCTATTATCCCACATACAGTTTGAAATGTTGCTTCTTGACCTACGTACAGGTTTCTCAGGAGGCAAGTAAGGTGGTCTGGTATTCACATCTCTTTCAGAATTTTCCATTTTTTTTGTGATCCACACAGTCAAAGACTTTAGCGTAGTCAATGAAGCAGATGTAGAAGTTTTTTGGAATTCTCTTGCTTTTTCTATGATCAAATAAATTTTGGTAATTTGATCTCTTGTTCCTCTGCCTTTTCTAAATCCATCTTGAACATCTGGAAGTTCTCGGTTCACATACTGTTGAAGCGTCTCTTGGAGAACTTTGAGCATTACTTTGTTAGTGTGTGAGATGAGTGTAATTGTTTGGTAGTCTGAACATACTTTGGCATTGCCTTTCTTTGGGATTTAAATGAAAACTGACATTTTCCTATCCTGGGGCCAATGATGAGTTTTCCAAATTTGCTAGCATATTGATTGCAGCACTTTCACAGCATCATCTTTTAGGATTTGAAATAGCTCAGCTGGAATTCCATCACCTTCACTAGATTTTTCATAGTGATGCTTTTTAGGGAGCAAGGGGGAAATAAATTATAAGAAACTATAACTGGCATAGAATGAGCTCAAATAAGAATTATACCTTTTTAAAGGATTATGCTTACCTTTAAGAAGCATAAGTACCACCTTACTTGCCTCCTGAGAAACCAGTATGCAGGTCAAGAAGCAACAGTTAGAACCAGACATGGAACAAAGGACTGGTTCCAAATTGGGAAAGGAGTATGTCAAGGCTGTATATTGTCGCCTTGCTTATTTAACTTATAGGCAGAGGACATCATGTGAAATGGTGGGATGGTAGAAGCACAAGGTGGAATCACGTTTGTTGGGAGAAATACCAATAACTTCAGATATCCAGATGACACCACCCTTATGGTAGAAAGTGAAGAGGAACTAAAGAGCTTCTTGATAAAAGTGGAAGAGGAGAGTGGAAAAGATTGCTTAAAACTCAACATTCAAAAAGTGAAGAGCATGGCATCTGGTCCCATCACTTCATGGCAAATTGATGGGGAAACAATGGAAACAGTGGCAGACTTTATTTTGTGGGGCTCCAAAATCATTGCAGATGGTGACTGCAGCCATGAACTTAAAAGATGCTTGCTCCTTAGAAGAAAAAGTATGACACACCTAAAGAGCATATTAAAAAGCAGAGACATTACTTTGCCAACAAAGTTCTGTATCGTCAAAGCTATGATTTTTCCAGTAGTCTTGAACTGATTTGAGAGTTGCACCATAAAGAAGGTGAGCACTGAATATTTGATGCTTTTGGACTGTGGTGTTGGAGAATACTCTTGAGAGTATTCTCAAGGAGATTCGCAAGGAGATCCAACCAGTCCGTTCTAAAGGAAATCAGTCCTGAACATCATTGGAAGGACTGATGCTGAAGCTGAAGCTCCAATACCCTGGACACCTGATGTGAAGACCTGACTCTTTGGAAAAGACACTGATGCTGGGAAAGATTAAAGGCTGGAAGAGAATGGGACAACAAAGGATGAGATGGTTAGATGGCATTATTAACTTGATGAACATGAATTTGAGCAAGGTACTGGAGTTTCTTATGGAAAGGGAAGCCTCATGTGCTGCAGTCCATGTGGTCTCAAAGAGTCAGAAAACACTGAGTGACTGAACAACAAAAAGGCTTATACCAAATGCTACACATAGATTCAAAGTTTCTTTTCCTTTTTTTTTTTTTTCTTTACACATTCCACTTCAAAACTGAGAGCTGGAAAAGGCAAGATTCCAAGGCAATGTTAACATGAAGAAATATTCTAAAGGCTAGTTTCATGAGTCTGCCCCTTCTTCCTTTACCAAGATATTAAGACCCATATTTCTCCTCTATATGGAGAGAGATCTGGATCAAGAACAGAGTAAAGACCGTTCCACCCCCTGGAAGGCTGTCTCCAGCTAATAAACACTCTTTCCTCAGCAATCTTAGAGATACCTTCTCAACCTTCAAGACCCAATTCAAATTGTTTCCTCTCAGGGCATGTTCCCTTGTCTCATCAAGGCAGATTTAACCAAATTTTCCCTTGGGCCAAAACCTTTCCTTGCATGCAGCAATCATTACAGTTTTAAACTAAGTTGCTTTTTTTTTTTTAATTGAATTTTTTTTTTTCCTCTACTAGATTATGAGCTTGAGAGGTCATTCCTTCACCTGGTTTTCATTCAATTCCCCCTGAATCCACTTAATTCCCCTGCCAAGACAGGAAGAGTTAAATAATGCTTCCTCCACTTATAATAATCGGTCTTCAATAAATACTTTCGTAATGTATACTTTTGTAATGTGAAGATCCCCTGGAAAAGGGCATGGCAACCCACTCCAGTATTCTTGCCTGGAGAATCCCATGTATAGAGGAGCCTTGTGGGCTATAGTACATAGAGTTGCAAAGAGTTGAACGTGACTGCAGCAACTTTGCACACACACATGCAAAGTAAGGAAAATTGAATGATTCAGAAATAACCACTCAATTTTTGAATTTCTAAGAATTCATTTTTTAATATAAAAATATTGATGTAGAATCCGTGCCTGCATAAGTTATTTAAGGGCATGTTTTTAGTAACCACTCTGAATTTTTTCCCCACTAGGATACTCAATTCTTCAAGCTATTATGGAAAAAGCAGGACAAAATGGTTGGCACGTCAGCGCTATATGTGTGGAAAATTTTAATGACGTCAACTACAGGCAACTTTTAGAAGAACTTGATAGAAGACAAGAGAATAAATTTGTAATAGACTGTGAAATAGAGAGGCTTCAAAACATATTAGAACAGGTAAGTGCTGGATTTTATGTTGTTATTATTAACCTAGATCTTTTACAAACATGGTTGATCTTTTACAAATATGGTTGATCTTTATTGATTGATAAATATGTTCTCTCACCCATTTAGTCAAAGTGTGGAGTTTGGGAGTTTTTGCTCCATGATCTATTTATTTTTAATATTAAGTCATGGGGCTTCCCAGGTAGCTCAGTGGTAAAGATCCCACCTGTCGATGCAAGAGACACAAGAGATGAGGAATCAATCCCTGGGGTGGGGCGAGAAGATATCCTGGAGGATGAAATGGCAACCCACTCCAGTATTCTTGCCAAAAGAATTCCATGGACAGAGGAGCCTGGCTGGCTACAGTCCATGGGGTCATAAAGAGTTGGACACAACTTAGTGACTGAGCACAAACACAGGCAAGACTAAATCATAATTTCTTAACACCAAAGACCATTTTTGTTCTCAATGTACTTAGAAGCACTATTTCTCATACATTTTTAAGCTGTACAATAGAAAGGACTTTTTGTGACTCAAGAGCTCTTGACCTCCAGTTTTCATAAACACTAATTCTAAAGATTAATGCCTTCTAGAATATTACAAAATGTGACTCTGTATTTTTATAACCTTTGGAGAACTAGCTATGTGAGAAATATCTAAATGAATTAATAAAGCAATGAAATAAAACAAATTAAGTGACATACTGTGCATATTTTCTTCTAAGTGTTTTAAGTAAATACATTACCACTACAGTGAAGATGGTTTTCAAATCTTCTCTCAAGGAAGAATCCTTTAATAAAGATTTTCAGTGCTTGTTGACTTGATTTAAAGCATACAGAAAAAGGTAAAATTGAACGCTGTCATTGCGTTAAATGATAGAAAAATATCATCAAATAAGGGATAATACTTGTTCCTAATCCCGCATATCATGATAAAGCTTTAAAGACTGTATTTGGCCAAAATTGCAGTGAATGAATGCCATCTAGTGGTTTTATAAATGTTTGCTCATATTTACCTACAATATCTTAGGCTTGCTGAACAATATTGTAGCATGTTTCATTTCTTAGTTTGTTACATACAGTTCATTTGCATAAAATGATTTGATTTGATTACTATTATTTGATTCACAGTAATAACTTACCAGTTTGAAAGTTTATTTATAAGAACAACTTAAATACTCAACTCTACAAATCAAAACCAAGACATGTTTCAGAGATTTCTGCTTAATATCCAAGGACACTAAACTAGATGCCATAAGTTTATTTATTCAACAATAATTAGCATTTGTAAAAGTCAAAAGCAAAAAAGCATGTAAAATTTATTTTAAAGTTCTTTGAAGCCATACTATACTGTAACCCTTTTATAGAAGAAAGTGAAAGTGATGTCGCTCAGTCGTGTCCGACTCTTCGGGACCCCACCGACTGTAGCCTACCACGCTCCTCCATCTATGGAATTTTCCAGGCAAGAGTACTGGAGTGGGTTGGCATTTCCTTCTCCAGGGGATCTTCCAGACTCAGGGATTGAACCCGGGTCTCCCGCATTGTAGGCAGAGGCTTTACCGTCTGAGCTACCAGGGAAGTCCTTTATAGAAGAAGCTGGGGAAAAACAGTTGATTGATGAATTGTTATTATTCTATTAGAAAATGTTAATTTTAACCTGTATATCACTCAGGTTTATTCCTCAGGGAGTCCAAGAAATCATTAAGGTTGTAATTACATAAAGTATATGAAACTTTTAGTGTGCATTTATGGAATCCAAGAAAGAATATTACTTTCTCTCTTGAGCAAGACCTAGTCACTTCAGCTCAAACTCCCATTTCTTCTTTCTCCCACTCACTCCTATGCTGAGAGTCTGAGTTGTTTGACATGAATAACTGAAACTTTGTAAATAACTCTTCACAAATCCTACAGGAGAGTCAATTGTAAGAACTTCAGGGATTACCAAGTTCCTGTCAGTTGGTGAGTAAGGCTCAGATCCTCTAGTTGCTAAAACACTTGTGCTATGAAAGACCACCTCTGGAGAAGAAAACTGAGTGCCTAGACCACATTGACCCATTTCAGAGGTTTAGCAGGTTTCTAAGAAGAAAGTCAGCACACCCAGGGGCTATGGATAATTGTTGAATAAATAAAGTTAAATAAACTCTTGCTAAGGAAACCAAGCATCTTATTTTTGTCACAGTTTCAAAGAAATTAATTTTTTCCAGCTTTATTGAGATATGATTAACATACAAGATAAATACATTATACTTTGATACACAAATATATTGTGAAATAATTACCACAGTAAGGTTAGTTAACACTTCCATCATGTGCTGTAATCTGTCGCTCAGTCGTGTCTGACTCTGTGACTCCGTGGACTGCAGCCCACCAGGCTCCTCTGTCCATGGGATTTTCCAGGCAAGAATACTGGAGTGGATTGCCATTTCCTCCTCCAGCACTTCACATAATGACTTTTTTCTTCTTGCATACCTTTTATGACTACACAAACTATACATTTTTTTTTTTTCTTCTTAGGAGTGGCAACATTTAAGATCTATTTTCTTAGGAACTTCTGAGTATATGATACAGTGTTGTTAACTATAGTTACCAAGCTGTACATCAGGTCCCAAAACTTAGAAAAGTTGAGTATTTACCATTATCAACTCTATTTTAATTATTCCAGAATTCTGAGTTTGTTTGTTTTTTTTACCATGAGTGCACAGAAATAATGAGACTATTAACAAATCTTTGTCTCTAAAATACCACTCAAATACAAATTTCATAATTTGTAACAAAGTCCATTCTAGTGTAAGAATACATTATATGTTCTTAATTGTCCTATAAGATTTCTCCTCAAGAAAAGCTGTTCCAATCCTGAACATTTTTTCACTGTTTATATTTTAATTCCTGTAGCTCTAAGCAAAATCACTTTTAATGTTTCTTGATTTCATTTCTGATTCATCTAAAAACAAAAGCTAAACTAAACTTTGTCAGGAAATTGTACATGCACTTCAATAACTCTGTTTCAACATCTTATTTAATAAAATAATAGAAAAAATGTTTCAGAGAATCAAAGTATTTTTTTACAAAGTAAAATGCTAAATAATCTTGATCATTAAAATGTCTCTGAGATTTTTCTATTAAAATATAAATGATTTTCAAGTATACAACATAAAGTCAATATTTTCATAGATTATATTCCATTTAGAGTTATTATAAAGTATCAGCTATATTCCCTCCACTGTACAACATATCTTTGAATCTTACTTACTCTGTGCATAGTAAATTGTATCTCTTAATCCCCTACTCCTATCTTGTCAATTACCTATTCCCTCTTCCTGTTGGTAACCATTAGTTATTTCTCTATGTTTGAGTCTGTTTCTGTTTTGTTATGTCAATTTCTTTAATTTATTTCTTCAATTCAACATATAAGTGTATAAACTGTATTTGTTGTTCTCTGTCTGATTTATTTCACTAAGTAAAATACCCTCCAGTTCTATCCATTGCAATTTTTTGTTTCTTTATGATTGAGTAATATTTCATGATATACCACATCTTCTTTATCCATTATCCATTATCCATTTATCCACTTAGATAAAGTGGATATTTACCTTGGGTATTGTAAATAATGCAACTATGAACTTTGAGGTACATATATCGTTTAAATTAGTTTTTACTTTCTTTGAACGTATACCCAGGAGTGGGATTCCTAAACAATATAGTAGTTCTGTCTTTTCATTTTTTAAGGGAACTTTCATATTTGTTTCCATAGTGGCAGCACCAAGTAACGTCCCCCCAACAGTGTAGTAGTGTTCCCTTTTCTACATATCCTTGCCTACATTTGTTATTTGTGGACTTTTGACAACAATGGTCATTCTGACAGTTGTGAGGTACTATATTATTGTGGTTTTTTATTTGCATTTCGCTAATATAGTGGTGTTGAGCATCTTTTCATGTGATTGTTGGCCATCTTCATCAAAAAAGAAACAATGTTAATTCAGCCCTTCTGCCAATGATTTAATCAGTTTATTTTAATATTAAATTCTGTGTGTTGTTTATATATTTGGAATATTAATCTTTCATCATTCATATCATTTGTTAGTAATTTTTCTCATTAAGTTGTCTTTCTATCTTGTCAATGGTTTCCTTTACTATGAAAAAGCTTTTTAAGTTTGATAAGGTACCATTTGTTTACTTTTGTATGTTTCCTTTGTCTGAAAATAATGGTCCAAAATATATTGCTATGATTTTTGTCAAAGATGGTGTTCTGAACATTTTCTTCTAAGAGTTTTATGGTTTCCAGCCTTTAATACTTTCCAGTCTTTAATACTTTCTTTGAATATATGGTCTGATAAAATGTTCTAATTTCATTCTTTTACATATAACTGTCCAATTTTCCCAGCACTACTTGGTGAAAAGACTGCCTTTTCTCCATTATATATTCTTGTCTCTTTATTGTAGCTTAATTGACCATAGGTACATAGGTTTGTTTCTGGGGTCTTTAGGCTGTTCCATTGATCTATGTGTCTTTTTGGTGCCAGTACCATACTGTTTTGATGACTGTAGCCTTTTAGTATAATGATGTCAGGGAGTGTGATTACCTCCTGTTTCATTCTTTTTTCTCTAGATTGTTCCAGCTATTCAGGACCTTTTTTGGTTCCATATAAATTTTTGGATTATTTGCTCTAGTTTTGTGAAAAATATAATTGTATTTTGGTAGGAATTGCATTAAATCTGTATTGAATCTCTAGGATGGCCATAAAAAAATTGGCCAGAATCCCAGGGAGTTTTCAATCTGCTTCCTTCCCATTTTCCCAAAAACAAGTGGATGTGTGTGCATTCCTCAAAAGTAAAATCTCATTTTCTTTCAGCCCATCTTAAGTCCAGCTAGTTTTAAAACCAGCTAAAGTGATGTGTCTTCTCAATGTAAGACCCCAGGAATGAGGTGTTCAATATGTAGTTCAAACCCTGATTTCTTTGCCTCCTTTCTTACCTATCTCTGTGTGGGTCTTTCTTACAGTCTTGCTTGTGGAACAGCTGTCTGCCAGTTTCCACTTTGTTTACAGCTAGAGTTGCTCTACATGCAGATATATTTTTGATGTGTTTGTGGGAATAAGTGAGCTCAATGTCCTCTTTCTCTGCCATCTTTTTTTCCCTTAAAAAAAAAAAAAAGCCTTTGACAACTTAGCCCTTTCTCAGATGGAGAAATTAATACAATGAGGATAAGACAATATGTTATTCAATTTCTAGAAGCCTGGACACACTTCATATTGTGGTGGCAGCCCTCAATAATTACTTCTGTGACATTTTAATTGTACAACTTTCAAAAACATGATGGAAATAGCTCACAATTTATTTTCAAAATACATTAATAAACAACCGTTTGAGAAGCATTTTATCTTCTGTACATGTTTTCCAAATTATTTTTATGCTGTGAACTAATTAGTTCTCATAAATGTCTGATAGTTAAAATAGCACTTAGCCATACATTCATTCAACTATCTCAAAACATGAATTTCAAAACAAATACTTGAAAATGAGTTTTAAAGATATATTGATTTTCCACTCTTAAATACACAATAGGGGGAAAATGAAAAAAATTATGTATGAATAAGTATAATGAATAAGTATCACTCACTGGGCTGTAAAAAATATAAAATAGAGAGATTTCATATATTTTATATATATATATATAAATATATGAAACTATAAAAAATATATTAAAAATTCTATGAAAATAAAAATATATTTTTAATAAAAACTACCAAGTTAGGTTTATTGTATTGTTTGTATCATAGTCCAATAAAAATTGCATTATTATATCTCTGAATCCCACAGCAATTTGGTCTATTCACTGGCAAAAAAAAAAAAAAAAAAACAATTATGGAAAGAAGCATAAAGCTAAAAACAGTTTTTGGGTATTTGTTGAATTTGTGATTAATTAATGATATTTTCAATTTTTACTTATAATAGTATACAATTTTAGACACTGACACTACTCACAACACCAAAATCAGATTGATTATATGCTTTGCAGCCAAAGATGGAGCAGCTCTATACAGTCAACAAAAACAAGACCAGGAGCTGACTGTGGCTCAGATTATGAATCCCCTAATTACCAAATTCAGACTAAAATGGAAGAAAGTAGGGAAAATCGCTAGACCATTCAGTTATGACCTACAACAAATACCTTATGATTATACAGAGGAAGTGAGAAATAGATTTAAGGGCCTAGATCTGATAGATAGAGTGCCTGATGAACTATGGGATGAGGTTTGTGACATTGTACAGGAGACAGGGATCAAGACTATTTCCATGGAAAAGAAATGCAAAAAAGCAAAATGGCTATCTGGGGAGGCCTGACAAATAGCTGTGTAAAGAAGAGAAGTGAAAAACAAAGGAGAAAAGGAAAGATATTAAGAATCTGAATGCAGAGTTCCAAAGAAAAGCAAGAAGAGATAAGAAAGCCTTCTTCAGCAATCAATGCAAAGAAATAGAGGAAAAGAACAGAATGGGAAAGACTAGAGATCTCTTCAAGAAAATTAGAGATCCAAGGGAACATTTCATGCAAAGATGGGCTCGATAAAGGACAGAAATGGTATGGACCTAACAGAAGTAGAAGATATTAAGAAGAGGTGGCAAGAATACACAAAAGAACTGTACAAAAAAGATCTTCACGACCCAGATAATCACGATGCTGTGATCACTCATCTACAGCCAGACATCTTGGAATGTGAAGTCAAATGGGCCTTAGAAAGCATCACTACGAACAAAGCTAGTGGAGGTGATGGAATTCCAGTGGAGCTATTTCAAATCCTGAAAGATGATGCTGTGAAAGTGCTGCACTCAATATGCCAGCAAATTTGGAAAACTCAGCAGTGGCCACAGGACTGGAAAAGGTCAGTTTTCATTCCAATTCCAAAGAAAGGCAATACCAAAGAATGCTCAAACTACTGCACAATTACACTCATCTCACACACTAGTAAAGTAATGCTCAAAATTTTCCAAGCCAGGCTTCAGCAATATGTGAACCGTGAACTTACTGATGTTCAAGCTGGTTTTAGAAAAGGCAGAGGAATCAGAGATCCAATTGCCAACATCCGCTGGATCATTGAAAAAGCAAGAGAGTTCCAGAAACACATCTACTTCTGCTTTATTGACTATGTCAAAGCCTTTGACTGTGTGGATCACAAGAAACTGTGGAAAATTCTGAAAGAGGTGGGAATACCAGACCACCTAACCTGCCTCTTGAGAAATCTGTATGCAGGTAAGGAAGAAACAGTTAGAACTGGACATGGAACAACAGGTTGTTTCCAAATAGGAAAAGGAGTACATCAAGGCTGTATATTGTCACCCTGCTTATTTAACTTCTATGCAGAGTACATCATGAGAAATGCTGGGCTGGAAGAAACACAAGATGGAATCAAGATTGCTGGGGGAAATATCAATAACCTCAGATATGCAGATGACACCACCCTTATGGCAGGAAGTGAAGAGGAACTAAAAAGCCTCTTGATGAAAGTGAAAAAGGAGACTGAAAGAGTTGGCTCTAAGCTCAACATTCAGAAAACAAAGATCATGGCATCTGGTCCCATCACTTCATGGGAAATAGATGGGGAAACAGTGGAAACAGTGTTAGACTTTATTTTTATTTATTTATTTTTTTTTTGGGGGGGGGGCTCTAAAATCACTTCAGATGATGATTGCAGCCATGAAATTAAAAGATGGTTACTCCTTGGAAGAAAAGTTATGACCAACCTAGAGAGCATATTCAAAAGCAGAGACATTACTTTGCCGACTAAGGTCCATCTAGTCAAGGCTATGGCTTTTCCTGTGGTCATGTATGGATGTGAAGAAGGCTGAGCGCCAAAGAACTGAGGCTTTTGAACTGTGGTGTTGGAGAAGACTCTTGAGAGTCCGTTGGACTGCAAGGAGATCCAACCAATCCATTCTGAAGGAGATCAACCCTGGGATTTCTTTGGAAGGAATGATGCTAAAGCTGAAACTCCAGTACTTTGGCCACCTCATGCGAAGAGTTGACTCATTGGAAAAGACTCTGTTGCAGGGAGACATTGGGGGCAGGAGGAGAAAGGGACTACCGAGGATGAGATGGCTGGATGGCATCACTGACTCAATGGACGTGAGTCTGAGTGTACTCCTGGAGTTGGTGATGGACAGGGAGGCCTGGCGTGCTGCGATTCATGGAGTCGCAAAGAGTCGGACACGCCTGAGCGACTGAACTGAACTGAGTTTCTTTATCAATTGTTTTATGGCATAGATTAATATGATTATATTATATAGTTATATAATATAATATAGGCACTTACTATAACTCCTTATTGCCAAATTCACACTTAAATTGAAGAAAGTAGGGAAAACAATTATGTCCTTCTTGTATACAATGCAAGTGACAAGTAGATTCAAGGGATTAGATCTGATAGACAGAGTGCCTGAAAAACTACAGACAGAGGTAAACAACATTGTACAGGAAGTGGTGATCAAAAACATCCCCAAGAAAAAGAAATGCAAAGTGGCAAAATGGCTGTCTGAGGAAGCCTTTCAAATAGCTGCAGAAACAAGAGAAGTGAAAGGCAAAGGAGAAAAGGAAAAACATACCCATCTCAATGCAGAGTTCCAAAGACTATGAAGGAGAGATAAGAAAGTCTTCCTAAGAGAATGGTGCAGAGAAATAGAGGAAAACAATAGAATGAGAAAGACTAGAGATCTCTTCAAGAAAATTAGAGACACCAAGAGAACATTTCATGCAAAGGTGGGCACAATACCAGACAGAAATCATATGGACCTAACAGAAGCAGAAGATAGTAAGAAGAGATGGCAAGAATACACCAAAGAACTATACAAAAAAAAAATGACCCAGATAACCACAATGATGTGATCACTCATGAAGAGCCAGACATCGTGGAATGTGAAGTCAGGTGGGCCTTAGGAAGCATCACTATGACCAAAGCTAGTGGAGGGGATGGAATTCCAGCTGAGCTATTTCAAATCCTAAAAGATAATGCTGTGAAAGTGCTGCACTCAATACGCCAGCAAATTTGGAAAACTCAGCAGTGATCCCAGAACTGGAATATGTGGTTTTCATTACAGTCTCAAAGAAAGGCAATGCCTAACAATGTTCAAACTACAGCACAATTGGACTCATTTCACATGCTAGCAAAGGAATGCTCAAAATTCTGTGAGCCAGACTTCAAAAATACATGAACCAAGAACTTCCAATGTTCAAGCTAGATTTAGAAAAGGCAGAGGAGCCAGATATCAAATTGCCAACATCTGTTGGATCATAGGAAAAGCAAAAAATTCCAGAAAAACATCTACTCCTGCTTTACTGCCTACATCAAAGCCTTTGACTGTGCGGATCACAACACACTGTGGGAAATTCTTAAAGAGAGGAATACCAGACCACCTTACCTGCCTCTTGAGAAACCTGTATGTAGGTCAAGAAGCAACAGTTAGAAACAGAAATGGAACAAGTTGATTCCAAATTGGGAAAGGAGTATGTCAAGGCTATACATTATCTCCCTGCTTATTTAACTTATACGCAGAGTACATCAGGTGAAATGCCAGGCTGGATGAAGCACAAGCTGGAATCAAGATAGCTTAGAGAAATAGAAATAATCTCAGATATGCAGATGACACCACCCTTATGGCAGGAAGAGGAATTAAAGATCCTCTTGATGAAAGTGAAATAGGAAAGTGAAATGGCTAACTTAAAACTCAGCATTCAAAAAATGAAGATCATGGCACCCTGCCCCATCACTTCATGGCAAATAGATGGGGAAACAATGGAAACAGTGACGGACTTTCTTTTCTTGGGCTCCAAAATCACTGCAGATGGGGATGGCAGCCATGAAATTAAAAGACACGTGCTCCTTGGGAAAAAAAAAAAAAAAAGCTATGACAAACCTAGAGAGTGTATTGAAAAGCAGAGACATTACTTTTACAACAAAAGTTCATATAGTCAACACTATGGGTTTTTTTTCGGTAATCATGTATGTATGTGAGAACTGGACCATAAAGAACACTGAACACTGAAAAATTGATGGTTTTGAATTGTGGACTTCAAGGATATCAAACCTAAAGGAGTCAATCCTAAAGGAAATCCGTACAGAATATTCATTAGAAGGACTGATGCTGAAACTGAAGCTGCAATACTTTGGCCATCTGTTCAAAGAGCTGACTCATTAGAAAAGACACTAATGCTGGGAAATATTGAAGACAGGGGGAGAAGGGGATGACAGAGGACAAGATTGTTGGATGGCATCACCTACTCAATGAGCTTGAGTTTGAGCAAGCTCCAGGAGATGGTGAAGGACAGGGAAGCCTGGAGTGCAGCAATCCATGGGGTCAACAGAGTCAAACATGACTGAGCAACTGAACAACAGCAGTGTAACTTGAAATAAGTGAATTATTTTTATATCAAAGGAAATGCCCACTATAAATAGGGAAACTTTTCATATATTATTTGATTTCTACACATATCCATTGATTTTAAATTTTGAACTTAATTACTTGCAAAAATCCCTAATAATTTATCTCATGCCTTATCAGTCTTCTACCTCTTTCTTTGGTCTATTTACTTATATCTACGAAATTATGATGTTTAGGAAAACGATGAGTTCTTTCACTTTCTGAGATGGGTAAGAAATCCCGAATTGTAAATTTTTTAATTAATTTATTTATTTTAATTGGAGGCTAATTACTTTACAACATTGTAGTGGTTTTTGCCTTACATTGACATGAATCAGCCATGTGTGTACTTGTGTTCCTCATCCTGAAGCCCCTCCCACCTCCCTGCCCTCCCCATCCCTCAGGGTCATCCCAGTGCACCAGCCCTGAGTTCCCTGTCTCATGCATCAAACCTGGAGTGGTGATCTATTTCACATATGATAATAGACATGTTCCAATGCTAATCTCTCAAGTCATCCCATCCTCGTCTTCTCCCACAAAGTTCAAAAGTCTGTTCTTTACATCTGTGTCTTTTTCTGTCTCATGTATAGGGTCATCATTACCATCTTTCTAAATTCCATATATATGCATTAATATACTGTATTGGTGTTTTTCTTTCTGACTTACTTCATCTGTATAATAGGCTCCAGTTTCATCCACCTCATTAGAACTTATTGAAGTGCTTTCTTTTTAATAGCTGAGTAATATTCCATTGTGTATATGTACTAGAGTTGTCTTATCCATTCATCTGCTGATGGACATCTAGGTTGCTTCCATGTCCTGGCTATTGTAAACAGTGCTGTGATGAACATTGGGGTACATGTGTCTCTTTCAGTTCTGGTTTCCTCAGTGTGTATGCCCAGCAGTGGGATTGCTGGGTCATCTTTCAGTTTCATTTCCAGGTTTATAAGGAATCTCCTCTCTGTTTTCCATTGGAGAAGGAAATGGCAACCCACTCCAGTATTCTTGCCTAGAGAATCCTGTGGACAGAAGAGCCTGGTAGGCTGCTGTCCATAGGGTGGCATAGAGTCAGACACGACTGAAGCAACTTCACATGCATGCATGTGTTGGAGAAGGAAATGGCAACCCACTCCATATTCTTGCCTGGAGAATCCCAGGGATAGAGGAACCTGGTGGGCTGCCATCTATGGGGTTGCACAGAGTCGGACACAACTGAAGCAACACAGCAGCAGCAGCAGCTCTCTGTTCTCCATAGTGGCTGTACTAGTTTCCATTACTACCAACAGTGTAAAAGGGTTCCCTTTCCTCCACACCCTCTCCATCATTTATTGTGTGTAGACTTTTTTATAGCAACCATTCTGACTGGCATGAGATGGTATCTCATTGTGGTTTTGATTTGCATTTCTCTGATAATGAGTGATGTTGAGCATCTTTTCATTCGTGTGTGTTTGTTAGCCATCTATATGTCTTCTTTGGAGAAATGTCTGTTTAGTTATTTGACCCAGTTTTTGATTTGGTCTTCTATTTTTCTGGTATTGAGCTGCAGGAGCTGCTTCTATACTTTTGAGATTAGTTCTTTGTCCATTGCTTCACTTGCTATTATTTTCTCTCATTCTGAAGGCTGTCTTTCCACCTTGCTTATAGTTTCCTTCATTGTACAAAAGCTTTTAAGTTTGAGTGGGTCCCATTTGTTTATTTTTGCTTTTATTTCCACTACTCTGACAGGTGAGTCGTGGAAGATCTTGCTGTGGTTTATGTCGGAGAGTGTTTTGCCTATGTTCTCCTCTAGGAGTTTTATGGTTTCTGGTCTTACGTCTAGATCTTTAAGTTTATTTCTGTGTATGGTGTTAGAAAGTGTTCTAGTTTCATTCTTTTACAAGTGGTTGACCAGTTTCCCAGCACCACTTGTTAAAGAGATTATCTTTACTCCATTGTATATTCTTGCCTCCTGTGTCAAAGATAAGGTGTCCATAGGTGCATGGATTTATCTCTGGACTTTCTATTTTGTTCCATTGATTTATATTTTTGTCTTTGTGCCAGTACCATACTATCTTGACGACTAGAGCTTTGTAGTAGAGACTGAAGTCAGGCAGGTTGATTCCTTCAGTTCTATTCTTCTTTCACAAGATTGCTTTGGCTATTTGAGGATTTTGGATTTCCATACAAATTGTGAAATTATTTGTTCTAGTTCTCTTTTAAAAAAAAATAGCGTTGGTAGCTTGACAGGGATTGCATTGAAAGTATAGATTGCCTTGGGCGGTATACTCATTTTCACTATATTGATTCTTCCGATCCATGAACATGGTATATTTCTCAATCTATTACTGTCATTTTTTATTTTTTATCAATGTTTTACAGTTTTCTATATATGGTTTTTTTTTTTCTTCTTTAGGTAGATAGATTCCTCAGTATTTTATTCTTTTCGTTACAATGGTGAATGGAGTTGTTTCCTAAATTTCTTTTTCTGTTTTCTCATTGTTAGTTTATAGGAATGCAAAGGATTTCTCTGTGTTAATTTTATATCCTTCAACTTTACTATATTTATTGATTAGCTCTAGTAATTTTCTGGTGGATTCTTTAGGGTTTTCTATGTAGAGGATCTTGTCATCTGCAAACAGTGAGAGGTTTACTTCTTCTTTTCCAATCTGGATTCCTTTTATTTCTTTTTCTGCCCTGATTGCTGTGGCCAAAACTTCCAAAACTATGTTGAATAGTAGTGGTGAATGGGCACCCTTGTTGTGTTCCTGACTGTAGGAGAAATGCTTTCAATTTTTCACCATTGAGGATATGGGTTTATCATACATGGCTTTTATTATGTTGAGGTATGTTCCTTCTATTCCTGCTTTCTGGAGGGTTTTTGTCATAAATGGATGTTGAATTTTGTCAAAGGCTTACTCTGCATCTATTGAGATAATCATATGGTTTTTATCTTTTGTTAATGTGGGATATCACATTGATTGATTTGTGGATATTAAAGAATCTTTGCATCCCTGGGACAAAGCCCACTTGGTCATGGTGTATGACCTTTCTAATATGTTGTTGGATTCTGTTTGCGAGGATTTTGTTAAGGATTTTTGCATCTGTTTTCATCAGTGCTATTGGCCTGTAGTTTTCTTTTTTGTGGTATCTTTGTCTGGTTTTGGTATTAGGGTGATGATGGCCTCATAGAATGAGTTTGGAAGCTTACATTCTTCTGCTTGAGTAGGATAGGTGTTAGCTCCTCTCTAAATATTTGGTAGAATTCAGTTGTGAAGCTGTCTGGTCCTGGGCTTTTGTTTGTTGGAAGATTTCTGATTACAGTTTCAATTTCCATGCTTGTGATGGGTCTGTTAAGATCTTCTATTTCTTCCTGGTTCAACTTTGGAAAGTTATACTTTTCTAAGAATTCATTCATTTCTTCCAAGTTGTCCATTTTATTTGCATATAGTTGCTGATAGTAGTCTCTTATGATTCTTTGTATTTCTGTGTTGTCTGTTGTGATTTCTCCATTTTTCAGTTCTGATTTTGTTGATATGATTCTTCTATCTTTTCTTTTTAATAAGTTTGGCTAATGGTTTGTCTATTTTATTTATCTTCTCAAAGAACCAGATTTTAGCATTGTTGATTTTTGCTATGGTTTCCTTTGTTTCTTTTATATTTAAAGAAAGAAAAGAAAGTAAAGTTGCTCAGTTGTGTCCGACTCTTTGTGACCCCATGGACTGTAGCCCACCAGACTCCTCCATCCATGTGATTCTCCAGGCAAGAATACTGAAGTGGATTTCTTCCTTCTCCAGGGGATCTTCCAGATTTCCCGCCCTAATTTTTATGATTTATTTCCTTCTATTAACCCTAGGGCTCTTCATTTCTTCTTTTACTAGTTGCTTTAGGTGTAGAGTTAGGCTATTTCTTTGATTTTTCTCTTGTTTCTTGAGGTAAGCTTGTAATGCTATGAACCTTCCCTTTAGCATGGCTTTTAATGTATTCCATAGATTTTGGGTTATTTTGTTTTCATTTTCATTCGTTTCTATGCATATTTTGATTTCTTTTTTTAATTTCTTCTGTGATTTGTTGGTTATCCAGGAATGTGTTGTTTAGCCTCTATATGTTTGGATTTTTAATAGTTTTTTTTTTCCCCTGTAGTTGACGTCTAATCTTATTGCATAGTGATCAGAAAAGATGCTTGAGATGATTTCAATTTTTTCGAATTTACCAAGGCTAGATTTATGGCCCAGGATGTAATCTGTCCTGAAGAAGGTTCCATGTGCACTTGAGAAAAAGTTGAAATTCATTGTTTTCGGTTGAAATGTCCTATAGATATCAATTAGGTCTAACTGGTTCATTGTATCATTTAAAGTTTGTGTTTCCTTGCTTATTTTCTGTTTAGCTGATCTATCCATAGGTGTGAGTGGGGTATTAAAGTCTCCCACTATTATTGTGTTACTGTTAATTTCCCCTTTCATACTTGTTAGCATTTGCCTTACATATTGTGGTGCTCCTATGTTGGGTGCATATATATTTATAATTGTTATATCTTCTTCTTGGATTGATCCTTTGATCAGTATGCAGTGTCCTTCTTTGTCTCTGTTCATAGCCTTTATTTAAAAGTCTATTTTATTTGATATGAACATTGCTACTCCTTCTTTCTTTTGGTCTCCATTTGCATGAAATATCTTTTTCCAGACCTTCAGTTTCAGTCTGTATGTGTCCCTAGGTTTGAGGTGGGTCTCTTGTAGACACCATATATAAGGGTCTTGTCTTCGTATCCATTCAGCCAGTCTTTGTCTTTTGGTTGGAGCATTCAACACATTTACATTTAAGGTAATTATTGATAAGTATGATCCCATTGCCATTTACTTTGTTGTTTTGGGTTCGAGTTTATACACCCTTTCTGTGTTTCCCATCTAGAGAAGATCATTTAGCATTTGTTGAAGAGCTGGTTTGGTGGTGCTAAATTCTCTCAGCTTTTTCTCCTTCATATTTGAATGAGATCCTTGCTGGGTACAGTAATCTGGGTTGTAGGTTTTTCTCTTTCATCACTTTAAGTATGTCCTGCTATTCCCTTCTGGCATAGTTTCTATTGAAAGATCAGTTGTTATCCTTACAGGAACCCCCTTGTTTGTTATTTGTTTGTTTGTTTTTTTTTTCCTTGCTGCTTTTAATATTTGTTCTTTGTGTTTGATCTTCATTAAATTGATTAATATGTATCTTGGTGTGTTTCGCCTTGGGTTTATCCTGTTTGGGACTCGCTGGGTTTCTTGGACTCAGGTGGCTATTTTCTTCCTCATTTTAGGGAAGTTTTCAACTATTATCTCCTCAGGTATTCTTTCTTTTTGTCTTCTTCTTCTGGGATGCCTATGATTCGAATGTTGGGGCATTTGACATTGTCCCAGACATCTCTGAGGTTGTTCTCATTTCTTTTAATTCCTTTTTCCTCTCTGCTTCATTTATTTCCACCATTCTATCTTCCACCTCACTTATTCTAACTTCTGCCTCTGTTATTTTATTGTTGGTTCCCTCCAGAGTGCCTTGGCTCTCAGTTATTGCCTTATTCATTATTGATTGACTCTTTTTTATTTCTTCTAATTCCTTATTAAACATTTCTTGCATCTTCTCAATCCTTGTCTCCTGACTATTTATCTGCAACTCCATTTTGTTTTCAAGATTTTGGATCACTTTTACTATCTTCTGAATTCTTTTCAGGTAGACTCCCTATCTCCTCCTCTTTGGTTTGGTGGGCATTTATCATGTTCCTTTACCTGTAAATATTTCTCTACCTTTTTATCTGTTTAGATTGCTGTGTTTGGGGTGGCCTTTCTGTATGCTGAAATTTTGTGGTTTCTCTTTATTGTGAAGGTTCTTCCCTATGGGTGGAGTTGGACGAGTGGCTTGTCAAGGTTTCCTGGTTAGTAAGGCTTGCATCTGTGTTCTGGTGGGTGGAGCTGTTGCTCTTCTCTCTGGAGTGCAATGAAGTATCCAGTAGTGAGTTTTGAGGTGTCTGTGGGTTTCGTGTGACTTTTGGCCGCCTGTATTTTAATGCTCAGGGTTATGTTCCTGTGTTGTTGGAGAATTAGCTTGGTATGTCTTTCTCTGAAACTTGTTGGCTCTTGGGTGGAGCTTGGTTTCAGTGTAGGTATGGAGGCTTTTTATGAGTTCTTGTCTATTAATGTTCCCTGGATTCAGAAGTTTTCTGGTGTTCTCGAGTTTTGGATTTAAGCTTCCTGCCTCTGGATTTCAGTCTTATTCTTACAGTAGCCTCAAGACTTCTTCATCCATACAGCATCAATGATAAAACATCTAGGTTAATGGTGAAAAGATTCTCCACAGTGAGGGACACCCATAGAGGTTCACAGAGTTACATGGAGAAGAGAAGAGGGAAGAGGGAGATAGAGGTGACCAAGAGAAGAGGGGGAATCAAAAGAGGAGAGAGCAATCTAGCCAGTAATCAATTCCCTATGTGCTCTCCACAGTCTGGAACACTCAGAGAGGTTTACAGAGTTACATAGAGAAGAGAAGAGGGAGGGACGAGATAGAGATGACCAGGAGGAGAAGAGGGAGAGTCAAAAGGAGAGAGACAGATCTAGTCAATGATCAGTTCCATAAGTGTTCTCCACAGCCCGGAATACCCAGAGAGATTCACAGAGTTGGGTAGAGAAGAGAAAGATGAAGGAGGAAATAGAGGTGACCTGGGGGAGAAAAAAGAGAGTTAAAAGGGGGAGAGAGCAATCAAGTCAGTAATCACACTCCTAAGTAATAATGGGTACTGAGGATTGGATTCTTAAAGGTATAAAATTGACAACAAATACCAAAGAGCAAAGATTAAAAATCTAGAGTAGAGGTTAGAATCTCAAAAATACAATATTTTTTTAATTCAGAAAAATTATAAATATATATATTTGAAATTTGTTTTAGAAATAGGGTCTCTTTTTTGCAAGGTAATAGTAGGTTATAAAAATGAAAATTAAAGGAGTAATAAAGAGCTTAAAAATTAGAAAAACATTTAAAAAATGATAATAGTAAAATATATCTAGGAATTTCTCTGGAGCTGTTGAGGGCAGTGTGGTGTCAATTCAGTTTCAGATAGTTCCTTGTTCTAGCTTATACTTCTTCTCAAGGTCTATAGGCCCCTTCCAATGTAGTCAGTGCTAACTACAGGGTTTTAATCTGTTGCACTTATCACTTCCAAAGAGTTTCCCTCTTTGTTTATTTTGGCTTCCTCTGTTTGCAAGTTTCTTTGGTGTCTATTTTCTGCCCTGACACAAGGAGGTGAAAGTGGTCATTTATTTAGGCTCGCTTGTTCAGTTGTGCTGTGGGGAGAAAGAAACACTGCAAACAAATATCACTGGCATGTGTGGGTAATGCTTGCAGTGTCTGGGCCACACTGGGTTTGCCCCCACTCACAGCGTGTGTGCTTTCTGTGTCTACACTGCTCAGGCTCCAGGTTGCTCTGCAGGGGAACTGTCTAAAGCTGGGCCTGGGTTGCATGCACTTCCCAGGTCCAAGCCACTCTGGTTCAGGTTCTTGGGTACTCCACAAAGACACAGACTCAGTTTCGACTGTGTTTTGTGCCCTTTCTAGGTCTGAGCAGCTCAGGCGACCAGGTTCTTGGTGAGCACACTCTCCTAGTTGGGCGATGTGTCTTATCACTGCCCCTGTCCCAGCCGCTCAGTTTTCTGGGTGTGCAGCAGTAATGTTGTCTCAGGTGTGCTGTGTGTCTCCTCTGGGGAGCTGATCTCTGGCTGTGACCCTCTTGCAAGATGTCAACCTGCCAGGATCCCAGGAAGACTTGGTTAGCAACTGGGAACCTGCTCACAGTTTGGCGGAAGTTGCCATCTCTGGGGCCGAGTTTGCCCCTTGCGTTCCAGCTTTGACTGTCACCTGCCTGCCATTCTGCCTCCCACGGGGGCTGGGCTGGTCCACAGTGGGCTAGCTCTCCTCTGGTATTCACTCAGTCCTTTGTTCTGTGAGCAGGCTGGCAGTGCCTTAGGTTAGAGCTTTTTGTAGGAAAGTTCTCTCTCTTTCTCTCTCTCTCTCTCTCTCTCTCTCTCTCTCTCTCTCTCTCTCTTCTTTTTTTCTCTCTCTGGCTATCCCACAGTTTGAGTTGCTATCTCACATTAGCTCCCTCAGATTTCTCTCAGGGCATTCAGGCCCAGTGGTTACCCTAAGTATGCAGCCCACGCCTCCCTGTTCAGCTCCCACTCACTGGTTGCAGATGAGAGCATCTGGGCTACTTCTCCACAGGGAGTTGCAGTTAGGCACATAGTTGTGGGGTGTTTTTTTTTTTTTTCCTCCCAGTTATGTTGCCCTTTGAGATTCCAAAGCTCCCCACTGGTGAGAGTGTTTCCTGCTATTTGGAAACTTCTTCTCCTTCACCACTCCCTCCCAGGATGGGTCTCTGTCTCTAACTCTCTTGTCTCTCTTTTTATCTTTTATATTTTGTCCTACTTCCTTTTGAAGAGAATAGGCTGCCTTTCTGGGTACCTGATGTCTTCCATCAGTGTTCAGAAGTTGTTTTCTGGAATTTGCTCAGCATTCAAATGATCTTTTGATGAATTTGTGGGGGATAAAGTAGTCTTCCCATCCTATTCCTCCACCATCTTAAGACACCCCCTCTCCAATTGTTAATGTTTAAAAAGTAAGTGGAGTAACTTGGCACCAGTGACTTTTATTCTCCTCACTTTAAATAAGGAGCATTGGGCTGAGATGGTCTTTTTTTTTTTTAATTTATTTTTTATTTTACTTTACAATTCTGTATTGGTTTTGCCATACATTGACATGAATCCACCATGGGTGTACATGCATTCCCAAACATGAACCCCCCTCCTACTCCCCTCCCCACAGCGTCTCTCTGGGTCATCCCCGCGTACCAGCCTCAAGCGTGCCATATCCTGCATTGGACATAGACTGACAGGGAGAGGGTGAGATGATTTGAGATGATCTTGAAAAACTCTGCTCATTCTCAAAGTCAATAATGCCATTTCCAATGAAGATTTCCTGATAATTGTCATTGATCCTGAAGCAATATATTATTTTACAAGTAAGCTATACCTTGAAATTTGGAGAAGGAAATGGCAATCCACTCCGGTATTCTTGCCTAGAGAATCCTATGGACAGAGGAGACTGGCAAGCCATGGTCCATGGGGTCACAGAGAGTCAGGCACAACTGAAGCAACTAAGCATGCAGTATGCCTTGAAAAGAAGCAGGAAATAAAACATCAATCAAGTGGCCTTTTCTGTATATTCATTCATTTTATAGATATTTATTGAGTCTCAACTTTATTTAGGTCAGGCATTATGCTCTGCTGAAGGTAAACTGATGAACAAAACTACTATAGTTAGTAACTCTTATTGGTGAACTAAGGCTCAAATCAAAAGCATTTGCTAAAATTGTACTACAATTTATTATTTCTTTTAGAAGTACAATACATAAAAAATGATCAAGCATCTCAAGAATTTGGCTATGAGTGCCAAATTCTTATTCAATAGATGATGGTAGAAAAAAGCACTGGATAGAGAAATGGAACTATGTTGGCCTTAGGACAATTTATTTATTTGGCCATAGGATGTATTTAAGGAGTCTAAACAGGTATTTTTGGCTCACAAGTATCTCAAACTGCCTCTTTGTTGCATACCACAAGCTAGTTGGTAAAAATACTTTCAACAGTATCCTCACTTTCACTACATAAAAGGGAAATTCAGTGTCCCATTAGATACTCAGATAATTGGCAAACCCAGTGACATTTCATACTGCTTGCAAATTAAAAAAAAAAAAAAAAAGCCTAAAAACAATGATGACCTCTCAGAGGTTGGTTACATCACCAAAAGAAGCCAATAATTCTATCTCAATTAGATCAATTAGAAACAGGAAAATTCCTCACAAACAGAAATTTGGCTGTTTGCACACAAGTAATGAAATGTTACTAAGTGTAAATGTTAGCCGCAACTTAACTTATTCTAAATCCAAGGCTACCTTCTTATCTAGCACGACCTAAGTGAGGTGTCACACCCCAGATAGGATTTTTAGTAAGTTACTCAATGTGTGACAACAGATAAAATCTGATTATTTGGAGTCTGCATTTACAAATTTTTAGAATTCTCTAACATAAAGAATTGTACTATATGTAGAAATCTACCCAATACATCTCAACTTCCAAAAACATCTCTGATCTCTGAATAAAACATTAAAAAAAAAAGGCTTATATATTCTGCCTTCTTATGCCATAATTGGCTACATCAATATCTAGAAGGAAATAAGCATTTTAGTTACAGGCTAATTGCCATAATGTCATTTTTCACACTAAAATTTTAATAGAAAACATCAAAAACCAAAGAGTAAGGGATAGACAAGACAAAAAGAAGCACAAAGAGAAGAGAAAATCCACTTTCAGTTATAAGAAGTAGTTGCTTAAGAAGAAATCTGATAATTGGATTTAATAGCTTTGATTATTTGAATCATCTATAGAATTAAACAGCACACATTCTAACAGTAGAAATGAATCAACAACAGTAGAGTAGACAATTATTCACTAGATTCCTATCATACTAATTCATCATTTATGTGCCAGACGTCACTGTAGGCACTGCAGTGCTGTAGGTACAAAGATGACCAAAGCAAGGTCCCTACACTGAGAATGCTTACACTGAAGCTGGAAACTCAGAAACATGAATAAATAATTACAAGATAATTTCATGGGTTCAGAAACAGAGATATTACAAAATATATCAGGAACCCAGAAGGTATGACTGAATATAATCAAAGCAATCAGATATACTTCACAGAGAAAACAGACATTTAAATTGAAAAGGCATTGCATTTCCCCAGGAATAGAGAAAAGGTAATGCTCAGTAGGAAGGAATCCACCTGCCAATGCAAGAGATTCCATCACTCGGTTAGGAAGATCCCCTGGAAAAGGAAATGGCAACCCACTCCAGTACTCTTGCCTGGGAAATCCCATGGACAGAGCCTGGTGGGCTACACTCCATAGCGTCACAAGAGTCAGACATGATAGTGACTAAACAACAAAGAGTATTCCAGATAGAAACAAGTGCCAAAAGAAGGAGATCTGAAAAAGCTCAGAAGACATATATTAGTTCTATCAGATAAGTATCAAGCAGAAAGCAAATGTAGAATTATAGTGGCACAGTAATTCAAGATGAAGTGGTAAAGATTGGAGACAGTGGGAAAATGGATTCTTTGTATTGCATTATTTCAGCTGTCTTTGCTCTTGAAATATCTCTATTAGAGCATGGGCAATGGTTATTATTTACCAGTATATTCCCAATGATACAAAAAAGGATCAAAAGATTATTGTCAAATAAATGAGAGTCTGAATGAGTTTTTATGTGTTCAAGGGAGGAGCTTACAGTAGGACCTGGAGTTTCTGAAGGTAAGCTCTCAGTTACCTGAGAAATTTTGTTATCCAGAATATTTCCTCCACCAAAGATGATGGGAAGTCTGGTAGTTCTATGGTTTGTTGTATAAGCTGAAAAAGACATGAGTTTCATTTGTATATATTAAAGTAACAATGCATAAGATTAAATGGAACAAAGCAGACACTCATATTATTACAGCAATTAATTATATACTACAGCATATAAATTATATAAATTGCCAACATCAGTTGGATCATTGAAAAAGCAAGAGAGTTCCAGAAAAACATCTACTTCTGCTTTATTGACTATGCCAAAGCCTTTGACTGTGTAGATCACAACAAACTCTGGAAAATTCTTAAAGAGATGAGACCACCTGACCTGCCTCTTGAGAAATCTGTATGCAGATCAGGAAGTGACAGCTAGAACTGGACATGAAACAATAGACTGGTTCCAAATCAGGAAAGGAGTACATCAAGGCTGTAAATTGTCACCCTGCTTCTTTAGCTTATATGCAAAGTACTTCATGAGAAACACTGGGCTGGATGAAGCACAAGCTGGAATCAAGATTGCAGGAAGAAATATCAATAACCTCAGATATGCAGATGACACCACCCTTATGGCAGAAAGCAAAGAATTAAAGAGCCTCTTGATAAAAGTGAAAGTGGAGAGTGAAAAAGTTGGCTTAAATCTCAGCATTCAGTAAACAAAGATCATGGCATCTGACCCACCACTTCAAAGCAAATAAATGGAGAAAGAGTGGAAACAGTGGAAACAGTGACGGACTTTATTTTTGGGGAGGAGGTGCCTCCAAAATCACAGCAGATGTTGACTTCAGCCATGAAATTAAAAGATGCTTGCTCCTTAGAAGAAAAGTTATGACCAACCTAAACAGCATATTAAAAAGCAGAGACATTAATTTGCCAACAAAGGTCTGTCTAGTCAAATCTATGGTTTTTACGGTAGTCATGTATGGACGTGAGAGTTGGACTATAAAGAAAGCTGAGCATTGAAGAATTGATGCTTTTGAACTGTGGTGTTGGAGAAGACTCTTGAGAGTCCCTTGGACTGCAAGGAGATCCAACCAGTCCGTCTTAAAGGAGATTAGCCCTGGGTGTTCACTGAAGGACTGATATTGAAACTGAAACTCCAATACTTTGGCCACCTGATGCAAAGAGCTGACTTATTTGAAAAGACCCTGATACTGGGAAATATTGAAGGCAGGAGGAGAAGGGGATGACAGAGGATGAGATGATTGGATGGCATCACCGACTCAATGGACATGAGTTTGACTAAACTCCGGGAGTTGGTGATAAACAGGGAGGCCTGGCATGCTGCAGTCCATAGGGTCGCAAAGAATCGGACACGACTGAGCAACTGGAGTGAACTGATAAATTATATCAGCAATTTCTCACACTGTAGTACTGGAAGAGTTTGCCACTTTTGCTTCATTATAAAGCTCCTTTTGCAGCTTTACATAGTCAGAAGATTTGCTGTCAGATGCTGCAGAAAGGTAAGAAAAATTTAAAGGACATTAGGTTACATCTAAAAAAGGGAGAATTTTACTTAATCTTACTTTTAATAAATTGATTTGAACGTACAAGTCCCGTTACAATGCATGGGTTTTGTTGTTTTCATAAAAAATGGAAATGCTTTTACAGTCAAACTAATATAAACATAATTTTGAGAGTTAGAAAGGAGTTTCTAATTGTCTTTTATCCACTGCTGCCATGGTAGTAGCCATTTCTAAATGTCTTATAAATTTTTAAAAGATAAATTGAAAAATAAAACAAAGAATACATTTTTAAAAAAGAAAAATATAATTTTTGGCTTAAAATAATTGCAAATTCTAGAATTAGAGTGTGATCAGCTAATTTCGTTTTAGTTGATGCTGTAGGAACATTTATTCAAATAGTTTCTTTTATTGTCAGAAACATTCAAAACCTCAGTTTAAAAGTAGATGAAAATATCTACTTTATAGTTTCAGAAATATAAAATAATTTCGTTTTACTAGCCTAAAATGGAAAACAGCTGCTTAGAAGTATCACTATGGTTTAGAGAAAAGCAAATAATATTTCTCTTTAAATAGTAAGGGGAAGATAACTTTATAGTTTAGTTCAGAGGAATTTTACATCTATTCTTCAAATGTTTAAAAGGCAGTGCAATTAACAAAAAAAGAAGAAGCAAAGCATTCACAATGCCTTTGAGGACACTTTTTCAAATCTTGTAAATCTTGTAAATACATATAAATGTCCTTTATAAATTCTAGAATATATTAAATAGTTCAGTGATAAAATGTACTAGTGAACCAATGAAGTCTCTCAGTAGTGTCTGACTCTTTGCCATCCCATGGAGTGTAGCTTACCAGGCTCTTTCATCCATGGAATTTTCCAGACAAGAGTACTGGAATGTGTTGCCATTTCCTTCTCCAGGAGATCTTCCTGACCCAGGGATCGAACTCAGGTCTCTTGCATTGCAGGCAGATGCTTTACCGTCTGCGCCACCAGGGAAGCCCAAACTACATGCCAGTAAACGAAGTGATAGATTTTTTTGATCACTTTGATTCAGTCAGAAAGGTAAAGGAAAAAATTCACTTCTAATTCTCCCCTTAAGATTAATTATGTAATCATTCAATACTCCCTTCCTGATTTTCTGGGTTTCCTCTGAGTTTATATACAAGCAATGCCAAGTTTAAGATCAGATCATCGTGGCAGGAAATTAAAGTGATCTTATTCTTACAAAAAAAAAAAAAAGAGAGAGAGAGAGAAAGAAAGAAAGAAAGAAAAGTAATAGAGATTCACATAATCCCTGACAAATGGAAGAAAAATCAGGATTAGACACAGGGAATTTATTTTCTGTTTTTCAAGGTTTTTTCAAGGTCACATACCAAATTATTGTTACATACTTCCAAAGCCTAGGCTTAAATTGTATCTGTACTTGCCCTAAGACGTTCCCCTTAAAATCATAAGACGTATACTGGAATATATATTTGAATTCTATTTTTATAATTAGTGTTTTTTTAATTGTTATCACAAGGTAAATGTAAAAGTAAAATTGTCTGTCTAATATAAAAATACAAATAATTTGCTAACAAATGAGAAACAAACTTATCTGCCTACCCCAACCCATCATTTTTCTTTCTTTTTTTTTTTAACTTTTTATTGGAGTATAGCTGATTAACAATATTGTGATAGTTTCAGATGAGCAATAAAGGGAACTAGCCATTCATATATACATATATTCATTCTCCCCAAACTCTCCTCCCCTCCAGGCTGCCATACAACATTGAGCAGAGTTCCATGTTATATACAGTAGGTCCTTGTTTGTTATGTTTTGAATATAGCTGTATACATATCCATCCCAAACTTCCTGACTATCCCTTCTTGTGCCAATCATAAGTTCTCTGTCTGTTACAAAACAGAATCTCTTTCTGTTCTGTAAGTTCATTTGTATCATTTTATTTTAGATTCCACATATAAGGGATATCACATGGCATTTCTCCTTCTCTGTCTGATTTATTTCACTTAGTATGACGATCTGTATGGACCATGACAATATGGTCCATCCATGCTGCTGCAAATGGCGTTATTCCATTTTTAATGGTTGAGTAATATTCCACTGTATAAATATACCACATCTTCTTTATCTATTCCTCCATCTATTAACATTTAGATTTCTTCCGTGTCTTGACTATTGCAAACAGTACTTCAATGAACGTTGGAGTACCTGAATCCTTTTGGATGTTATTTTTCTCCCCTTTTTCTTTCTTATACAAGTATACAACACTCATCCATTTGTTCATTTATTCAACAAGCATTTATCCAATACCTACTAATTTCCAAGCACTGTTTAGAAATTTAAATTGATTTTGATTCAGGGATGAGGACAAGGTGGCATAATAAGAAGAGCCTTGACTCACCTCCTCCCACAAACACATCAAAATTACAACTACATATAGAGAAACTATCTCTGAGACCAATCTGAAGCCTAACAGAAAGATTTTCACAACTAAAAAGAAAACAAAAAAAAAAGCCACATTGAGATGGATCGGAGGGACAGAGACATGGCCTGGTCAGAATCCACACTCCATCACTACAACTCATAGCTGGGAGGAATATCATATGCTTGGCAGTCCTCCTTGATGAATGAGGTGTGCAAACACCACACTGGGCTCTCCAGTCTGGGAACCTGCTTTGGGAACATGAGCCCCCATAATCTCTGATTTTGAAAACCAGCAGGGCTTATTCCCTGGAGAGCCAGAAGGCTATAGGAAACTGAGAATCTTCACTTACAGGGTGCACATTTAAAAACTTACTCTCTCCCAAGTCCCAGCACAGATATAATAGTTTGAAAAACATGTCAGTCATGAAGGAGATTAGTTGACTAACTTTAGGGCATATGTCTGTATGGCAGAGATCTTTTTGAACTTTCTCTGGATACAGAGGAACTGGTAGATACCAGGTTGGGGCACGGAGGTTGAGGGGAGATTTTCCTCACCCTTTACCTTGCTGGCCCAGCACTGTCAGATGCCATTTCCAATTCTCCCCATCTAATTAAATACCATTCACTTCACCTTGAACTCACCTACAAACCAGATCCAACCAGCAATCCTCCAAAGCAGATCCAGTGGGCTCCCTCAGCAGGCACTGGAGTCCCTCCAAAGTGGTTCCCCACTCCACTAGTCCTTTCAGGCACCCATGGATGCCACCAATGCCCTCAAAGTGGCTCCACAGAAGGGGCCAAACTTGCACATGAGCATTTTCATAACAGTTACTGCTGGGCCTTAGAGCCAGACTCACCAAAGGCAGCTCCACAAACTAACCCTCACAAAGTAAGCCACAACAGAAGGGGAAACTGAGCCAACACACAGGATCCTCCTGGAGGATCTGGATCTAGTGAATAGGGAGACCATTCTACTGAACTCCAAAGGCTATCTTCTATGTAAGGCTACTCTTTCAAAACAGGGAGATGTAGCCAAATGTATAGAAACAGACAGAGTTAGGTAAAATGAAGAAACAAAAGAATATGTTCCCCAAATGAAGGAACAAGACAGAACTTCAAAAAAAAGAACTAAGAAAAATGTAGATAAGCAATTTCCAGTTAAGAATTCAAAGTAATTATAAAGATGCTCACTGGACTCAGAGGAAGAATGAAGAAACACAGTGTGGACTGTTTTTACAAAGAGAACTATGTACAAAGCAATTATTGATGAGAAAGACCCAAAGACTATCAGAAAAGATCAATTAAAGATATAAAGAAGAAATCACAACGAGACCAGTAAAAGGGGTGGAGACACAATATAGTCAAGTCCCATATCTTCAGTGGGTAATCCACAAACAAGAGGATAGTTACACTTTTGGCAGCAATTTTGGGAAGCTTCATCTCCCACATGAACACTGATCCTGGCAAATGTCATTTTGGAACTCTCCTTCTAGCTTATTTGTTCCAGGACCTGGCCTTGCCCACCAGTCCATTGACAGCAATACTGGGATACCTCAGCCAAAGCAGCTATCCAGGCAGGGACATAGACCAACCTATTAGCAGGCTGGCTGGGTCCTCTGAGCCTCCAGCTACCCTGGGACCTGAAACTGCCCACGAGAAATCCCAGGACCCAGACCCATTCACTGGTGTGCTGTCACTAGCCCCAGCATTCCTGGACCTCTGGAGCCTACGACCCCAGGACTTAACTCAACCCACTAGTGGGTGAACATTAACTCTGCTGCTGCTGCCGCTGCTAAGTTGCTTCAGTCGTGTCCGATTCTGTGCGACCCCATAGACAGCAGCCCACCAGGCTCCCCTGTCCCTGGGATTCTCCAGGCAAGAACACTGGAGTGGGTTGCCACTTCCTTCTCCAATGCATGAAGGTGAAAAGAGAAAGTGAAGTCGCTCAGTCGTGTCCAACTCTTAGCGACCCCATGGACTGCAGCCTACCAGACTCCTCCATCCATAGGATTTTAAAGGCAAGAGTTACTGGAGTGTGGTGCCATTGCCTTCTCCAGAACATTAACTCTAGTACCTGCCTAACCCACTGCTGGGCAGGCATCAGCCTCAAGGCCTCTGGGTCCTGGCTCTGACCACCAGCAGGCTGATATCAACTCCAAGACATCCAAAGCCCTACGGCCAGAGACTCTAGGACTTCATAAGACTGCTCTGCCTGCCAGCAATCACCTCTAGCCCCAGAACTACCTAGGCAACACACGTCTGGGACCACTGGAGCCTGAGGAGACATAAGGACTCAGCTATCAGCAGATCAACACCAGTTTAGGGACACCATGCACACCACAGCCAGTTGTGTCAAGAATTGTCCATGTCCACCAGTGGGCAGATACCTGTCCAAGATCCCCAGGCCCCTTAGCCAGAGACTCTGGGACAAAACTCCATCCATCAGCAGGCCAGCACTATCCCTAAAACCATGTGGCTCCAGCCCTGGAAGTCAGTAGGTCAAGAGCAGTTTTAAGACATCTTGGGCTCCTCAACCACCCACCGCAGGACACAGTCCCACTCACCCTTGAGCCAGTGCCAACTTTGAGACATCCTAGATCCAACAGTCACTCATTTCAGGAGCCAACCTTTCCCACAAAGAGGCCAAAATTAGATGAGGGACATTTAGTCCCACAACCACTCACCCCAGGCCTTGAATCCACCCACCAGTGTGCCCACTAGCCCTGAGAGTCTCCCCCAACCAGCCAGCCAATTCATGACCAGGCCCCACTCATCAGTAGCTGGCAGCTTCTAAACAAGTCCAGGTCCTGAAAACCAACTGGAATAGGTGCCACCCATGCTTACCAGATCATCCACATTAGTTAACCCACAAAAGAAGAGCTCATGCAGCCCAGAGAAGGGAGTGTACTGCTGGGATGCATAGGACATCTCTCACAAAAGATCACTTCTCAAAGATTGAGAAATGCAACCAACCTACCAAATACATACAAATAGAAACATACTTAAGAAAAACGAGGTGACAAAGGGATGCATTTCTAAAGAATGAACAAGATAAAACCTGAGGAGAACCTAGTGTAATGGAGATAAGCAATATACCGAATAAAGATTTTAGGTAATGATTATAAGAATGCTCAAATAATTCAGGGTAAGAATGGTTGAACACAGTGAAAATTTTAAAAAAGAATTCAGTTCAGTTCAGTTCAGTCGCTCAGTCGTGTCCAACTCTTTGTGACCCCATGAATCGCAGCACGCCAGGCCTCCCTGTTCATCACCATCTCCCGGAGTTCACTCATCGAGTCCGTGATGCCATCCAGCCATCTCATCCTCGGTCGTCCCTTCCTCCTCCTGCCCCCAATCCCTCCCAGCATCAAAGTCTTTTCCAATGAGTCAACTCTTCGCATGAGGTGGCCAAAGTACTGGAGTTTCAGCTTCAGCATCATTCCTTCCAAAGAAATCCCAGGGTTGATCTCCTTCAGAATGGACTGGTTGGATCTCCTTGCAGTCCAAGGGACTCTCAAGAGTCTTCTCCAACACCACAGTTCAAAAGCATCAATTCTTCGGCACTCAGCCTTCTTAACAGTCCAACTCTCACATCCACACATGACCACAGGAAAAACCATAGCCTTGACTAGACGGACCTTAGTCGGCAAAGCAACGTCTCTGCTTTTGAATATGCTATCTCGGTTGGTCATAACCTTTCTTTCAAGGAGTAAGCGTCTTTTAATTTCATGGCTGCAATCACCATCTGCAGTGATTTTGGAGCCCAAAAAAATAAAGCCTGACACTGTTTCCACTGTTCCCCCGTCTATTTCCCATGAATTGATGGGACTGGATGCCATGATCTTCATTTTCTGAATATTGAGCTTTAAGCCAACTTTTTCGCTCTCCTCTTTCACTTTCATCAAGAGGCTTTTTAGCTCCTCTTCACTTTCTGCCATAAGGGTGGTGTCATCTGCATATCTGAGGTGATTGATATTTTTCCCGGCAATCTTGATTCCAGCCTGTGCTTCTTCCAGTCCAGCGTTTCTCATGATGTACTCTGCATATAAGTTAAATATGCAGAGTGACAATATACAGCCTTGACGTACTTCTTTTCCTATTTGGAACCAGTCTGTTGTTCCATGTCCAGTTCTAACTGTTGCTTCCTGACCTGCATACAGATTTCTCAAGAGGCAGGTCAGGTGGTCTGATATTCCCATCTCTTTCAGAATTTTCCACAGTTTATTGTGATCCACACAGTCAAAGGCTTTGGCATAGTCAACAAAGCAGAAATAGATGTGTTTCTGGAACTCTCTTGCTTTTTCCATGATCCAACGGACGTTGGCAATTTGATCTCTGGTTCCTCTGCCTTTTCTAAAAACAGCTTGAACATCAGGGAGTTCACGGTTCATGTATTGCTGAAGCCTGGCTTGGAGAATTTTGAGCATTACTTTACTAGCATGTGAGATGAGTGCAATTGTGTGGTAGTTTGAGCATTCTTTGGCATTCCCTCTCTTTGGGATTGGAATGAAAACTGACCTTTTCCAGTCCTGTGGCCACTGCTGAGTTTCCCAGATTTGCTGGCATATTGAGTGCAGCACTTTCACAGCATCATCTTTCAGGATTTGAAATAGCTCCACTGGAATTCCATTACCTCCACTAGCTTTGTTCGTAGTAATGCTTTCTAAGGCCCACTTGACTTCACATTCCAAGATGTCTGGCTCTAGATGAGTGATCACATCATCATGATTATCTGGGTCGTGAAAATCTTTTTTATACAGTTCTTTTGTGTATTCTTGCCACCTCTTCTTAATATCTTCTACTTCTGTTAGGTACATACAATTTCTGTCCTTTATCAAGCCCATCTTTACATGAAATGTTATAAAATATAAAATGAAACCAGTCAGAGTGAAGAATATAATAACTGAAACAAAAATATATCAAAAATAATCTACAGTTAATTAGATCATGAGAAGAATGAGTCAGAAAGACAAAATAGTGGTTGTCACTGAAACTGAACAGAATTTTTTTTTTTAAATAAGCACAGTTAAAGAGACTCTAGGGCAACATTGGGCTTACTAATATTCACATTATAGGAGTCCCAGAAGAAGAGAGAAAGGGACAGGGAAAACATTTGAAGACACAATAGCTGGAAACTTCCCTAACCTAAGAAAGGAGACAAACATCCACGTACAGAAAGTACAGAAGGCCCCAAATACAATCAGCACAAAGAAGACTACATTAAAACACACTGAAATTAAAGCGGCAAAAATTAATTATAAAGAATATTACAAGAGGCAAGTGAAAAGTTACAAATTATGAACAAGGAGTTTCCATAAGTCTATCAGCTGACTTTTAAATAGAAACTCTGCAGGCCAAAAGAGAGTGGTGTAATATACTTAAAATGATGAAAGAGTAAAACATGCGACAAAAAATACTCTACTCGGTAAGGCTTTCATTCAGACTTGAAGTAGATATCAATGATTTTTTAATATAAATTTATTTATTTTAATTGAAGGTTAATTACTTTACAATATTGTATTGGTTAATGGTTTTACATCACAGTTTTGGATCACATGCTAGGGCACAAAATAAGCTTCATAAATTTAAGAAGTTTCAAAGTATATTAAACATATATTCTAACACAATGCTATGAGACTAGAATTCAATTACAAGAAAAAAACTGCAAAACACACACACACAACAAACTGGTGGAAGCTAAAAATATGCTACTATACAACAGATGCATCGCTGCGTCAATGAAAGAAGAAATAAAACACATCCAGAGACCAAATAATCCAAAACTTAAGGGACAAAGCAAAAGTAATGCTAAGAGGGAAACTTATAGTAATAAAGGCCTATCACAAAGAAAAATCTCAAATAAACTACCTAATCTTACACCTAAAGGAACTAGAAAAAAAGGAACCACTAAATACAAAAATAGTAAAAAATAAGAAATCACACATAAAGATCAGACTAGAAATAAAAGAGAAACAAACAAAAAGTACAATAGCAAAGATCAATGAAAATAGAAGGTAGTTCTTTGAAGAGATAAACAAGCTGATAAAACTTTAGTGAGATACATCAAGGAAAAAGATAGTGGGTCAAAAATCAATAAAATCACACATGGAAAAGAGGAACTTACATTTAACACCACAGAAATACAAAGGATCATAAGTGATTACCACAAGCAAATATACATCAATAAAATGTACAACCTAGAAGAAATGCACAAATTCCTAGAAATGTACAATCTCTCAAGACTAAACCAAGGAAAAATAGAAAATCTGAGAACACCAATTACCAGTAATTAAATTAAATCAGTAATTTTTCAAAAATTGTCGACTTCCTGCCCGGTTTGCCAGGAGTCTTCCTCAGCTGTTTGTGCTGCGGTTGTTGCTGGTTTCTTGGAGGGTGGCCTAGCATGCAGCACCCGGGGCCCAGCGATGGCTCAGACGCATCAGGACCAGACCCACAGCTTGCAGTCACCATGGGCTTCACGGGGTTCAGAAAAAAAGCTCGCATATTTGATTTGCAAGCAATGTTCGAACAAACTCGAAGAACAGCCGTGGGAAGAAGTCGGAAAGTACTGGTGGAACCAGTATTTGGAAGGCTGAGCGAGAGGTGGCTGTCAGAGTTGTGTACACCACTGATCGTTGACCCAGACAGTATAGGAAATTGAGCCATCCAGTGAATGGGCTGGTGCTGTTGAATCCCTGCATTCATGAGTTGTATCAGACATTTAATGAAGGCCTTAACTTCCAGACTGTCTGGTTTGATACCAGGTGGTTGGCAGTTCTAGCTACCACCTCAGGATCTTTGGAGCTGACTGTCTCCTCTACTGCTCTCTTTAGATCTGATTCAGATCATTCTTACACTAGAGAAGGGATAGATGTAAACTGATAGAGCAGAAGGCACTCGGAACCAGAGACAGGACTCCTGGAAGAATTTAAGTGAATGTTGCTCCAGTTTTAAAATGATAAATTATATAGCAGTAATATCTCATATTTGAGAAGTGAGCATGATTTTTGGTCTCTGGAAGAAAAATAGTTTTTGATTTGTGTGTGTGTGTGTGTGTGTGTGTGTGTGTGTGGTAAAAAGACAGGTATCTACATATAATGTGTATTGTTTAAAAAAGCTTCAACTATTACCTGAAATTTCAATTACATACAGAAGTTCAAGAATGAACTCCCATATTCCTATCACACAGATTTAACTATTGTAACAGTTCATCAGTTCAGCTCAGTTAAGTTCAGTTCAGTCGCTCAGTCGTGTCCGACTCTTTGCGACCCCGTGAATCGCAGCACCTCAGGCTTCCCTGTCCATCACCAACTCCCAGAGTTCACTCAGACTCACGTCCATCGAGTCAGTGATGTCATCCAGCTATCTCATCCTCAGTCATCCCCTTCTCCTCCTGCCCCCAATCCCTCCCAGCATCAAAGTCTTTTCTGATGAGTCAACTCTTCACATGAGGTGGCCAAAGTACTGGAGCTTCAGCTTCAACATCATTCCTTCCAAAGAAATCCCAGGGCTGATCTCCTTCAGAATGGACTGGTTGGATCTCCTTGCAGTCCAAGGGACTCTCAAGAGTCTTCTCCAACACCACAGTTCAAAAGCATCAATTCTTCGGCACTCAGCCTTCTTCACAGTCCAACTCTCACATCCATACACGACCACAGGAAAAACCATAGCCTTGACTAGACAGACCTTAGTCAGCAAAGTAATGTATCTGCTTTTGAATATGATATCTAGGTTGGTCATAACTTTTCTTCCAAGGAGTAAGCGTCTTTTAGTTTCATGGCTGCAATCACCATCTGCAGTGATTTTGGAGCCCAAAAAAATAAAGTCTGACACTGTTTCCAAAGTTTCCCCATCTATTTCCCATGAACTGATGGGACCGGATGCCATGATCTTCGTTTTCTGAATATTGAGATTTAAGCCAACCTTTTCACTCTCCACTTTCACTTTCATCAAGAGGCTTTTTAGTTCCTCTTCGCTTTCTGCCATAAGGGTGGTGTCATCTGCATATCTGAGGTTATTGATATTTCACCCGGCAATCTTGATTCCAGCTTGTGTTTCTTCCAGTCCAACGTTTCTAATGATGTACTCTGCATAGAAGTTAAATAAGCAGGGTGACAATATACAGCCTTGACATACTCCTTTTCCCATCTCTTTCAGAATTTTCCACAGTTTATTGGTATCCACACAGTCAAAGGCTTTGGCATAGTCAATAAAGCAGAAATAGATGTTTTTTCTTGAACTCTCTTGCTTTTTCCATGATCCAGCAGATGTTGGCAATTTGATCTCTGGTTCCCCTGCCTTTTCAAAAACCAGCTTGAACATCAGGAAGTTCACAGTTCATGTATTGCTGAAGCCTGGCTTGGAGAATTTTGACCATTACTTCACTAGCATGTGAGATGAGTGCAATTGTGCGGTAGTTTGAGCATTCTTTGGCATTGCTTTTCTTTGGGTTTGGAATGAAAACTGACCTTTTCCAGTCCTGTGGCCATTGCTGAGTTTTCCAAATTTGCTGGCATATTGAGTGCAGTACTTGCACAGCATCATCTTTCAGGATTTGAAATAGCTCAACTGGAATTCCATCATCTCCAGTAGCTTTGTTCGTAGTGATGCTTTCTAAGGCCCACTTGACTTCACATTCCAGAATGTCTGGCTCTAGATGAGTGATCACACCATCGTGATTATCCGGGTCATGAAGATCTTTTTTGTACAATTCTTCTGCGTATTCTTGCCACCATGGCCAGTGTTATTTCCATTTACTTCTCCTCTCAGATTGCTTTGACAAAAATCCTGGATATATTACTTCACCCATAAATATTTTTGTATGTCTTTAAGTGATAAGGATTTTAAAAAATCTTAACTGAAATACTATTACTACGCTTAAAAATATTAAATAATTTAGTATCATCAGACAACATGTAGAGACATGCTCTCTGTAGCATATGTACAAATGTACTATGCACTTCATCTTTGAATGTTTCAGTGAACCTTTATACTGTTCTAGTTTAGCTTTTTAGAGGAAGAGCTTTGAGCTTTTCACCTTTGAGTATGAAATTGGCTAATGGCTTGACAGCTATGGTCTTATTAAGTAGAGGTATATTCCCTCTATACTGACTTTATTGAGAGTTTTTATCATAAATGTCACAAGCTTTTTCTGCATCTGTTGAGCATGGGATACCAAAGCATGTGATACCAAATGCTTTGAATAGTTATTGTCTTATTCCCCTACCTAAGTTTTATAGTCCCCATTACCATGTCTCATAAGATAGGTTCTCAGTATTTATTTATGCACATTGAATTGAATTTAAAACTGCAATATTGTCTTAAAAAAATAAATCCTGCATCTTTGGAAAAAAAAAATTGCCAACAACCAAAAGTCCAGGAACACATGACTCCTCCAAACATTTAGAGAAGAGGTAATACTTCTCCTTCCCAAACTTTCCTAAAAAATTGCAGAGGAAGAAATGCTTCTGAACTCACTCAACAAAGTCGGCATCACCCTGATACTAACCAGGCAAAGATATCACATGAAAAAGGAAATTACAATATTCCTTATGAATATAGGTGCAAAACTTCTCAAAAACAAATGATGCAATGATACATTAAAAGTATTATACACTATAATGGTGTAGGTCTTCTCCCAAGGATTCGAAGATGGCTCAACATCCACAATTCAATCAAGTTGATACAACTATTAACAAAACAAAGGATAAAAATAATATGTTGAGCTCAACAGATGCAGAAAAAGCTTGTGACATTTATGATAAAAACTCTCAATAAAGTCAGTATAGAGGGAATATACCTCTACTTAATAAGACCATAGCTGTCAAGCCATTAGCCAATTTCATACTCAAAGGTGAAAAGCTCAAAGCTCTTCCTCTAAAATCAGGAACAAGTCAAGGATGCACACTCTCACTATTTTTATTTAACATAGTATGAGAAGTTCTACCACAATAGTCAGACAAGAAAAATAAAACAAATCCAAATAAGAAAGGAAAAGTAAAACTGTCACTGTTTGCCAATGGCATGATTACAAATAGAAAATCTAGAATACACCACCAAAAAACTCCTAGAACTCATCAAAGAATTGAGTAAAGTTGCAGGGCATGAAGTTAATATATGGAAATCTGTTACATTTCTATATACTAACAATGAACTATCAGAAAGAGAAATTAAGAAAACAATCCAACTTATAGGACAATGAATAAAATACCTAGAAACAAATCTAATAAGGTGATAAAGACCCATAATCTGACAACTTTAAAACACTGATGAAACAAATTGAAGACAGCACAAATAAACTGAAAGATATATGGTGTTCATGGATTGAAAGATTTAATGCTGTTAAAATGTTCATACTGCTCAAAGCAATCTACAGATTTAAAATAATCCCTATAAAAATGCCTAGTACTCACAGAACTAGAACAAACAATACTAAAAGTTGTATGTAACTACAAAAGATCCTGAATAGCCAAAGCAATTTTTTTTTTAAATAACAAAGCTGGAAGGATCATGCTCCCACACTTCCAACTATTATACAAAGGTATGGTTAATCAAATTATATGATAGTGACACAAACAGATAAAGAGATACATGGAACAGAATAGAGAGCCTAGAAATAAACCTACACAATACAATCAGCTAATATATGACAAAGAAACTGGAATACACAATGGGAAAAAGAGTTGCTTCATTAAATTGTGTTGGGAAAACTAGATAGCTACATGCAAAAGAGGAAAATTACACCATTTTCTCACACCGTAAAGAAAAATCAACTCAAAAAAGATTAAACATAAGATCCCAAACTATAAAACTTATAAAAGAAATCAGAGACACTATGCCCTTTGAAAATGATCTTAGCAATATTTTTTGAACTTGTCTCCTTAGGCAAGGGCAACAAAAACAAAAATGAACAAGCAGGACTGCATAAAACTAAAAATCTTGTAGAGTGATGGAAGCTATCAATAAAATGAAAAGGCAATTACTCAAAGGGAGAACATATTTGCAAAGCACAAATCTACTAAAGGGTTAATATGCAAAGAATATGAAGAAATCATACAACTCAATTCATTCAGTTCAGTCCCTTTGTTGTGTCCGACTCTTTGAGGCCCTATGGACTGCAACACACCAGTCTTACCTGTCCATCATCAACTACCAGAGCCTACTCAAACAGATGTCCAATGTGTCGGTGATACCATCCAATTATCTCATCCTCTGTCGTCCCCTTCTGCTCCCACCTTCAGTCTTTCCCAGCATCAGGGTCTTTTCAAATGAGTCACTTCTCATCAGGTGGCCAAAGTATTGCAGTTTCAGCTTCAACATCAGTCCTTCCAATGAACACTCAGGACTGATTTCCTTTAGGATGAACTGGTCGGATCTCCTTGCTGTCCAAGGGACTCTCAAGAGTCTTCTCCAACACCACAGTTCAAAAGTATGAATTCTTCAGTGCTCAATTATCTTCATAGTCCAATTCTCATATCCATACATAACTAATGGAAAAACCATAGCTTTGACTAGACAGACCTTGTTGGCAAAGTAATGTCTCTGCTTTTTAAAATACTGTCTAGGTTGGTCATAGTTTTTCTCCCAAGGAGCAAGCAACTTTTCATTTCATGACTGAAGTCACCATCTGCACTGATTTTGGAGCCTCCCAAAATAAAGTCTGTCACTCTTTCCACTGTTTCCCCATCTATTTACCATGAAGTGATGGGACCAGATACCATGATCTTAGTTTTCTGAATGTTGAGCTTTAAGCCAACTTTTTCACTCTCCTCTTTCACTTTCATCAAGAGGCACTTTAGAACGTCTTCACTTTCTGCCATAAGGGTGGTGTCATCTGCATATCTGAGGTTATTGATACTTCTCCCTGCAATCTTTATTTCAGCCTGTGATTCATCCAGTCCAGCATTTTTCATGATGTACTCTGCATATAAGTTAAATAAGCAGAGTGACAATATACAGATTTGACATATTCCTTTCCCAATTTGGAACCAATCTCTTGTTCAATATCCAGTTCTACTGTTGCTTCTTGACTTGCATACAGATTTTTTCAAGGGATAGTTCAGGTGGTCTGGTATCCCCATCTGTTGGAGAATTTTCCATAGTTTGTTGTGATCCACACAATCAAAGGATTTGGCGTAGTCAATAAAGCAGAAGTAGATTTTTTTTTTTCTGGAACTCTCTTGTTTAATCAATGATCCAATTGATGCAGGCAATTTGATCTCTGGTTCCTCTGCCTTTTCTAAATCCAGTATGAACATTTGAAAGTTCATCTAGTGGTTTTCCCTACTTTCTACAACTTAAGTCTGAATTTGGCAATAAGGAGTTCATGATCTGAGCCACAGTCAGCTCCAAGTCTTGTTTTTGCTGACTATATAAAGCTTCTCCATCTTTGTCTGTGAAGAATATAGTCAATCTGATTTTGGTATTGACCATCTGGTGATGTACATGTGTAGAGTCTCCTCTTGTGTTGTTGGAAGAAGGTGTTTGCTATAACCAGTGTGTTTTCTTGGCAAAACTCTGTTAGCCTTTGACCTGCTTCTCTTTGTACTGCAAGGCTAAATTTGCTTGCTACTCCAGGTGTCTCTTGACTTCCTATTTTTGCATTCCAGTCCCCTATAGTGAAAAGGACATCTTTTTTGGGTGTTAGTTCTAGAAGGTCTTGTAGGTCTTCATAGAACGATTCAACTTCAGCTTCTTGGGCATTACTGGCCAGGGCATAGACTTGGATTACTGTGATATTGAATGGTTTCCCTCGCAAATGAACAGAGATCATTCTGTCATTTTTGAGATTGGGTCCAAGTACTGCATTTCAGACTCTTTTGTTGACTATGATGGCTACTCTATTTCTTCTAAGTTATTCTTGCCACAATAGTAGACATAATGGTCATCTGAGTTAAATTCACCCATTCCAGTCATTTTAATTCGTTGATTCCTAAGAGGTTGATGTTCACTTTTGCCATCTCCTGTTTGACAACTTCCAATTTGCCTTGATTCATAGACCTAATATTCCAGAATCCTATGAAATATTGCTCTTTACAGCACTGGATTTTACTTCCATCACTGGTCTCATCCACAACTGGGTGTTGTTTTTGCTTTGGCTCTGTCTCTTCATTCTTGCTGAAGTTATTTCTCCACTGATATCCAGTAGCATATTGGACACCTACCAACCTGGGGAGTTCACCTTTCAGTTTCTTATCTTATTTTTCCTTTTCATACTGTTCATGGGGTTCTCAAGCAAGATTACTGAAGTGGTTTACAATTCCCTTCTCCAGTGGACCACGTTTTGTCAGAACTCTCCACCACGACCCGTCCGTTTTGGGTGGCCCTACATGGCACGGCTCCTAGTTTCATGAATTAGATAATGCTGTGGTCCATGTGATCAGATTGATTAGTTTTCTGTGATTGTGTGTTTCATTCTGTCTGTCCTCTGATGGAGAAGGATAAGAGGTTTATGGAAAATTCCTGATGGGAGAGACTGACTGAGGGGAAAACTGGATCTTATTCTGATGGGAAGGGCCATGTTTAGTAAATCTTTAATCCAATTTTCTGTTGATGGGCAGGGCTGTGTTCCCTCCCTGTTGTTTGACCTGAAGCCAAGTTATAGTGGAGGTAATGAAGATAATGGCGACCTCTTCAAAAGGTCCCATGCAGGCACTGCTGCACTCAGTGCCCCACCTGCACTCAGGTGGAACCAGCAGCAGGCCACTGCCAACCCACGCCTCTGCTACAGACTCCTGGACACTCCAGAGCAAGTCTGGATCAGTATCTTGTGGGGTCACTGCTCCTTTCTCCTGAGTCCTAGTGCACACAAGCTTTTGTTTGTGTCCTCCAGGAGTCTGTTTTCTCAGTCCTGTGTGAGTTCTGACAGCTCTATGATGGGGTTAATGGGGACCTCCTCCAAGAGGGCTTATGCCATACCCAGGTCCACTGCACCCAGAGCCCCTGCCCCTTCAACAGTCCACTGCTGACCCATACTTCTGCAGAAGATACTCAAACATAGTTCTGGCTCAATCTCTGTGTGGTTGCTGGGTCCTGGTGTACACAAGGTTTGTTTGAGCCCTCTGAGCATCTCTGGTGGGCATGGAGCTTGATTCTAAATGTGATTTTGCCCCTCCTACCATCTTTCTGGGTCTTCTCCATTGTCCTTAAGGTATCTTTTTTGGTGGGATCCAACATTCTCCTGTTGATGATTGTTCAGCTGTGAGGTGTAATTTTAGAGTTCTCACAGGAGAAGATAAGCACACGTCATTCTACTCCACCATGGAGCTGTAGATGTAATTACCAAGTCCACAATATGAACCAATTTCTGTGTGACTGCTCCAACATCATTTGGGTAACTTCACATTCAAGGGTTCTACATCTTAAAACAATCTCCAGCGGATTCTCTCCCAGGACTGCCCTCAGGGCACAGGATCATAACCTCCCTCTCCGAAGGGGCTCAGCTTTCTGGAGCACAGCCCAGATTCAGACCCACATCCCCACAACTCTGCGCACAGCTGGGAGATGTGCCAGGACTCGTTCCCATCCTGCACCCCAATCCGGCTCACCTCAATACCACTCAATATGAAAAAACAATGTGACTTTTTAAATGGGCAGAGAATATGTATAAACATTCCTACAAAGAAGATATAAAAATGGTCAGCATATACACAAAAAGATATTTAGCATCATTAAGTACGAGAGAAATGCAAATTAAACCCCAATAAGATATCATCTAACATCTGTCAGAATGGTTATTATCAAAAGTGTTTATGAGAATTTGGAAGAAAGGGAACTCTCATGCACTATTGGTGGTCTGTAAAACGTGTTTAAAGTAATGCTATTTCTCAGTATTTTTCCAAAGAAAACAAAAACACTAATTCAAATAGACATAAGCACTCCTATGTTCATTGGAGTTTTGTTTACAATAAACAAGATATAGTAGTGACTTATTAATAAATGCCAACCAATAGAAAAACTGAAGAAGAAAATGTGGTATGTGTATATGTTGAATGTTACTCCAGCCATAAAAAAGAATGGAAACTCAAATGGTTTTTTGAAACTCAAATGGTCCTGTACATTTTATGCTGTGAAATTAAGTCCGACAAAGAAAGATAAATAATGTATGATCACACATGTAGAATCAAATAATAGCAAACAAACAAAAGAACAGAAGGAGACTATATATACAAAGAGCAAATAGGTAGTTTCTAGAGGGATGGGGTTGACAGATGAAGGATGGCTGTGAGATTTAACCATGATTATTCTTGTTAGTGTTCAGTTGCTCAGTCATGTCCAACTCCTTGCAATCCCATGGACTGAAGCATGCCAGGTTTCCCTGTCCTTTACTGTCTCCTAGAGTTTGCTCAAACTCATCTCCAGTGAGTCAGTGACTCCATCCAACCATCTTACCCTCTGTTGCCCTCTACTCCTCCTGCACTCAATCTTTCCCAGCATCAAGGTCTTTTCCAATGAGTTGGCTCTTCAAATCATGTGGTCAAATTATTGGAGCTTCAGCATGAGTCCTTCCAATGAATACTGAGGTTTGAGGTCCTTTAGGATTGACTGATTTGATCCCCTTGAAGTCCAAGGGACTCTTAAGAGTCCTCTTCAGCACCACAGTTTGAAAGCATCAATTCTCCAGTGCTCAGACTTCTTTATGGTCCATCTCTCACACTCATACATGACTACTGAAAAAAGCATAGCTTTGACTAGATGGACCTTTGTTGGCAAAGTCATGTTTCTGCTTTCTAATACTGTCTACATTTATCATAGCTTTTCTTTCAAGGAACAAGCATCTTTTAATTTCGTAGCTGCAGTCAGTGTCTGCAGTGATTTTGGAGCCTAATAAAATAAAGTCTGTCACTGTTTCCTCTTTTTCCCCATCTATTAGCCATGAAGATATGGGACCAGATGCCATGATCTTCATTTTTTGAATGCTGTTTTTGAATGCTGTTTTAAGCCAGCTTTCACTCTCCTCTTTCACCTTCATCAAGAGGCTCTTAAGTTCTTCTTCACTTTCTGTCATTAGGGTGGTGTCATCTGCATATCTCAGGTTATTGATGTTTCTCCCAGCAATCTTGATTCCGGCTTGAGATTCATCCAGCCTGACATTTCACATGATGTAATGGGCATATAAGTTAAGTAAGCAGGGTGATAATATACACCCTTGACATATTCCTTTCCCAATTTTTAAGGAGTTCATTGTTCCATGTCTGGTTCATTTTTAATGTATTTTAATGTCAATTCACTAAGTTGTACACCTGTCAGTCAGTTCGTTCTCTCAGTCATGTCTGATTATTTGCAACCCCATGGACTGCAGCATGCCAGGCCTCCCTGTCCATCACAATTCCCGGAGCCTACTCAAACTCATGTCCATTGAGTTGGTGATTCCATCCAATCATCTCATCCTCTGTTGTCCCCTTCTTGTCGCACCTTCAATCTTTCCCAGCATCAGGGTCTTTTCCAAGGAGTTGGTTCTTCGCATCAGGTGACCAAAGTATTGGAGTTTTAGCTTCAGCATCAGTCCTTCCAATGAATATTCAGAACTAATTTCCTTTAGGGTGGATTGGGTGGATCTCCTTGCAGTCCAAGGGACTCTCAAGAGTCTTCTCCAACATCACAGTTCGAAAGCATCAGTTCTTCAGCACTCAGCTTTATTATACACCTGAAATCAATGTAATACTGTACATATATTATACTTCAACTTCAAAGAAAAAATTTTTAATCTACCCCTTGAAGAAATTCCCATGGGGGAAAAAAAAAAAAAAACTAAAGAACCCAAGCAAATACTACAGCATAATATGGAAAAATATAGTAAAGATGAAAGCAAATTGCTGAAAAATGAGTCATAATCCACTGGGAAGAAAAACTGGGAAATGACATTCAAAGCACATGAAATATGCCAGAGCAGAGCACTGAGAAGGAATTGCATGTATAGGGAAGTAAGTGATTGTGTTTGGAGCATAGGGGAAATGAGAAGATGGTCAAGGCAAATTGGATACAAGTTTCAAAGGATCTCATAGGGTTTACTAGGTAGATATTTTTTAAAACTTTTTCATTTATTTATATATTTTTGATAAAATATTATGGCTTCCCTGGTGGCTCAGATGGTAAAGAATTTGCCTGCAATGCAGATGACCCAGGTTCAGTCCCCATGTCAGGAAGATCCCCTGGAGAAGGAAGTGTCTACCCAATCCTGCATATACAAAAGTTGCATGATTATTTGATAATACATACACAGGGCAAAGATTACTGAAGTCAAGCTAACACATATTATCATTTTACACGGATACAGTTTTTTTTTTGGGGGGGGGGGTGATAGTTACTTTCAGTATATCCCTTCTGTTTAGTACAATGTTGTTAAGTGTAGTCATTCTGCCTAGATGTGAAATCCCTACATAGCTTCAATTTTGTGTCCTTTGACTCACATCTCACCATCTTCTCTGTCCCATCTCCTGGTGACCACCATTTCCGTCCTCTGCTTCTAAGAGTTTGCATTTCTTTTTAGTTTCTACATATAAATGATACCATGCATTATTTGTCTTTCTCTGTCTGACTTATTTCACTTTGTATAATATCCTCCATATTGATACATACTCTCATAGGAAGCAAGATTGATATATTCATCATGGAATACATTATGAAAATTTCTCAAAAAATTAAAAATAGAACTGCTATATGATCCAGTAATCCCACTGTTTGGAAAGAAATTCATATTAGGGTCTCAGAGAGATATCTTCACTCTCATGTTCATTGCAGCATTATTCACAAAAGTTAATATATGGAAATAACTATCAATTTATGGGCAAAAAAATGAAAAATATGTTACTTAAATAATTGCTATACTATTCAGCCATGAGAATCTGTGTATGTGTTCAGTCGCTAAGTCATGTCTCACATCACGACCCCATGGACTGCAGTACTCCAGGTTTCTCTGTCCCTCACCATCTCCTGGAGTTTGCCCAAATTCATGTCCATTTACTTGGTGATGCCATCCAACAATCTCATCTTCTCTTGCCCTCTTCTCTTTCTGCTTTCATTCTTTCCCAGAATTGGGTCTTTTCCAATGAGTCAGCTCTTGTCATCAGGTGGCCACAGTATTGGAGCTTCAGCTTTGGCATCAGTGTTTCCAATGAGTATTCCAATTCCATTGGGTTGATTTCTTGTAAGATTGACTGCTTTAATCTCCTTGTAGTCCAAGGGAATCTCAAGAGTCTTCCCCAGCACTACTGTTTGAAAGTATCAATTCTTTGATACTCTGCCTTCTTTATGATCCAGCTCTCACAACCATGAGAGCCAACTAGTTTTAAATTTATCATAGCTTTTAGATACCACTGAATCTTTTTAATCTAATAAACTTTGTGTTTTAAAATTATCACTCTTATGACAACTTAAAGAATGGACTTGAACGGTGGATGGACTGGTGACTAAGTAGAGTAACAAATGAGTTATTGTTCCTAATCTTTATTTTTTATGTTTCTTGTATACCAGCATATGATTTCATTTATCTGACATCTGCATAACAAATACTGTTTTTTTGTTGTTGTTGTTGTTGTTGTCCTGTATGTTCTAAGCTCAGTGAAAGTCCCTGTACCATGAAGCTTATACTTTAGTGGGAAAACAACACAAGAAGCAAGTAAATATGCAATGTGATACTGAGAAGTTGTTTATCAAATGTACTTATACTTTGACAAGAAACATGATATGAACTTAAGTTAGGAATTCATAGTCTTATTTTTTTTTTAAGAGTTTGAGAAGTTTAACTGATTGACTGCAGTTTAATTTTTCTTTCCTTTTGGAAATTTTCACAGTATTGTCAGCTATTAGAATAACAGTCTTTAAATTTTGACTGTCCTATGTAAAATATGGACAAATACCAATCCAATGAGCTTGCTATTTCATGTCAACACCAAAGAGGGGAATCTAACTGCATCAGAAAAAGCATATTTATCCTGTCTTTTCTCTTATTTAAGACACTTCATTTTTTCTGTTCTTAAAAATAATTTCAAAGTTAATCATTTGAACAAATGTAAAGGGTTTACTCAGAAAAACAATCCTTATTTATGAAGATAGTGTCTACTTAGATCTATGTTATCTCTCTGAATCTACCTGGTAGAAATCTGGTACTCCAATACCAAACTATTTGAAGTATGAAAAAAACAAATAAGGTCAAATTCAAGGGAAATACTCTGTTGAAAGAAAGGGAAAAAAAATAAACCTTTATGTAAATAACTTCAGTTCAGTTCAATTCAGTCACTCAGTCGTGTCTGACTCTTTGCAAAACTATGGACTGCAGCATGCCAGGCCTCCTTGTCTATCACCAATTCCTGAAGTTTACTCAAATTCTATTGAGTCCATCGAGCCCATGATGCCATTCAATCATCTCATCCTCTGTTGCCCCCTTTCACAAAATAATGTCTCTGCTTTTTATCATGCTGTCTAGGTTGGTCACAACTTTTCTACCAAGAAACAAGACTTAATTTCGCTGCTGAAGTCACTATCTGCAGAGATTTTGCAGACCCCCAAAATAAATTCTGCCACTGTTTCCACTCTTTCCCCATCTATTTGTCATGAAGTGAGGGGACCAGATGCCATAATTATAGTTTTCTGAGTGTTGAGTTTTAAGCCAACTTTTTCACTCTCCTCTTTCACTTTAATCAAGAGGCTTTTTAGTTCTTCGCTTTCTACCTTAAAGGTGGTGTCACCTGCATATCTGAGGTTATTGATATTTCTCCTGGCAATCTTGATTCCAGCTTGTGTTTCATCCAAACCAGCATTTCACATGATGTACTCTGCATGTAAGTTAAATAAACAGGATGACAATATACAGCCTTGACATACTCCTTTCCCTATTTGGAACCAGTCTGTTGTTTTTATTTATGTAAATAAGTTTACATATTTAGTTGATCACAATTTTAATCTGTAGAATATAATTACTAACATGCAAATTTTATTTTATTTTTTATATAAATGTATTTCTTTTAATTGGAGGTTATTTACTTTACAATATTGTATTGGTTTTGCCACACATCAACATGAATCTGCCACAGGTATACACATGTCCCCAATCCTGAACACCCCTCCCTCCCCGTACCATCCCTCTGGGTCATCCGAGTGCACCAGTCCCAAGCATCCAGCATCATGCATTGAACCTGGACTGGCTATTCGTTTCATATATGATATTATACATGTTTCAATGCCATTCTTCCAAATCATCCCACCCTCTCCCTCTCCCACAGAGTCCAAAACACTGTTCTATATATCTGTGTCTCTTTTGTTGTCTGGCATACAAGGTTATCATTACCATCTTTCTAAATTCCATATATATGTGTTAGTATACTATATTGGTGTTTTTCTTTCTGGCTTGCTTCACTCTGTATAATAGGCTCCAGTTTCATCTACCTCCTTAGAACTGATTCAAATGTATTCCTTTTAATGGCTGTGTAATACTCCATTGTGTATATGTACCACAGCTTTCTTATCCATTCATCTGCTGATGGACATCTAGGTTGCTTCCATGTCCTGGCTATTAGAAACAGTGCTGTGATGAACATTGGGGTACACGTGTCTCTTTCAATTCTGGTTTCCTCGGTGTGTATGCTCAGCAGTGGGATTGCTGGGTCATAAGGCAGTTCTATTTGTAGTTTTTTAAGGAATCTCCACCCTGTTCTCCATAGTGGCTGTACTGGTTTATTTTCCCACCAACAGTGTAAGAGGGTTCCCTTTTCTCCACACCCTCTACAGCATTTATTGCTTATAGACTTTTGGATCACAGCCATTCTGACTGGCGTGAAATGGTACCTCATTGTGGTTTTGATTTGCATGTCTCTGATAATGAGTGATGTTGAGCTTCTTTTCATGTGTTTGTTAGCCATCTGTATGTCTTCTTTGGAGAAATGTCTGTTTAGTTCTTTGGCCCATTTTTTGATTGGGTCATTTATTTTTCTGGAATGGCACTGCAGGTGTTGCTTGTATGTTTTTGAGATTAGTTGTTGGTCAGTTGCTTCATTTGCTATTATTTTCTCCCATTCTGAAGGCTGTCTTTTCACCTTGCTTATAGTTTCCTTTGTTGTGCAGAAGCTTTTGAGTTTAATTAGGTCCCATTTATTTTTGTTTTATTTCCAATATTCTGGGAGGTAGGTCATAGAGGATCCTGCTGTGATGTATGTCGGAGAGTGTTTTGCCTATGTTCTCCTCTAGGAGTTTTATACTTTCTGGTCTTATGTTTAGATCTTTAATCCATTTTGAGTTTATTTTTGTGCGTGGTGTTTTAAAATGCATGATTAAAAATATTGTTAGCTGAAGTTATTAGATACTGAGATGCTGTCACAAAAAAGATGGCCATAATTCTCTTAAATGTGCCTCAAGTAGTTTCAGTTAAGTTCAATTCAGTTGCTCAGTCATGTCTGACTATTTGTGATCCCATGGACTGCAGCATGCCAGGCTTCCCTGTCCATCACAAACTCCTGGAGTTTACTCAAACTCATGTCCATTGGCTCAGTGATGCCATCCAACCATCTCATCCTCTGTCGTCCCCTTCTCCTCCCACCTTCAACCTTGCCCAGCATCAGGGTCTTTTCAAATAAGTTGGTACTTTGCATGAGGTGGCCAAAGTGTTGGCATTTCTGCCTCAGCATCAGTCCTTCTAATGAATATTCAGGACTGATTTCCTTTAGAATGGACTGGTTGGATCTCTGTGCTGTCCAAGGGAATCTCAAGAGTATTCTTCAACACCATAGTTCAAAGGCATCAATTCTTTGGCACTGAGCTTTCTCTATACTACAACTCTCGCATCCTTAATGGAGAAGGCAATGGCAACCCAGTGTTCTTGCCTGGAGAATCCTAGGGAAGGCGGAGCCTGGTGGGCTTCTGTCTCTGGGGTCACACAGAGTCAGACACGATTGAAGCGACTTGGCAGCAGCAGCAGCACATCCATACATGACTACTGGAAAAAGCATAGATTTGACTAGAAGGACCTTTGTTGGCAAAGTAATGTCTCTGCCTTTTAATATGTTGTCTAGGTTTGTCATAACTTTTCTTCCAAGGAGCAAGCTTTTTTTTTTTTTAATTTCATGGGTGAAATCTCCACCTGCAGCGATTCTGGAATCCAAAAATAGTTTCTCACTGTTTCCATTGTTTCCCCATCTAACTGGCATGAAGTGTTGGGACCAGATGCAATGATCTTAGTTTTCTGAGTGTTGAGTTTTAAGCCAACTTTTTCACTCTCCTCATTCACTTTCATCAATAGGCTCTTCAGTTCTTCTTTTCTTTCTGTCATAAGGGTAGTGTCGTCTGCATATCCGAGGTTATTGATATTTCTCCTGGCAATCTTGATTCCACCTTGTGCTTCATCCAGCCCAGCGTTTCTCATGATGCACACTGCATATAAGTTAAATAAGCAGAATGACAATATACATCCTTGACATATGCCATTCCCAATTTGGAACCAGTCTGTTGTTCCATGTTCAGTTCTAACTGTTGCTTATGGACCTGCATACAGATTTCTCAAGAGGCAGGTAAGGGGGTCTGGTATTCCCATCTCTTTAGGACTTTCCCACAGTTTGTTGTGATCCACACAGTCAAAGGCTTTGGCGTAGTCAATAAAGCAGAAGTAGATGTATTTGGAGAACTCTCTTGCCTTTTTGATAATCCAACAGGTGTTAGTAATTTGATCTCTGGTTCCTCTGCCTTTCTAAATCCAGTTTGAACATCTGAAGGTCCATGGTTCACATACTGTTGATGCCTGGCCTGGAAAATTTTGAGCATCACTTTGCTAGCATGTGAGACAACTGCAATTGTCCAGTAGTTTGACTATTCTTTTGCATTGCCTTTCTTTGTGATTGGAATGAAAACTGACATTTTCCAGTCCTGTGGTTACTGCTGAGCTTTCCAAATTTGCTGGCATATTGAGTGCAGCATTTTCACAGCATCATCTTTTAGGATTTGAAACAGCTCAACTGTAATTCCATCACCTCCACTAGCTTTGTTCATAGTGACATTTCCTAAGGACCACTTGAATTTGCATTCCAGGATGTCTGGCTCTAGGTGAACGATCACACCATGGTGATTATCTGGGTCTTGAAGATCTTTTCTGTATAGTTTTTCTGTGTGTTCTTGCCACCTCTTCGTAATATCTTCTGCTTCTGTTAGGTCCATACCATTTCTGTCCTTGATTGAGCACATCATTGCATGAAAATAGTCCCTTGGTATCTCTAATTTTCTTGAAGAGATTTCTAGTTTTTCCCATTCTATTGTCTTCCTCTATTTCTTTGCACTGATCACTGAGGAAGGCTTTATTTTCTCTCCTTGATATTCTTCAGAACTCTGCATTCAAATGGGTCTATATTTCTTTTTCTTCTTTGCCTTTCACGTCTCTTCTCAGCTATTAGTAAGGCCTCCTCATACAACCATTTTGCCTTTTTGCATTTCTTTTTCTTGAGGATCATCTTGATCCCTGTCTCATGTACAATATTTCAAACCTCTGTCCATAGTTCTTCAGGCACTGTGTCTATCATATCTAATCCCTTGAATCTATTTCTCACTTCCACTGTACAATCATAAGGGATTTGATTTAGGTCATACCTGAATGGTCTAGTGGTTTTCCCTACTTTCTTCAACGTAAGTCTGAATTTGGTAATAAGGAGTTCATGATCTGAGCCACAGTCAGTTCCCAGTCTTGTTTTTGTTGACTGTATAGAGCTTCTCCATCTTTGTCTGCAAGGAATATAATCAATTTTATTTTGATATTGACCATCTGGTGATGTCCATGTGTAGCGTCTTCTCTTTATTGTTGAAGAGGGTGTTTGCTATGACCTTTTTTTCTTGGCAAAACTCTATTAGCCTTTGACCTGCTTCATTTTGTACTCCAAGGCCAATTTTGCTGGTTACTCTAGGTACCCCTTGACTTCTACTTTTGCATCCCAGTCCCCTATAATGAAAAGGATGCCTTTTTTGGGTGCTAGCTCTAGGTGGCCTTATAGATCTTCATAGAACCGTTCAGTTTCAGCTTCTTCAGCATTACTGATCAGGTCATAGACTTGGATTACTGTGATACTGAATGGTTTGCCTTGGAAATGAACCGAAATCATTCTGTCATTTTTGAGATTGTATCCAAGTACTGCATTTCGGACTATTTTGTTGACTATGATAGCTACTCAATTTCTTCTAAGGGATTCTTGCCCACAGTCTTCTGTATTAAGTTCACCCATTCCAGTACATTTTAGTTCACTGATTCCTAAAATGTCGATGTTCATTCTTGCCATCTCCTGTTTTGCCATTTCCAATTTGCCTTGATTAATGGACCTAGCATTCCAGGTTCCTATGCAATATTGCTCTTTACAGCATCGGACTTTACTTCTATCACCAGTCACGTCCACAACTGTTTTTGCTTTGGCTCTGTCTCTTCATTCTTTCTGGAGTTATTTCTTCACTGATCTCCAGCAACATATTGGACAGGTACTGACCTGGGGAGTTCTTGTATCAGTAGTTTAGTTATTACTGTGGATAAAATGATTAACACTGAAGAGAAATAAGAAAGTGCTGCTGAAACAGCTGAAGTCTCTAATGTATGTAGAAGTTAAAGAGATGAGTGAAGAGTAATGCTATAGGAAGGATATCCTTAAACAACTTATAAAACTCTACAGAACTTCATACTATATTTTGCATTTGGGATTTTGGTGCACATGCTTGTGTGCTGAGTCATTCAGTCATGTCTGACTCTTTGCAATCCTGTGACCTGTATCCCTCCAGTCTCCTCTGTTCATGGAGTCTTTCAGGCAAGAATACAGGAGTGAGTTGCCATTTCCTCTTCTGGGTTATCTTTCCAACCCAGAGATGGAACCCACGTCTCCTGTGTCTCTCTCTTTGGCAGGCAGATTCTTCATCACTGAGTCACGTGGGAAACCAATTCACTGGAGATTAGCATAAAGTCTCTAAAAATTCCTACAACAAAGAAACCTCTTAAATCCTATTTAACATAGTCTTTCCAGCAAAAGTGGCCACGGAATTTTTTTCAAACACTTCTTTACATTTCACTTCACAAGAAAATAAGGGAAAATAAAATATGTCCTAAAGCATAAGGCAAGTTTTTAATTAAGAAAAATAAAAGAGGAAAAATGTTCAGATGATAATATTTCAAATGAATATGATAAAATAAATACAAAAGTAAGTGGTTGGTAGTTTGCACATGGATAAGTTACACAAGTATCTCTTGATCATTAGTTCACAAAATCTCAACACTACAGAGTCACAGAATCAGACCTTCACATTGGCTGGATTTAAAGCCCATGCATTCTATTAAAACTATGTTCTCGTGTTGCTTCCTACTAAGCATAATATCTCATTTCGTGAGATCGGCCTAACTAGACATATCACCAATGAATAAATATATAACTTGAGCAGGCAGTGGGGATGGAAATAAAATTTATATTCAAACTCACATATTTTCACATATGTATTACAGGGATATATGAAGGAATATGAAGGAACCTATATGCAGATCAAGAAACAACAGTTAGAATTAGGCACTGAACAACATGAAAGAACATTTGATGAATTTCATACCAAATATGTTCAAGATGAAACCAAGCTGTTCAAACACGGCCTACATAAGCAACACAGGTTTGATCCCAGGGTTGGGAAGATCCCCTAGAGGAGGTCATGGAAACCCACACCAGTATTTTTGCCTGAGAAATCCCATAGACAGAGGTGCCTGGCAGGCTACAGTCCATAGGGTCACAAAGAGTTGGACAAGACTGAAGACACTTAGCATGAGTTAGATTTGCATTAATTAACATTCAAAGTCAAGTCTGGCTCAGTCTCAGGAGGTTTCTGGGTTCTGATGTATACAAGGTTTTGTCTGAGCCTTCCAAGCATCTCTGAAAGGTATGGGGTTTGATTCTATACATGATTTCATCCCTCCTACCATCTTGTTGCAGTTTCTCCTTTGCCCTTGGACCTGGGGTATATTTTTTTATTGGGATCCAGCATTCTGCTGTTGATGGTTATTCAGCAGTGAGTTGCAATTTGGGAGTTCTCCCAGGAGAAGATGAGTGTATGTCTTTTTACTCTGCCATCTCTTAATTGAGCCAGAACTGCCTTTGAGTGTTTGAGTATCTCCTTTAGAGGCACAGGTCAGCAGTGGCCTGCTGCGAGGACAGGGGCTCTGGGTGCAGCAGACCTAGGAGGCCTGACATGTGGCATAAGTCTTCTTGGAGGAGGTTGTCATTAGCCCCACCATAGAGCCACCGAGCAGATGACACACAAAATGGAGAACAATTATATCAAAGAAGTTCTCGCACTGTTGCAAAAGTTCTAGAGCCTACAACAGATTCTCCAAACTGGGGATCCAACAAAGTGACTGAAACCCCCCCCCAGAGTTCTTTGAAGGCCAGTGGGATTTGATTACAGAACTTCCACAGGACAGGAGAAACAGACCCTTGGAGGGCAGAATCAAAACCTTGTGTGACCAGGACCCAAGAGAAAGGAGCAGTGATCCCCCTGAGAAACTAAACCAGACTTGCCTATGAGTGTCCAGGAGCCTCTGGCTTGACTTGGGTATACAGTGGCCTGCCACAGGGTCAGGAGCATTGAATGCAACAGTCCTGGGAGCCGTGGGGCATGCTGGCATAAGTCCTTTTGAAGGAGGTCACCATTATCATAACTACCACTACCATAGTTTGGCCTCAGCCAAATTGAACTGGGTTCAATTCCTGTGTTGGGAAAATACCCTGGAGGAGAGCATGGCAACTCACTCCAGGATTCTTGCCTGGAGAATCCCCATGGACAGAGTAGCCTGGTGGGTCCATGAGGTGGCAAAGAGTCATAAATGACTAAGCTACTAAGCACAGCACAGTACATAAGCATTTTATTCTTGTAAAGATGGACTTCTTTGAAAGAATATGATTAATATGACTTGTATATGCTTCAGAATACAAACAGGCTCAAAGAGTTCATTATTCTTTATTTGCTTCCTCTATGTCTTTTAAGAAGATGAAAAGAATGGAAATGAAGATCCTCTACTCACATTTTTCTGTCCCTATGAAAGCCCATAGTAAATCATTCCAACCAAGTCCTCACCCTGGGCATTGTTTTTTCTTAAAAAACTTGACCTAGCACACTTGTATAAAGGTATTGCCAGTTTATATTGATATCGTTCACCTCAAGCTGTTTATTTTCTCTCATTATAAAAGAATAACATCAGAAATGCAGAGACACAATATTTAGTTTGCATCCAACATCAAACCACTCAGATTTGTTTTTGTTTTAAAAGATAGTCTTCACTTTGGTTGTGATGATGAAATTCATGAAAAACCATACCCATAATACTGTCGGTTTTACAGGATCATTAAAAAAAAAAAAAAAAAACTTTAGACAAATGACCCTCTAGGTGTAGGACACTTTACTATGGAGTATAACTTCGGTTATTTTCCACAAAGATATTTCCTTCTAGTTCTAGATTCTTGACAGAGAGACCAAAATCTGATCTTATGCTATGGGTACACAAGCTTAGGGTGGTGAGTGTTCAAAGGCAATGAGGCCTTTGCAACAGTTTATCTAGAACAGTTGTGTTTTTTTTGTTGTTGTTGTTGTTGTTGTTTTTTTCTCATCCAGGATCTGATTCGGCAAAAATGATATTCTCTCTAACATCATCAGCCAAGTAAATAAATCTTAAGATTTCTGCTCCTTGAGCTCTCAGCTTCCAGATTATTGGGATGAATCAAGCCCTACAAGGTCTTTTCTGCCAGGATTTATGTCACTTTCAGTTCTTTGTGGTTTTGTTAAGTCCTCACCTCTTGAAAATATATTACAAAGCTTTTATTTATTATAGATCTTTGCTAGGCAATCTAGATATGGCAGTGATTTTTTCATGAAGACACCTAGTACAGAATTTCCACTGGTCTCATATCTTTCTAACATTCATAAGTGCTTTTACTTTAAAATATATTTAATAGAAATTAGAGGTTATTCACTAAAGCCACACAGAGATTGCAAGCTGAGAAACAAGAGGCAGGATGATACGTGGGCTTAAAAAGATCTTGTAAAATGCTTAAATAGCCACACCATAGAAAAGTTATAGTGAATCAGCAAGAAATAAATAACAGATTGCTAGGTTCAGTTCAGTTCAGTTCAGTTGCTCAGTCGTATCCTGCTCTTTGCGACCCCATATATCGCAGCACGCCATGCCTCCCTGTCCATCATCAACACAAACCATGCTGAGATTAAATAGCAGGAATCTCTAGTAAGAGTCAGTAATAGATTTTACAGTTTCCCAAATGAGTACCAACCATCTTTGATAATTATCTTGTACAGCCTGTACCTGAAATTCCCAGAGAATAAGACCTCTCCAGTCTGCTCAACCTATGCTAAATCACTCAGGTTCACATTAACCAATAACATGAGTAATTAAACTGCTTATTTACTGAACTTTTTTATGCTCCAGTATATCTGTTGCTTGACATCATTTATGGTGATACTGTCAAGAGAAGTTCAGTTTTAGATAAACTATGGACTCATAAATTTGGCAATATAAAACATATAAAAATGCTAAATAAAATATTATAAATGCATAGCAGAATTCCCAAGAAAGTAAAGAAAATCTTTAGGAACCAAGAATGAAAGATGACTGTGTTGAAGGAAGTTGTCAGATTGGGTAGCTTGACTGAGGACTTAATGCTCACCCAAGAATAGGAACTTTGTGCTCAGTGAAGGTAATAAGTTAGATCTTAAGTCCCTTACAGAGCCAGACCATTGAAGGGCAACACCTTAATAAAGAGAAAGAATAGGAAACAATAGGAGAAGGGGATGACATAGGATGAGATGGTTGGATGGCATCACTGACTCAATGTGCATGAAGTATTTTCTGTCTTGGCCTGGGCTTAATGTAGAAAGGGAGATATCTTTGTGAGAATTTGTCTTCACAGCTTTCTTTAGGCAGAGTACAGTTTGAATTTATAGGACATACTGTGATCTGAGATTCTGGAAACTGAGAAATTATCATAAAACTGGCCCTAGGCTACTGAAACAAACATTGCAATATCAGTTAGAAACAAAAATAAATTTGAATGGATAGTGCATGGGATACAATCCTCAAAATTAGGAAACACAAAAATGTTGAACAAATTAAACAAAAAGTAAAAAGTAAAAATTCAAGCTCATCGTAATGAAGCTGTAGAATCCTTAATACAAAGAAAAAGGTCTGTCTCACATACAGGGTTATTGTTACCATCTTTCTAAATTCCGTATATATGCATTAGTATACTGTATTGGTGTTTTTATTTATGCATTGGTGTTTTTATACATGCATTAGTATACTGTATTGGTGTTTTTTATTTCTGGCTTACTTTACTCTGTATAATCGCCTCCAATTTCATCGAAAGAGACACAGATGTATAGAACAGTCTTTTGGACCCTGTGGGAGAGGGAGAGGGTGGGATGATTTGGGAAAATGACATTGAAACATGTATAATATCATATAAGAAATGAACCGCCAGTCTAGGTTCGATGCAGGATACAAGATGCTTGGGGCTGGTGCACTGGGATGACCCAGAGGGATGGTATGGAGAGGGAGGTGTGGGGGGGGAGGTGTTTAGGATTGGGAACACATGTACACCCATGGCAGATTCATGTTGATGTATGGCAAAACCAATATAATATTGTAAAGTAATTAGCCTCCAATTAAAATAAATAAATTTAAAATTAAAACAAATAGATAAATAAATAAACAAACAAAAAAAGAAAAAGGTCTTAGATGTAATCAAAAAGAAAAGGGATGAGCAGAGACACCATTTCACCAATAACCATGTATGCAAAACTCTGTTTTCCAACACAATTTATATATTCTAGATTTAAAATAAAAGAGTTGAGGAGTCAAAACAGTGGAGAGGTAGGAGGATGTTGCTTTTCTTTCCCCACAAATGCATCAAGAATACATTTACACATGGAACAATTCTTGCAGAGCACCTGATAAACACTAGTAGAGGAGCTCAGACACCAAAAAGGCAAGAAAGCTCCCCATGTAAACATGTAATATGGGAGAAAGAAGAAAGGACAAAGAAGAGGAGAGGAAGTGAGATAGCACCCACACTCTTGAGGGGGTAGAAGTAGAGAAGTGTGTCCCCCATATGGGAAAGCCCCCTCAGCAGAAAAAGATGAGCTAGGACAGAAGGGAAGATTCAAGAGCTTGGAGGCGAGCACAGCAACCAGTCTTTTGTAGGCAGAGTAGAATAAGACCTACACATAGGGTGCAAACACAGCCCTGCATATCCCAGACAGAGACATTTGTACCCAATGTGGTCAGGACCTGGGTGCTGAAAAATGGGGTTTAGAGAGCAGACCCAAGGCGGGGGACTACTGTTAGCTGAGAGGAGACAGACAGGGAATGGGAAAGAGGAACTCTGCAAATGAATATGCTTCTGGAGGAAACACAAACCACCATGAAAATGAAGCACAAATTGTTGTTATTCAGTTGTTCAGTCATGTCCAACTCTTTGCAATCCTTGCATGGACTGCAGCACACCAGGTTTCCCCATCCTTCACCATCTCCTGGAACTTGCTTAAACTCACATCCATTGAGTCAGTGATGCCATCCAACCATCTCATCTTATGTCAACCCCTTCTCCTCCAACCTTCAATCTTTCCCAGCATCAGAGTATTTTCTCATGAGTCAGCTTTTTTCATCAGGTTGCTAAAATATTGGAGTTTCAGCTTCAGCCTCAGTCCTTCCAATAAATATTCAAGATTAACTTCCTTTAAGATTGACTGGTTTAATCTCCTTGCAGTCCAAGGGACTCTCACGTGTCTTCTCCAACACCACAGTTCAAAAGCATCAATTCTTCAGTGCTCAGCCTTCTTTATGATACAATTTTCAAATTCATACACGACTACTGGAAAAACCATAGCTTTGACTAAATGGACCTTTGTCAGCAAAGTAATGTCTCTGCTTTTTAGTATGCTGTCTAGGTTGATCATAACTTTCTTTCCAAGGAGCAAGTGTTGAGTGATGAACAGACAGAAGGGCTGCCACTGCAGCTTCTCTCCCCACACACTGGCACCTGCCTCTCCTGGGCAACAGGAAGGTATCTTACCAAGGCCAGCTCCCTCTTGCTTGCAGCCACTGAAATCCCACATATCCCATCCCCACTAGGGAAGGCTCTTGGGCTCTGGAACATCCTTGAGAGTAGATACTTGTGGGTGGTCCACTTGCAGATATTGAGCTGAAACCCCAGCTGAGCCCCAGGGACATTGCAACTAAGGAAGAAAAGCTGAAATCTCTCCTCATAAATTGTGGAATTACACCCTTGTGACTGGCTTTGTAAACTTAGTGCCTGCAGAACATCTGAACAGTCAATGACTGCTCTTGCAGGTGAGATGGGTCTAGCTTTAGCAGTTGGATTTTGTAAGTACATATATGCAAGGAACGGGCCAGGTCAGAATCTGAGCTATCCCCATAGAGCTCACAGTGGTTCCAGATCTATGATTACTGCAATCCTAGGACCTGACTTCAGTGTATCTATGCTGGTGTCCTGGTGAAAACAATGCCTGACAGGCACCAGGGTCAATTGCCAGCATACCCATGATTAAGGTGGAGCAATAGACTAACTTGTGAGCTCATATAATGGGTGAAAGGTGACACAACAAAACACACTTTCAGGTGAACAACTCCAGAGGAGGAATTCTCAGTGGCTTCTCTCCCAGGGGCAGTGCTCCAATTCCACCTACCTCACACTGCAGATCAGAAACCCAGCTAAAAGACAGATCTGAGGGCCTCTATTCAGCCGACTAGGGAGCAGACACTACCTTTGCTGAGTGCTGACAAACAGAGCAAAGGGGAAGTTCTGCTCAACATCCAGGGAAGGCTCCAGTCACCACAACATCAGTCAAAGACCTTATCAAGTTAATAATGGCCAGCGTATGCTGAGGAGAGGTGGTGGACATCCATATTATAAACAGCTCTCACACACACACACAAACACAAAGTTAAACCCAAGCAGACTTCACAGGAATGTTCCCACATAAAATTAACCCTTCAAGACTTTCTGAAGGTCTGGAGTTACAAGAAGGAACCCCTGAAGCATTTAGCTTTGAAGACCAGCAGGATTTGAGGGCAAGAGACCCATAGCACTGGGGGAAACAGATACTCAATTCTTGGAGGGCAGACAGAACTTATCACAGACACTGGTACTCAGCACACACACACACACACACACAAAAAAAAAAAAAAAAAACCTCCAGATGAACTGGTGTTAGATTAATTTATGTGAATTGGAAAGTCTCCTGGAAAGGCAGAAGTTGGTTGTAGTTCACCAGGGAGATGAGGACATTGGTAGCAGAGGCTCCAGAGAATTACTTAGGATGAGATCTCTAGGAGGCCTCCATTTTGATGCCAACACCCAACCCTGCCCAACAGCCTACAGGCTCCGGTGCTGGAATGCCTTACACCAAACAACTAACAGGACAAGGAAACATTGTGCCCATCATTAGATAGGCTGCCTAAAGTCTTACTAAGCTCACAAGCACACCAAAATGCACCTCTTGACATTTCCCTGCCCACCCATGGGACAAGACTCAACTCCACCTACAAAAGGGAAAGCACCAGCTACCCCTTCCATCAGAAAGCCAACACAAGCCCCTGGACCAACATCACCAACCAGGGGTCAGTCACCAGAAGCAACAGGAACTACAATCATTCAGCCTGTGGAAAGGAGACCACAAACAGTTAAGATGATAACAAAATGAAATGACAGAGAAATGCATTGCTGATGAACAGCAAGATAAAAACCTACAAGAAAAATGAAATTTAAAGGATATAGGCAATATACTAAGGAAAGAATTCAGAGTAATTACAGTAAAGACAATCCAAGATCTCAAAAAAGAATGGAAGTATAGACTAAAGAGATAAAAGAAATGATTAACAAAGAAATAAAAGATTTAAAGGAGAGACAAAAAGAGATGAATGACACAATAATAGAAAATTTTAAATGCATTATAAGGAATCAATAGTAGAATAATTGAGGCAGAAGAATAAATAAATGAGTTAGAGGACAGAGTGGTGAAAGTAACTACCATGGAATAGAATAAAGAAAAAAGAATGAAAAGAAATGAGAATAATCTCAGAGGCCTCTGGGACAACATTAAATGCAACCTTCATATTATAGGGTGCCCAGAAAAAGAGGATAAAGGGCCACAAAAAATTCTGAAGAGATTATAGTCAAAAACTTCCCTAACATGCGAAAGGAAATAGTCACCCAAGTGCAGAAGGTGCAGAGAGTCCTATAAAAGGTAAACTCAAGTATGAACATGCCAAGATTAATATTAATCAAACTATCAAAAATTAAACACAAAGAAAAATATTAGAAGTAACAAGAGAAAAGCAACAAATAAATAAAGAGGAACACCTATAAGGTTATTAGTTGAGTTTTAAATTTTAAGCAAAAACTCTGGAGGTCAGAAGCAAGTGGTACAATATGTTTCAAATGATGAAAGGGAAAAACCTACAACCAAAAATACTCTACCCAGCAAGGCTTTCATTCAGATACCACAGAGAAATCAACAGTTTTCAACATAAGCAAAAGCATCAATAGAATAGCATTACAACAAATCCTAAAAGAGCTTCAGTAGAAAGGGAAAAAAGAGGCCACAATGAGAAACAAATTACAAATGGGAAAGCTCACTGCTAAAGGAAAAAATATATAATAAAAGTAGGAAATCACAGATACACAAATATACTATCAAAACAAACAATCATAAGTAAAGCAGAGTATAAATGTGGGAAATTGGAATTACACTTGAAATTAAGATATCAGCAACTTAAAACAACCTTATTTGTATATAGACTGCTAAATCAAAACCACATGGTAAGTGCAAACCAAAAAATCTACAATAGGTACGCATTAAGAAAAAACAACCCAAACACAGCACTTAAAATGGTCATCAAGCCACAAGAGAACAGAACAAAAATGAAAGGAAAAACACCTACATAAAGAAACCAAAAGCAGTTAGGGAAAGTGATAGTAGGAACATTCTTATTTACAATTACCTTAAGTGTGAATGGATTAAAGGTTTCAACCAAAAGGCTGAATGGATACAAAAACTAGGTTCATATATATGCTGCCTACAAAAGACCCACATCAGACCTGGAAACACATACAGACTGAAAGTGGGACGGTGGGAAAGTATTCCATGCAAATGGAACTTGAAAACAAAAGCTGGAGTAGCAATACTCATATCAGAGAGAATAGACTTACAAACTGTTGCAAGACACAAGAAAGGACACTATATAATGATCAATGGACCAATCTAGGAAGAAGATATAACAATTGTAAATATATATGCACCCAACCAAGGAGCACTTCAATAAAGAGGGCAAAATCTTACATCCATAAAAAGATAAACTGACAGTAATACAATAACAGTGGAGACTTTAGCATCCCATTTACACCAATGGGTAGATCATCCACAGAGAAAATTTAATAAGGAAACACAAGCCTTAAATGATACATTAGACCAGATAGACTTCGATATTTATAGGACATTCTATCAGAAAGCAGCACAACACATTTTCTTCTCAAGTACACATGAGACATTTTCCAGGATAGATCACATCTTGGGTCACAAATCAGGTTTAAGAAAATTGAAATCATATGAAACATTTTTCTGACCACAACACTATAAAAATAGAAAACAATTACAGGAAAAAGGTAAAAAATATATATTTTTTAAAAAAAATAAAGGCTAAATGATATGTTACTAAACAACCAATGGATCACTGAAGAAATCAACGAGGAAATTTTTAAAAATACCTGCAAATAAATGATAAAACCTATGGGACACAACAATAGTAGTTCTAAGATGGAAGTTTACAGCTATAGAATATTACCTCAGGAAACAAGAAAACTCTCAAATAAACAACCTACCTTATACCTAGAGCAACTAGATTAAAAAAGAAGATCAAAAACAACAAAAACCGAAGTTACTATTAAGGTTGATGCAAAAGTAATTGTGATTTTGGACCTCAAATTTTAAATCATCAAAACTAGACTCAAATACATCTTTCTTAATCAAAAATAGGAACCATTACAATCAACACATTTTTGCTAATGAGAAATAAGCTTATTTCTGCCTGTAGCATATAAGTCCATGCTTTAGGAATCAACAAACTCTTGGAAAGAATTTTCCGCATCCAGCTGGTTATAGAAGCTTTTTCCCTGGGGAAAAAAAAAAAAAAAAAAGGATGTCCAGGTGCTTGAAGAAGTGGTAGAAGGTTGGCAAGAAGTTAGGTCAATATGTCGGATGAGACAAAAGCTTGTAGCCCAATTTGTTCAACTTTTGAAGTTGTGTGATGTGCACTGGTTGTGTGATGTGCAGTCGAGCATTGTAATGGAGAAGAATTGGACCCATTCTGTTGATCAATGCCAGTTGTAGGCATTGCAGGTTTCAGTGTATCTCGTCTATTTGCTAAGAATGCTTCTCAGATGTAGTGGTTTCCCTGGGATTCAGAAAGTTGTAGTGGATTGGACTAGCAGCAGACCACCAGTGACCATGACCATTCTGGGGGGGCATGGTTAGCTTTGGGAAGTTCTTTGGAGTTTCTTTTTGGTCCAACCACTGAGTTGGTTATCAATTGTCATAAAATCCATTTTTTTGTCCTACATCACAATTTGATTGAGAAATGATTCATTGTTAATGTGTAGAATAAGAGAAGACAACACCTTAAAGCAATTTTTGTTTGTTTCTGGTCAGCTCATGAGGCACCCATTTATTGTACTTCTTCACCTTTCCAATTTGCTTCAAATGCTGAATGGCCATAAAATAGTCAGCATTGAGTTCTCCAGAAATTTCTCATGTAGTAGAAAAATTATCCGCTTTGATGATGAAGACTCGCAGCTGGTCATTGTCAACTTCCAATGGCTGGCTACTATGCTCCTCATCTTAAAGGCTCTTGTCTTCTTTGCAAAACTTCTTCAACCACCACTGCACTGTTAAGTTCGTTAGCATTTCTCAAGCCAAATGTGTTGTTGATGTTGTCATACACAAGAAAAAAAGGAGAGAAATCAAATTAGCAAAATATAAATGGAAAAGAAGAAGTTAGAACTGACACTGCAGAAATAAAAGATAATAAGAGAATACTACAAGAAACCATATGCCAATGAAATGGACCACCTGGAAGAAATGGATGAACTCTTAGAAAAGTACAACTTTCCAAGACTGAATCAGAAAGAAATAGACAATATGAACAGACAAATCACAAGCACTGGCATTGAAACTATGATTAAAACCTTCCAACAAACAAAAGTCCAGGACCAGATGGCATCACAGGCTAATTCTATCAAGTACTAAGAGAGGAGCTAATGGTTATCCTTCTCAAACTCTTCCAAAAAATTGCAGACAAAGAAACACTCTGAAGCATATTCAAGGAGGCCACCATCACCCAGATACCAAAAGCAGACTAAGACATAACACACAAAAAAAGAAAATTATACATCATTATCTCTTATGAACATAGACACAAAAATCATCAACAAAATATTAGCTAACCAAATCCAAAAACACATCAAAAGAATCATACATCATGTTCAGGTGGTGTTTATTCCAAGAATGTGAGGATTCTTCACTACACACAAATCAATCTATGTAATATGCCATATTAACAAATGAAAAAGTGAAAGTCATATAATTATTTCAATAGATGAAGCAAAAGCTTTGAACAAAATTCAACACCCATTTATGGTTTTAAAAAATTTCTCCAGAAAGTGGGCATCAAGAAAACATACCTAACATAATAAAGGTTGTATATGATAAAAACCACAGCAAACATCATTTTCAATAGTGAAAACCTGAACGAATTCCCTCTAGGATTAGGAACAAGACAAGGGTATACACTTTCAATGCTTTTATTCAACATAGTTTTGGAAGTCCTAGACATGGCAATCAGAGAGGAATAAGAAATAAAAGAAGTCTAAGTTGGAAAAGAAGTAAAAATGTCAGTTTTTGCAAATGATATGATACTACACGTAGAAAAATCCTAAAGATACTACGAAAAATTACTAAAGCTCATTAAGGGATTTGGGGAGGTTGTAGGATGCAAAATTAATACACAGAAATGTATTGCATTTCTATACACTAACAATAAAAGATCAAAGGAGAAATTACAATCCCATTTGTTCTTGTATTAAAAAATAAAATACCTAGGAACAAACTTACCAATTGAGGCAAAAGAACTATACTCAAAAAACTGTAATATATTGATGAAATAAATAAAAAAAATGACACTAAGAAATGTAGAGATATACCATGTTCCTGGATTTGAATAATCAATATTGCTAAAATGACTATAGTAACCAAGGCAATAAACAGATTCAATGCAATCCCTATTAAATTACCAATGGCAATTTTCATAGACTTGGAGCACAATATTCTACAATTTTTACTGAAACATCAAAGACCCTAAATAGCCAAAAATAATCTTGAGAAAGAATGACAGCTGGAAAAATTAGTCTCCCTGACTTCAGACTATACTCCCTCAAAACAGTATTTACAGAAAGATAGAAATATAGATCAATAAGACAGAAAGTTCAGAGATAAACCCATGCACCTATGGTCACCTAATCTATGACAAAAGAGGCAAAATATATAATGGAGAAAAGACAGCGTCTTCTATAAGTAGTGCTGGAAAAACTGGACAGATACATATAAAAGAATGAAATGTAAAGACTCCCTAACACCACACACAAAAATAAACTCAAAATGGATTAAAGAACTAAATGAAATGCCAGACACTATAAACCTCTAAGGGGAAAACATAGGCACAACACTCTCTGACCTAAAAATGAAAGATTTTTTTTTTATCCACCTCTTAGAGTAATGGAACAAAGCTAGTGGAGGTGATGGAATTTCAGTTGAGTTATTTGAAATCCTAAAAGATGATGCTGTGGAAGTGCTTCACTCAATATCTCAGCAAATTTGGAAAATTCAGCAGTGGCCACAGGACTGGAAAAGGTCAGTTTTCATTCCAATCCCAAAGAAAGGCAATGCCAAAGAATGCTCAAACTACTGCACAATTGCACTCATCTCACACACTAGTAAAGTAATGCTCAAAACTCTCCAGGTCAGGTTTCAGCAATACATGAACCGTGAACTTCCAGATACTCAAGCTGGTTTTAGAAAAGGCAGAGGAACCAGAGATCAAACTGCCAGCATCCGCTGCATCATCAAAAAAGCAAGAGAGTTCGAAAAAGTATCTATTTCTCATTTATTGACTTTGCCAAAGCCTTTGACTCTGTGAATCACAATAAACTGTGGAAAATTCTGAAAGAGATGGGAATACCAGACCACCTGGCCTGCCTCTTGAGAAACCTGTATGCAGGTCAGAAAGAAACAGTTAGAACTGTACATGGAACAACAGACTGGTTCCAAATAGGAAAAGCAGTACATCAAGGCTGTATATTGTCACTCTGCTTATTTAACTTCTATGCAGAGTGCATCATGAGAAACACTGGGCTGGTAGAAGCACAAGCTGGAATCAAGATTGCAGGGAGAAATATCAATCACATGAGATATACAGATGACACCACCCTTATGGCAGAAAGTGAAGAGGATCTAAAGTGCCTTTTGATTAAAGTGAAAGAGGAGAGTGAAAAAACTAAGAAAACTAAGATCATGGCATCCGGTCCCATCACTTCATGGCAAATAGATGGGGAAACAGTGAAAACAGTGGCTGGCTTTATTTTGGAGGGCTCCAAAATCACTGCAAATGGTGAATGCAACCTGAAATTAAAAGACACTTACTCCTTGGAAGGAAAGTTATGACCAACCTGGACAGCATATTAAAAAGCAGAGACATTACTTTGCCAACAAAGGTCCATCTAGTCAAGGCTATGGTTTTTACAGTAGTCATGTATGAATTTGAGAGTTGGACTATAAAGAAAGCTGAGCACCAAAGAATTGATGCTTTTGAACTGTGGTGTTGGATAAGACTCTTGAGAGTCCCTTGGACTGCAAGGAGATCCAACCAGTCTATCCTAAAGGAGATCAGTCCTGGGTGTTCATTGAAGGACTGACATTGAAGCTGAAACTCCAATACTTTGGCCACCTGATGCAAAGAGCTGAGTCATTTGAAAGGACCCTCATGCTGGGAGGGATTGAGGGCAGGAGGAAAAGGCCCATGTTGGGAGGGATTGAGGGCAGGAAGAAAAGAGGATGACAGAGGATGATATGGCTAGATGGCATCACTGACTTGATGGACACGAGTTTGGGTAAACTCTAAGAGTTGGTGATGGACACGGAGGCCTGTGGTGCTGTGATTCATGGGGTCATAAAGAGTTGGACACGACTGAGCAACTTAACTTAACTGAACTTACAGTAATGGAAATAAAAATAAATAAATGAACTTAAAATCTAATTAAACTTAAAAGCTTTTTCACAGCAAAGGAAGCCATAAGCAAAACGAAAAGACAGCCCTCAAAGTTGGAGAAAATATTTGAAATGAAGTAAATGACAAAGGATTAATCCTCAAAATATACAGAGCTCACACAGTTGAATATCAAAAGAGAAACAGCCCAGTCAAAATATGGGTGGAAGATCTAAATAGAAATCTCTTCAAAGAAGACATACAGGTGCCCAAAATCATATAAAAAGTTGCTCAACATCACTCATTATTAGAGAAATATAAATCAAAACTACAATGAGGTATCATTTCACAATGGTCTGAATGGCCATCACCAAAAAATCCACAGACAATAAATGCTGCAGAGGATATGGAGAAAAGGCTATGCTCCTACACTGTTGAAATGAAAATTGTTGCATCCACTGTGGAAAACAGTAAAGAAGCTTCTGAAAAAATTAAAACTACAGCTACCATATTATCCAACAATCCCACTCTTGGGCATATACTCAGAGATACACTACAATTCAAAAAGATACATGTACTCCAGTTTTAATTGCAGGATTATTTACAATAACCAGGACATGGAAACAATCTAAATGTCCATCAACAGAGCAATGAATAAATAAGATGTGGCACAAATACAATGGAATATTACTCCACCAAGAAAAAGAACAAAATAATGCTATTTGCAGTAACATGGATGGACCTAGAGATTGTCATACTGAGTAAAGTAAGTCAGACAGAGGAGGGTAAATATCATATATTGCTTATATGTGGAATCTGAAACAAAACAAACAAAAAAGTACAAATGAACAATTTTACAAAACAGAAATAAAGTGTAGAAAATAAATTTATGGTTACTTGGGCTTCCACCCAGGCAGGGGAGGGATAAATTGGGAGATTGGGATTGACATATACACACTACCACATATAAATAGTAAAGATCTACTGCATAGCACAGGGAACTCTTCTCAATACTCTCTATTGACCTATGTGGGGAAAGAATCTAAAGAGTGGATAAATATATATATATATATGTATAACTAATTCTGTTTGCTATACAGCAAAAGCTAGCACAACATTTTAAATCAACTATACTCCATAATTTTTTTAATGGATTAGACTTTGCAAAATAGAAAGTAGATTTGGAAAATAGATTGGTAGGAGAGGAAAGAGCAGGTGGGAGTTTAAAACAGAGGGGACTTATATGAAGTCAACTTGGCTCTGGTTAAAAGCCAACCAAGGATTGAAGTAGAATGTAAAGTCTCATTTAGTGTATCTTTGTCTTTCCAGATGCTTTCTTTCTCAAGCCTTAAATATGATAAGTTGTTTCTGGTGCTGGCCAGTTTGCAATGTGTCAGTCCTGCACAAATTAACCCCAATCTCTCAGGAATAAGCTTTATACCTGCATGAAACTGTGGTTATGTGGAATGAATAAGAATGAAAATGAGAACCATATCATAGGTCCCTAGTTCACAAATAATATATGGAATAAGCTGGTACTTACAAACAGTAATCTTCACAAGGAATGTCTGATTGAAGTTTTGCTCAAACATTTCGGAGATTATCTAAACATTTCATTAAATTAAATATGTTTAGTAATTAAACTTGTAAAACTCGTATGGAAACTTTTGAAATACTGGATATAACCAATGCTTTATTTTGTAATGCTGTGCAAGCTTCAGAATAAAGCTACTTCTGCTATCATGAAAATTATAATAAATAAAATAAAATAGCTTTCCTGTGTTTCATACACATCACTAATTTATAAAAAAATATTTTAGAAGATATTAAACTATCAAAAATTCAGGGGTTTTAATGATAAAAGTATATGAAAATATATTTTATTGATATCTTTGAAGATACCAATGAGTCTACAAAGCAGTTCATTAGTAACTGCCATTAGATTTTTATCTAAAAAGGAATTTCAGCATTGCAAAATAAGAATTTTAATTCCTAATATAGAAATAAAGTTATACTTTTTTAAAAATTGAATTACTTTTTCCTAAAATTCCTTATTCCTAATTTTCTAAACATTTCTAAAAACATTCATTGAAAAAATAAATATAGCAGAAGTAAAGGTCTTTTGATGTTGATTTATCCTTCTTCTTTTTATTATAGTAAACTATTGCTACATCCACAGGTGAGCAGGAATTAAGTAAGTATCCACAGTATCTAAAGAGAGATACTGTGCCTTAGAAAAATCTTTACTTGATTTTCAGGACAACAATCCAATCTACTCATAGAAAATCATTCTCACAGTTGAAAATATCTAACAGTCTATCATGAATTCCTGTAAATTATCAGTATATTAAGGATATCTAAATTATTTAAACCAAAAAAAATCTTTCTTATTTGAACTATTCTCTTTTAGAAATATATGAAAACTATTGATTTGTTTCATAGCATTGTCATTCTCATTGAGGGAATTACAGCATAGTAGTTTTCTGAATAATATATAATGACATTTTTGGCATTTATACAGTATGATTGAAATTTTTATTTTACTTAAACCACTTAATTTCTAAAATGGCTTATGAATTTCTTTTTATTAGAATAAATCACTTTTACAAGAAAAATATTAATATATTATTCTCATCATGTTTCCATGTGAAATTATGCTGCAATGGTTAAAATTCCTTTAAAAAATATAATCATTCAGTAGAGTTAAATTTATTGCCTCGTATTTTCTTATATCTTCACAGATTGTGAGTGTTGGAAAGCACGTTAAAGGCTACCATTATATCATTGCAAACTTGGTAAGAACTCCTTATTTTCTATTTTTCATAAGAATTGTTCAGACAGTCAAGATCATGTTAACCACACCTTAAAATAGTATTGTAATAAATTGTTAAATTACATTACCTATTAAGCTTTTTAACAACAAATAGGATGATACTTTTATGTGTTCACAAAAAAAGTATTAAGAAATAGAGAGTTTTATTTAAGACTATCTGAAGGTTATGATAATAACCTAGGGGATAATATTTTGGAAATCTTTGAGGACTGTTCTTCCCATTAGAGGTCAAAGCAACAAGATTTTCTGCACAACCAAGAGGTAAAAGTGTAAGTTTTTGAGTTAAAGAGTTATGCATCCAACTAACACATTAACATGAGCTTCCCTGGTGGCTCAGTGGTTAAGAATCTGCCTGCCAATGCAGGAGATGGGGGTTCAATCACTGATCTGGGAAGATCACTTGGAGAAGGAAATGGCAACCCACTCCAGTATTCCTGCCTGGGAAATCCAATGGACAGAGTTGCCTGGTGGGCTACAGTCCATGGGGTAGCAAGGAGTCATACACATTGGCGGGTTTTTTTTTTTTTGGTTCTGTTGTTTGTTTGTTTGTTTTTGTTTTAATATAAATGTATTTATTTTAATTGGAGGCTAATTACTTTACAACATTGTAGTGGTTTTGCCATACATTGACATCGATCTGCCAAGGGTGTACATGTGTTTCCCATCCTGAACCCCCCTCCTACCTCCCTCCCCATCCCATCCCTCTGGGTCATCCCAGTGCACCAGCCCCGAGCACCGTGTATCATGCATCGAACCTGGATTGGCGATCCTTTTCACATATGATAATATACATGTTACAATACCATTCTCCCAAATCATCCCACCCTCTCCCTATCCCACAGAATCCAAAAGACTGTTCTATACATCTGTGTCTCTTTTGCCTTCTCACATGTGGAATTATCATTACCACCTGTCTAAATTCCATATATATGTGTTAGCATACTGTATTCGTGTTTTTCTTTCTGACTTACTTCACTCTGTATAACAGACTCCAGTTTCATCCACCTCATTAGAAATGATTCATATGCATTCTTTTTAATGGCTGAATAATATTCCATTGTGTATATGTACCACAGCTTTCTTATCCATTCATCTGCTGATGGACATCTAGCTTGCTTCCATGTCCTGGCTATTATAAACAGTGCTGCGATGAACATTGGAGTACATGTGTCTCTTTCTATTCTGGTTTCTTCAGTGAGTATGCCCAGCAGGGGGACTGCTGGGTCATATGGTTGTTCTATTTCCAGTTTTCTAAGGAATCTCCACACTGTTCTCCATAGTGGGTGTACTAGTTTGCATTCCCACCAACAGCGTAAGAGGGTTCCCTTTTCTCTATACCCTCTCCAGCATTTATTGCTTGTAAACTTTTGGATAGCTGCTATGCTGAATGGTGTGAAATGGTACCTCACTATGGTTTTGATTTGTGTTTCTCTGATAATGAGTGATGCTGAGCATCTTTTCATGTGTTTGTTAGCCATCCATATGTCGTCTTTGGAGAAATGTTTATCTAGTTCTTTGGCCCATTTTTTGACTGGGTCATTTTTTTCTGGAATTGAGATGCAGGAGTTGCTTGTATATTTTTGAGGTTAATTTTTTGTCAGTTGCTTTGTTTGCTATTATTTTCCTTCATTCTGAAGACTCTCTTTTCACCTTGCTTATAGTTTTCTTTGTTGTGCAAAAGCTTCTAAGTTTAATTAGGTCCATTTGTTTATTTTTGCTTTTATTTCCACTACTCTGGGAAGTAGATCATAGAGGATCCTGCTGTGATTTTTGTCAGAGAGTGTTTTAACTATGTTTTCCTTTAGGAGTTTTATAGTTTCTGCTCTAACGTTTAGATCTTTAATCCATTTTGAGTTTATTTTTGTGTATGGTGTTAGAAAGTCTTCTAGTTTCATTCTTTTACAAGTGGTTAACCAGTTTTCCCAGATTCACTTGTTAAAGAGATTATCTTTTATACATTGTATATTCTTGCCTCCTTTGTCAAAGATAAGGTGTCCATAGGTGCCTGGAGTTATCTCTGAGCTATCTATTTTGTTCCACTGATCTGTATTTCTTTGTGCCACTACCATACTGTCTTGATAACTGTACCTTTGTCAGTCAGTCAGTCAGTTCAGTCACTCAGTCAGTTCAGTCACTCAGTCGTGTCCGACTCTTTGCGACCCAATGAATCGCAGCATGCCAGGCCTCCCTGTCCATCACCATCTCCCGGAGTTCACTCAGACTCACGTCCATCGAGTTTGTGATGCCATCCAGGCATCTCATCCTTGGTCATCCCCTTCTTCTCCTGCCCCCAATCCCTCCCAGGATCAGAGTCTTTTCCAATGCATCAACTCTTCACATGAGGTGGCCAAAGTACCGGAGCTTAAGCTTTAGCATCATCACTTCCAAAGAAATCCCAGGGTTGATCTCCTTCAGAATGGACAGGATGGATCTCCTTGCAGTCCAAGGGATTCTCAAGAGTCTTCTCCAACACCACAATTCAAAAGCATCAATTCTTTGGTGCTCAGCCTTCTTCACAGTCCAACTCTCACATCCATACACGACCACAGGAAAAACCAAAGCCTTGACCAGACGGACCTTAGTCGGCAAAGTAATGTCTCTGCTTTTGCATATACTATCTAGGTTGGCATAACTTTTCTTGCAAGGCGTAAGCATCTTTTAATCTCACGGCTGCAGTCACCATCTGCAGTGATTATGGAGCCCAAAAACATAAAGTCTGACACTGTTTCCACTGTTTCCCCATCCTTTTCCCATGAAGTGATGGGACCGGATGCCATGATCTTCGTTTTCTAAAGGTTGAGCTTTAAACCAACTTTCTCGCTCTCCTCTTTCACTTTCATCAAGAGGATTTTCAGTTCCTCTTCAATTTCTGCCATAGAGGTGATGTCATCTGCATATCTGAGGTTATTGATATTTCTCCCGGCAATCTTTATTCCAGTTTGTGTTTCTTCCAGCCCAGCGTTTCTCATGATGTACTCTGCATAGAAGTTAAATAAGCAGGGTGACAATACACAGCCTTGATGTACTCCTTTTCCTATTTGGAACCAACCTATTGTTCCATGTCCAGTTATAACTGTGGTTTCCTCACCTGCATACAGATTTCTCAAGAGGCAGGTCAGGTGGTCTGGTATTCTCATCTCTTTCAGAATTTTCCACAGTTTATTGTGATCTGCACAGTCAAAGGCTTTGATATAGTCAATAAAGCAGAAATAGATGTTTTTCTGGAACTTTCTTGCTTTTTCCATGATCCAGCGCATGTTGGCAATTGGATCTCTCATTCCTCTACCTTTTCTAAAACCAGCTTGAACATCTGGAAGTTCACTGTTCACGTATTGCTGAGGCCTGGCTTGGAGAATTTTGACCATTACTTCACTAGCATGTGAGATGAGTGCAATTGTGCCGTAGTTTGAGCATTCTTTGGCATTGCCTTTCTCTTGGATTGGAATGAAAACTGACCTTTTCCAGTCCTGAGGCCACTGCTGAGTTTTCTAAATTTGCTGGCATATTGAGTGGAGCACTTTCACAGCATCATCTTTCAGGATTTGAAAGAGCTCCACTGGAATTCCATCACCTCCACTAGCTTTGTTCATAGTGATGCTTTCTAAGGCCCACTTGACTTCACATTCCAAGATATCTGGCTCTAGATGAGTGATCACATCATCATGATTATCTGGGTCGTGAAGATCTTTTTTGTACAGTTCTTCTGTGTATTCTTGCCACCTCTTAATATCTTCTGCTTCTGTTAGGTCCAGACCATTTTTGTCCTTGATCAAGCCCATCTTTGCATGAAATGTTCCCTTGGTATCTCTAATTTTCTTGAAGAGGTCTCTAGTATTTCCCATTCTGTTCTTTTCCTCTATTTCTTTGCATTGATCGCTGAAGAAGGCTTTCTTATCTCTTCTTGCTATTCTTTGGAACTCTGCATTCAAATGCTTATATCTTTCCTTTTCTCCTTTGCTTTTCTCCTCTCTTCTTTTCACAGCTATTTGTAAGGACTCTCCAGACAGCCATTTTGCTTTTTTGCATTTCTTTTCCATGGGGAAGGTCTTGATCCCTGTCTCCTGTACAATGTCACGAACCTCATTCCATAGTTCATCAGGCACTCTATCTATCGGACCTAGGTCCTTAAATCTGTTTCTCACTTCCACTGTATAATCATAAGGGATTTGATTTAGGTCATACCTAAATGGTCTAGCGGTTTTCCCTACTTTCTTCAATTTAAGTCTGAATTTGGTAATAAGGAGTTCATGATCTGAGCCACAGTCAGCTCCTGGTCTTGTTTTGTTGACTGTATAGAGCTTCTCCATCTTTGGCTGCATAGAATATAATCAATCTGATTTTGGTGTTGATCATCTGGTGATATCCATGTGTAGAGTCTTCTCTTGTGTTGTCAGAAGAGGGTGTTTGCTATGACCAGTGCATTCTCTTGGCAAAACTCTATTAGTCTTTGCCCTGCTTCATTCCACATTCCAAGGCCAAATTTGCCTGTTACTCCAGGTGTTTCTCGAATTCCTACTTTTGCATTCCAGTCCCCTATAATGAAAAGAACATCTTTTTTGGGTGTTAGTTCTAAAAGGTCTTGTAGGTCTTCATAAAATTATTCAACTTCAGCTTCTTCAGCGTTACTGGTTGGAACATAGACTTGGATAACTGTGATATTGAATGGTTTGCCTTGGAGACTAAAAGAGATCATTCTGTCATTTTTGAGATTGCATCCAAGTACTGCATTTTTTACCCTTTTGTTGACCATCATGGCTACTCCATTTCTTCTGAGGAATTCCTGCCCACAGTAGTAGATATAATGGTCATCTGAGTTAAATTCACCCATTCCAGTCCATCTTACTTCGCTGATTCCTAGAATGTTGACATTCACCCTTGCCATCTCTTGCCTTGTTTGACCACTTCCAATTTGCCTTGATTCGTGGACCTGACATTCCAGGTTCCTATGCAATATTGCTCTTTACAGCTTCGGACCTTTCTTCTATCACCAGTCACAGCCACAGCTGGGTATTGTTTTTGCTTTGGCTCCATCCCTTCATTCTTTCTGGAGTTATTACTCCACTGATCTCCAGTAGCATATTGGGCACCTACTGACCTGGGGAGTTCCTCTTTCAGTATCCTATCATTTTGCCTTTTCATACTGTTCATGGAGTTCTCAAGGCAAGAATACTGAAGTGGTTTGCCATTCCCTTCTCCAGTGGACCAGGCTCTGTCAAAACCTCTCCATCATGACCTGCCCCTCTTGGGTTGCCCCACAGGCATAGCTTGGTTTCATTGAGTTAGACAAGGCTGTGATACTAGTGTGATTAGATTGACTAGTTTTCTGTGATTATGGTTTCAGTGTGTCTGCCCTCTGATGCCCTCTTGCAACACCTACCATCTTACTTGGGGTTCTCTTATCTTGGGTGTGGGGTGTCTCTTCATGTCTGCTCCAGCAAAGCACAGCCACTGCTCCTTACCTTGGACGAGGGGTATCTCTTTACGGCTGCCGTTCCTGACCTTCAATGTGGGATAGCTCCTCTAGGCCCTCCTGTGCCTGCAGAGCCACTGCTCCTCAGGATGCTCCTCCCGGCCGCTGGCCCTGGCCTCGGGTTCGGAGGCAGGGGTGCCACCCCTGACCTCGGATGCGGGGTGTCTCTTCCTGGCTTCCACTGAACTCGGACGCGGGGTAGCTACTCTTGGCCATTCCTGTAGCTTTGTACTATAGTCTAAAGTCGGGCAGGTTGATTCCTCCAGTTCCATTCTTCTTTCTCAAGATTGCTTTGGTTATTTGAGGTTTTTTAATTTCCATAAATTGTGAAATTATTTGTTGTAGTACTGTGAAAAATACCTTTCATTGCTTGATAAGGATTGCACTGAATCTATAGATTGCTTTGGGTAGTACACTCACTTCAGTTCAGTTCAGTTCAGTCGCTCAGTCGTATCCGACTCTTTGCGACCCCATGAATCACAGCACGCCAGGCCTCCCTGTCCATCACCATCTCCCGGAGTTCACTCGGACTCACGTCCATCGAGTCCGTGATGCCATCCAGACATCTCATCCTGGGTCGTCCCCTTCTCCTCCTGCCCCCAATCTCTCCCAGCATCAGAGTCTTTTCCAATGAGTCAACTCTTCGCATGAAGTGGCCAAAGTATTGGAGCTTCAGCTTTAGCATCATTCCTTCCAAAGAAATCCTAGGGTTGATCTCCTTCAGAATGGACTTGTTGGATCTCCTTGCAGTCCAAGGGACCCTCAAGAGTCTTCTCCAACACTGCAGTTCAAACGCATCAATTCTTCAGCACTCAGCCTTCTTCACAGTCCAACTCTCACATCCATACATGACCACAGGAAAAGCTATAGCCTTGACTAGACGGACCTTAGTCGGCAAAGTAATTTCTCTGCTTTTGAATATACTATTTAGGTTGGTCATAACTTTTCTTCCAAGGAATAAGCGTCATTTAATTTCATGGCTGCAGTCACCGTCTGCAGTGATTTTGGAGCCCAAAAAAATAAAATCTGACACTGTCTCTACTGTTTCCCATCTAGTTCCTATTAAGTGATGGGACCAGAGGCCATGATATTCGTTTTCTGAATGTTGTGCTTTAAGCCAATTTTTTCACTCTCTTCTTTCACTTTCATCAAGAGGCTTTTTAGTTCCTCTTCACTTTCTGCCATAAGGGTGGTGTCATCTGCATATCTGAGGTTATTGATATTTCTCCCAGCAATCCTGATTCCAGCTTGTGTTTCTTCCAGTCCAGTGTTCCTCATGATGTACTCTGCATAGAAGTTAAATAAGCATGGTGACAATATACAGCCTTGATGTACTCCTTTTCCTATTTGGAACCAGTCTGTTGTTTCATGTCCAGTTCTAACTGTTGCTTCCTGACCTGCATACAGATTTCTCAAGAGGCAGGTTAGGTGGTCTGGTATTCCCATCTCTTTCAGAATTTTCCACAGTTTATTGTGATCCACACAGTCAAAGGCTTTGACATAGTCAATAAATCAGAAATAGATGTTTTTCTGGAACTCTGTTGCTTTTTTTCAATGATCCAGCGGATATTGGCAATTTGATCTCTGGTTCCTCTGCCTTTTCTAAAACCAGCTTGACATCAGGGAGTTCTCGGTTCACGTATTGCTGAAGTCTGGCATGGAGAATTTTGAGCATTACTTTACTAGCATGTGAGATGATTGCAATTGTGTGGTAGTTTCAGCATTCTTTGGCATTGCCTTTCTTTGAAATTGGAATGAAAACTGATCTTTTCCAGTCCTGTGGCCACTGCTGAGTTTTCCAAATTTGCTGGCATATTGCACTTTCACAGCATCATCTTTCAGGATTTGAAAGAGCTCCACTGGAATTCCATCACCTCCACTAGCTTTGTTCATAGTGATGCTTTCTAAGGCCCACTTGACTTCACATTCCAAGATGTCTGGCTCTAGATGAGTGATCACATCATCATGATTATCTGGGTCATGGAGATCTTTTTTGTACAGTTCTTCTGTGTATTCTTGCCATCTCTTCTTAATATCTTCTGCTTCTGTTAGGTCCAGACCATTTTTGTCCTTGATCGAGCCCATCTTTGCAGGAAATGTTCCCTTGGTATCTCTAATTTTGTTGAAGAGATCTCTAGTCTTTCCCATTCTCTTGTTTTCCTCTATTTCTTTGCATTTATCCCTGAAGAAGGCTTTCTTATCTCTTCTTGCTATTCTTTGGAACTCTGCATTCAGATTCTTAATATCTTTCCTTTTCTCCTTTGCTTTTCACCTCTCTTCTTTTCACAGCTATTTGTAAGGCCTCCCCAGGCAGCCATTTTGCTTTTTTGCATTTCTTTTCCATGGGGATGGTCTTGATCCCTGTCTCCTGTACTATGTCATGAATCTCAATACTCATTTTCACTATATTGATTATTCTAATCCATGAACATGGTATATTTCTCCATCTATTTGTGTCCTCTTTGATTTCTTTCATCAGTGTTTTATAGTTTTCTATATATAGGTCTTTTTTTTCCTTAGGTGGATATATTCCTGAGTATTTTATTCTTTTCATTGCAATGATTAATGGAGTTTTTTCCTTAATTTCTCTTTCTGTTTTCTCATTGTTATTGCATAGGAATGCAAGGGATTTCTGTGTGTTAATTTTATATCCTGCAACTTTACTATATTCATTGATTAGCTCTAGTAATTTTCTGGTGGAGTATTTAGGGTTTTCTAGGTAGAGGATCATGTTAACTACAAACAGTGAGAGTTTTACTTCTTCTTTTCCTATCTAGAGTCCTTTTACTTCTTTTCTGCTCTGACTGCAGTCGCCAAAACTTCCAAAACTATGTTGAATAGTAGTGGTGAGAGTGGGCACCCTTGTCATGTTCCTGACTTTAGGGGAAATGTTTTCAATTTTTCACCATTGAGGATAATGTTTTCTGTGGGTTTGTCATATATAGCTTTTATTATGTTGAGGTATGTTCCTCCTATGCCTGCTTTCTGGAGGGTTTTTATCATAAATGGATGTTGAATTTTGTCAAAGGCTTTCTGTGGATCTATTGAGATAATCATATGGTTATCTTTCAATTTGTTAATGTGGTGTATTATGTTGTTTGATTTGCAGATATTGAAGAATCCTTGCATCCCTGGGATAAAGCCTGTTTGGTCATGGTGTATGGTCTTTTTATTATGTTGTTGGATTCTGTTTGCTAGAATTTTGTTGAGGGTTTTTGCATCTATGTTCATCAGAGATACTGGCCTCTAGTTTTCTTTCCTTGTGGCATCTTTGTCTGGATTTGGTATTAGGGTTATGGTGGCCTCATAGAATTAATTTGTAAGTTTACATTCCTCTAAATTTCTTGGAAGAGTTTGTTTAGGATAGGTGTTAGCTCTTCTCTAAATTTTTGGTAGAATTCAGCTGGGAAGCCATTAGGTCCTGGGGTTTTGTTTGCTAGAAGATTTCTGATTACAGTTTCGATTTTTGTGTTTGTGATGGGTCTGTTAAGATTTTCTATTTCTTGCTTGTTTGGTTTTGGAAAGTTGTACTTTTCTAAGAATTTGTGCATTTCTTCCAAATTGTCCATTTTATTGGCATATAGTTGCTGATAGTAGTCTTTTATGATCCTTTGTATTTCTGTGTTATCTGTTGTGATTTCTCCATTTTCATATCTAATTTTGTTGATTTGATTCTTCTACCATTGTTTCTTGATGAGTGTGGCTAATGGTTTGTCAATTTATTATCTTTTCAAAGAAATAACTTTTAGGTTTGTTGATTTTTGCTATGGTAACTTTTGTTTCTTTTACATTTACTTCTGACCTAATTTTTAAGGTTTCTTTCCTTCTACTAACCTGGGGTTCTTTTTTCTTCCTTTTCTAGTTTCTTTAACTGTAGAGTTACTTAGGTTATTTATTTCACTTTCTTCTTGTTTCTTGAGGTAAACCTGTATTGCTATGAACCTTCCCCTTCAGTTAAGTTCAGTTCAGTTGCTCAGTCATGTCCGACTCTTTGCAACCCCATGAACCGCTGCATGCCAGTCCTCCCTGTCCATCATCAACACCTGGAGTCCACCCTAACCCATGTCCATTGAGTCAATGATGCCATCCAATCATCTCATCCATTGTCGTCCCCTTCTCCTCCTGCTCTCAATCTTTCCCAGCATCAAGGTCATTCCAATGAGTCAGCTCTTCACATCAGATGGCCAGATAATTGGAGTTTCAGCCTCAACATCAGTCCTTCTAATGAACACCCAGGACTGATCTCCTTTAAGATGGGCTGGTTGGATCTCCTTGCAATCCAAGGGACTCTCAAGAGTCTTCTCCAACACCACAGTTCAAAAGCATCAGTTCTTCGGTCTCGGCTTTCTTTATAGTCCAACTCTGACATCCATACATGACCACTGAGAAAAACAAGCCTTGACTAGATGGACATTTGTTGAGAAAGTAATGTCTCTGCTCTTTAATATTTGTCCAGGTTGGTCATAAATTTTCTTCCAAGGAGTAAGCGTCTTTTAATTTCATGGCTGCAATCACCATCTGCAGTGATTTTAGAGTCCCCAAAATAAAGTCAGACACTGTTTCCACTGTTTCCCCATCTATTTGCCATGAAGTGATGGGGCCAGATTCCATGATCTTAGTTATCTGAAGGTTGAGCTTTTTTATTTTTTTTAATTTTTTTATTTTTACTTTATTTTACTTTACAATACTGTATTAGTTTTGCCATACATTGACATGAATCCACCACGGCTGTACATGCATTCCCAAACATGAACCCCCCTCGCACATCCCTCCCCATAACATCTCTCTGGGTCATCCCCGTGTACCAGCCCAAAGCATCCTGTATCCTGCATCAGACATAGACTGACGATTCATTTCTTATATGATAGTATACATGTTTCAATGCCATTCTCCCAAATCATCCCACCCTCCCCCTCTCCCTCTGAGTCCAAAAAGTCCGCTCTACACATCTGTGTCTCTTTTGCTATCTTGCATACAGGGTCATCATTGCCATCTTTCTAAATTCCATATATATGTGTTAGTATACTGTATTGTTGTTTTTCTTTCTGGCTTACTTCACTCTGTATAATCGGCTCCAGTTTCATCCATCTCATTAGAACTGATTCAAATGTATTCTTTTTAATGGCTGTGTAATACTCCATTGTGTATATGTACCACTGCTTTCTTATCCATTCATCTGCTGATGAACATCTAGGTTGTTTCCATGTCCTGGCTATTAGAAACAGTGCTGTGATGAACATTGGGATACATGTGCCTCTTTCAATTTGGTTTCCTCGGTATGTATGCCCAGCAGTGGGATTGCTGGGTCATAAGGCAGTTCTATTTGCAATTTTTTAAGGAATCTCCACACTGTTCTCCATAGTGGCTGTATTAGTTTGCATTCCCACCAACAGTGTAAGAGAGTTCCCTTTTCTCCACACCCTCTCCAGCATTTATTGCTTGTAGACTTTTGGATCGCAGACATTCTGACTTGTGTGAAGTGGTATCTCATTGTGGTTTTGATTTGCATTTCTCTAATAATGAGTTATGTTGAGCATCTTTTCATGTGTCTGTTAGCCATCCGTATGTCTTCTTTGGAGAAATGTCTATTTAGTTCTTTGGCCCATTTTTTGATTGGGCCATTTATTTTTCTGGAATTGAGCTGCATAAGTTGCTTGTATTTTTTTGAGATTAGTTGTTTGTCAGTTGCTTCATTTGCTATTATTTTCTCCCTTTCAGAAGGCTGTCTTTTCACCTTGCTTATATTTTCCTTTGTTGTGCAGAAGCTTTTAATTTTAATTAGATCCCATTGGTTTATTTTTGCTTTTATTTCCAGTATTCTGGGGGGTGGATCATATAGGATCCTGCTGTGATTTATGTCAGACAGTGTTTTGCCTATGTTCTCCTCTAGGAGTTTTATAGTTTCTGGTCTTACATTTAGATCTTTAATCCATTTTGAGTTTATTTTTGTGTGTGGTGTTAGAAAGTGATCTAGTTACAGTCTTTTACAAGTGGTGGACCAGTTTTCCCAGCACCACTTGTTAAAGAGATTGTCTTTACTCCATTGTATATTCTTGCCTCCTTTGTCAAAGACAAGTTGTCCATATGTGTGTGGATTTATCTTTGGGCTTTCTATTTTGTTCCATTGATCTATATTTCTGTCTTTGTGCCAGTACCATACTGTCTTGATGACTGTGGCTTTGTAGTAGAGCCTGAAGTCAGGCAAGTTGATTCCTCCAGTTCCATTCTTCTTTCTCAAGATGGCTTTGGCTATTCGAGGGTTTTTGTATTTCCATACAAATCTTGAAATTATTTGTTCTAGTTCTGTGAAAAATATCGCTGGTAGCTTAATAGGAATTGCATTGAATCTGTAGATTGCTTTGGGTAGTGTACTCATTTTCACTATATTGATTCTTCCAATCCATGAACATGGTATATTTCTCCATCTATTAGTGTCCTCTTTGATTTCTTTCATCAGTGTTTTATAGTTTTATATATATAGGTCTTCAGTTTCTTTAGGTAGATATATTCCTAAGTATTTTATCCTTTTCGTTGCAATGGTGAATGAAATTGTTTCCTTAATTTCTTTTCCTACTTTCTCATTATCTGTGTATAGGAATGCAAGGGATTTCTGTGTGTTGATTTTATATCCTGCACCTTTACTGTATTCATTGATTAGCTCTAGTAACTTTCTGGTGGAGTCTTTAGGGTTTTCTATGTAGAGGATCATGTCATTTGCAAACAGTGAGAGTTTTACTTCTTCTTTTTCAATTTGGATTCCTTTTATTTCTTTTTCTGCTCTGATTGCTGTGGCCAAAACTTCCAGAACTATGTTGAATAGTAGCGGTGAAAGTGGGCACCCTTGTCTTGTTCCTGACTTTAGGGGAGATGCTTTCAATTTTTCACCATTGAAGATAATGTTTGCTGTGGGTTGGTCATATATAGCTTTTATTATGTTGAGGTATGTTCCTTCTATGCCTGCTTTCTGGAGGGTTTTTATCATAAATGGATGTTGAATTTTGTCAAAGGCCTTCTCTGCATCTATTGAGATAATCATATGGCTTTTATTTTTCAATTTGTTAATGTGGTGAATTACATTGATTGATTTGCGGATATTGAAGAATCCTTGCATCCCTGGGATAAAGCCCACTTGGTCATGGTGTATGATCTTTTTAATGTGTTGTTGGATTCTGATTGCTAGAATTTTGTTGAGGATTTTTGCATCTATGTTCATCAGTGATATTGGCCTGTAGTTTTCTTTTTTTATAGCATCTTTGTCAGGTTTTCATATTAGGGTGATGGTGGCCTCATAGAATGAGTTTGGAAGTTTACCTTCCTCTGCAATTTTCTGGAAGAGTTTGAGTAAGATAGGTGTTAGCTCTTCTCGAAATTTTTGTTAGAATTCAGCTGTAAAGCCATCTGGACTTGGGCTTTTGTTTGCTGGAAGATTTCTGATTACAGTTTCAATTTCCATGCTTGTGACGGGTCTGTTAAGATTTTCCATTTCTTCCTGGTTCAGTTTTGGAAAATTGTACTTTTCTAAGAATTTGTCCATTTCTTCCACATTGTCCATTTTATTGGCATATACTTGCTGATAGTAGTCTTATGATCCTTTGTATTTCTGTGCTGTCTGTTGTGATCTCTCCATTTTCATTTCTAATTTTATTTATTTCATTTTTTTCTCTCTGTTTCTTGATGAGTCTGGCTAATGGTTTGTCAATTTTATTTATCCTTTCAAAGAACCAGCTTTTGGCTTTATTGATTTTTGCTATGGTCTCTTTTGTTTCTTTTACATTTATTTCTGCCTTATTTTTTAAGATTTCTTTCCTTCTGCTAACTCTGAGGTTCTCCAATTCTTTCTTTTCTAGTTGCTTTAGGTGTAGAGTTAGGTTATTTATTTGACTTTTTTCTTGTTTCTTGAGGTATGCCTGTATTGCTATGAACTTTCCTCTTAGCACTGCTTTTATAGTGTCCCATAGGTTTTGGGTTGTTGTGTTTTCATTTTCACTAGTTTCTGTGCATATTTTGATTTCTTTTTTGATTTCTTCTGTGATTTGTTTGCTATTCAGAAGTGTGTTGTTCTGCCTCCATATGTTGGAATTTTTAATACTTTTTCTCCTGTAATTGAGATCTAATCTTAATGCATTGTGGTCAGAAAAGATGCTTGGAATGATTTTGATTTTTTTTAATTTATCAACGTTAGATTTATGGCCCAGGATGTGATCCATCCTAGAGAAGGTTCCGTGAGCACTTGAGAAAAGGTGAAATTCATTGTTTTGGGGTGAAATGTCCTATAGATATCAATTAGGTCTAACTGGTCTATTGTATCATTTAAACTTTGTGTTTCTTTGTTAATTTTCTGTTTAGTTGATCTGTCCATAGGTGTGAGTGGGGTATTAAAGTCTCCCACTGTTATTGTGTTATTGTTAATTTCCCCTTTCATACTTCTTAGCATTTGTCTTACATATTGCGGTGCTCCTATGTTGGGTGCATATATATTTATAATTGTTATATCTTCTTCTTGGATTGATCTTTTGATCATTATGTAGTGTCCTTCTTTGTCTCTTTTCACAGCCTTTGTTTTAAAGTCTATTTTATCAGATATGAGTATTGCCACTCCTGCTTTCTTTTGGTCTCTATTTGCGTGGAATATCTTTTTCCAGACCTTCATTTTCAGTCTGTATGTGTCCCTTGTTTTGAGGTGGGTCTCTTGTAAGCAGCATATAGAAGGGTATTGTTTTTGTATCCATTCAGCCAGTCTTTGCCTTTTGGTTGGGGCATTCAACCCATTTACGTTTAAGGTAATTATTGATAAGTATGATCCCGTTGCCATTTACTTTATTGTTTTGGATTCAGGTTTATACACGCTTTTTGTGTTTCCTGTCTAAAGAATATCCTTTAGCATTTGTTGGAGAGCTGGTTTGGTGGTGCTGAATTTTTTCAGCTTTTGCTTCTCTGTAAAGCTTTTGATTTCTCCTTCATATTTGAATGAGATCCTTGCTGGGTACAGTAATCTGGGCTGTAGGTTATTTTCTTTCATCACTTTAAGTATGTCTTGCCATTCCCTCCTGGCCTGAAGAGTTTCTATTGAAAGATCTGCAGTTATCCTTATGAGATTCCCCTTGTGTGTTATTTGTTGTTTTTCCCTTGCTGCTTTTAATATTTGTTCTTTGTGTCTGATCTTTGTTAATTTGATTAATATGTGTCTTGGGGTGTTTTGCCTTGGGTTTATCCTATTTGGAACTCTCTGGGTTTCTTGGACTTGGGTGATTATTTCCTTCCCCATTTAGGGAAGTTTTCAACTATTATCTCCTCAAAGATTTTCTCATGGTCTTTCTTTTTGTCTTCTTCTTCTGGGACTCCTATAATTCGAATGTTGGAGCATTTCATATTGCCCTGGAGGTCTCTGAGATTAACCTCATTTCTTTTAATTTGTTTTTCATTTTTCCTCTCTGATTCATTTATTTTTACCATTCTATCTTCTATTTCACTAATCCTATCTTCTGCCTCCATTATTCTACTATTTGTTACCTCCAGAGTGTTTCTGATCTAATTTATTGCATTATTCATTATATATTGACTCTTTTTTGTTTCTTCTAGGTCCTTGTTAAACCTTTCTTACATCTTCTCAATCCTTGTCTCCAGGCTATTTATCTGTGATTCCATTTTGATTTCAAGATTTTGGATCATTTTCACTATCAATATTGGGAATTCTTTCTCAGGTAGATTCCCTATCTCTTCCTCTTTTGTTTGGTTTGGTGGGCATTTCTCCTGTTCCTTTACCTGCTGAGTATTCTTCTGTCTCTTCATCTTGGTTATATTGCTGCATTTGGGGTGGCCTTTCTATATTCTGGGAATTTGTGGAGTTCTTTTTATTATGGAGCTTCCTCACCTTGGGTGGAGTTGTATCAGTGGCTTGTCAAGGTTTCCTGGTTAGGGAAGCTTGTGTTGGAGTTCTGTTGGATGAAGCTGGTTTTCTTCTCTCTGGAGTGCAATGGAGTGACCAGTAATAGGTTATGAGATGTCAATGGTTTTCGAGTAAATTTGAGCTGCCTGTATATTGAAGCTCAGGGGTGTTTTCTTGTGTTGCTGGAGGATTTGCATGGTATGTCTTACTCTGGAACTTGTTGGCCCTTGGGTGGAGCTTGGTTTCAGTGTATGATTAATGTTCCCTGAATTCAGGAGTTCTCTGATGTTCTCAGGATTTGGACTTAAGACTCCTGCTTCTGGTTTTCAGTTTTATTTTTACAGTAGCCTCTAGACTTCTCCATCTATACAGCACCAGTGATAAAACATCTAGGTTAAAGATGAAAAGTTTCTCCACATTGAGGGACACCCAGAGAGGTTCACTGAGGTACATGGAGAAGAGAAGAGGGAGGGGGTAGTTAGAGGTGACTGGAATGAGATGCAGTGAGATCAAAAGAGGAGAGAGCAAGCTAGCCAGTAATCATTTCCTTATGTGCACTCCACAGTCTGGACCACTCAGAGGTATTCACGGAGTTATACAGGGAAGAGGAGAGGGAGGAAGTAGACAGAGGTGGCCAGGAGGATAAAAGTGGGAAATGAAAAGGAGAGAGACAAATTGAATCAATAAGCAGTTCCTTAGGTGTTCTCCACCATCTGGAACACACAGAGATTCACAGAGTTGGATAGAGAAGAGAAGGGGGAGGAAAGAGACACAGGCCACCTGGTGGAGAAAAAGGAGAGTCCAAAGAAGGAGAGAGTGGTCAAGCCAGTAATCTCGCTCTCAGGTAAAATTGGGTAGTGAAGTTTGGGTTTTTAAATGTACAAAATTGACAACAAAAACCAAAAAGCAAAGATTAAAAACCTAGAGTAGAGGTTGGATTTTCAAAAATACAATATTAAAGAAAAGAAGAAGATGGAAAAAATAAAAGCCACAAGAGTTATTAAAAAACACCAACAACAACCACACAAAGACTATATATGGCGTTTGCTTTAAAAAATAGTCTTTTTTTTTTTTTTTGGAAAGTAATAGTAGGTTATAGAAATAAAAATTAGAGGAGAAATAGAGGCCTTAACAATTTTTAAAAGTTAGAAAAAAAAGAAGAAGAAAAAGAAAAGAAGAAAAAACAACCCCACAACAGCATCAAAAAAAAAAAAAAAGGAAAAAAAAGAAAGAAAGAAAAAAAAGATTGTAAAAATAGTAAAGATATATCTGGCCCTTTCTCTGGTGTTGTGGGCAGTGTGGGGTGACTTCCAAGGCAGTTCCCTCTGTTTAACTTCTGTTTGCTGGTCTTTTCAGTGTCTGAATTCCGCCCTGACACGAGGGGGTGGTGTGGACACTTTTTTTTTTTTTTAAGGCTCACTTGTTTAGTCGTGCTGTGGGGAGGGAGGGATGCTGCAAACAAATAACACTGGC
>NW_024070201.1:1741114-1772283 GCF_014754425.2 Oryx dammah | reverse complement strand
GGACGCTTGTTTTTTTTTTTTTTTTTAGGCTCACTTTTTCAGTCGCGCTGTGGGGAGGGAGGGATGCTGCAAACAAATAGCACTGTCGTGTGCATGCATGACAAATAGCATGTCCTGTGCAGGCCTGCTGGGCCTGTCCCTGCTTGAGGCGCACAAACCACTCCAGCTCTACAATGCTCCCCTGGGAACTGTCTGAGGCCGGCCCTAGGCTGCGTGCACCTCCCCCGTCTAAGGCGCTCAGGTTTGGCGCTCAGGTAGCCCTCAGAGGCGCAGATTTGTTTGCGACTGCGTTTTGTGCCCTTCCCAGGTCTGAGTATCTTGGGTGTTCGGCGAGCGGGTCGCTGCGACTTGTCGCCTTTCCAGTCTCTGTTGCTCAGTTTTCTGGGTGTACCGCTGGCGCCCCTTGTGAGGCAGATGGTGACTGTCCAGCACCCCCAGCAGTCTTAGAAAAGAAGCCTGCTTGCAGTTTCGTAGGTAAAGTCTCTCCAGGGCTGCGATTGCCCCTTTCCAGCCCTTACGGCTCTGGCTGCCTGTCCCCAGCAGGGGATGGTCTGCAGCCGGCTTTTTCCGTTCTGTCCTTTGTTCTGTGCGCAGTCCTGGCGGTGTCTTATGTTCGAGCTTTTCACATGGTAGCTATCCCACAGTCTGGTTTGCTAGCCTGAGTTAGTTCATTCTGGTTACGCACAGGGCGTTCCTGCACGATTCTTACAAAGCATTGCAGCCCACGCCTCCTGTGCCTCCCTGCCCTGCCCGCACTTGTTAGTGGTGGATGCAGGAGTCTGTGCTGCTTTTCCACTGGGGGAGTTACTGTTGGGCTTGTAATCTGTTGGTTTTGATTATTTATTTATTTTTCCTTCCTGTTATGTTGCCCTCTGTGCTTCCAAGGCTCGCCACGGACTCGGCAGGGAGAGTGTTTCCTGGTGTTTGGAAACCTCTCTTCTTAAAATTCCCTTCCCAGGACAGGCTTCCCTCCTCGCCTCCTTTGTCTCTTTTTTCATCTTTTATATTTTTTCCTACCTGTTTTTGAAGACAATGATCTGCTTTTCTGGGTGCTTGATGTTCTCTGCCAGCATTCAGAAGTTGTTTTGTGGAGTTTGCTCAGTGTTGAAATGTTCTTTTGAGGAATTTGTGACGGAGAAAGTGGTCTCCCTGTCCTATTCCTCTACCATCTTAGGACCGCCTCTGAAGGTTGAGCTTTAAGCCAACTTTTTCACTCTCCTCTTTTACTTTCATCAAGAAGATCTTTAGTTATTCTTCACTTCTGCCATAAGGGTGGTGTCATCTGCATATCTGAGGTTTTTTATATTGCTCCTGGAAATCTTGATTCCAGCTTGTGCTTCTTCCAGCCCAGCGTTTCTCATGATGTACTCTGCATATAAGTTAAATAAGCACAGTGACAATATACAGCCTTGATGTACTCCTTTTCCTATTTGGAACCAGTCTGTTGTTCCACGTTCAGTTCTAACTGTTGCTTCCTGACCTGCATATAGGTTTCCCAAGAGGCAGGTCAGGTGGTCTGGTATTCCCATCTCTTTCAGAATTTTCCACAGTTTCTTGTGATCCACACAGTAAAAGGCTTTGGCATAGTCAATAAAGCAGAAATAGATGTTTTTCTGAAACTCTTGCTTTTTCCATGATCCACCAGATGTTGACAATTTGATCTCTGGTTCCTCTCCTCTCCTTTTCTAAAACCAGCTTGAACATCTGGAAGTTCACAGTTCACGTACTGCTGAAGCCTGGCTTGGAGAGTTTTGAGCATTACTTTGCTAGCTTTTGCGATGAGTGCAATTGTGCAGTAGTTTGAGCATTCTTTGGCATTGCCTTTCTTTGGGATTGGAAAGAAAACTGACCCTTTGCAGTCCTGTGGCCACTGCTGGATTTTCCAAATTTGCTGGTGTATTGAGTACAGCACTTTCACAGCATCATCTTTCAAACTTTCACATCAGCAGCACTTTCACAGCATCACAGCATCAAAGCAAAAACAATACCCAGTTATGGGTGTGACTGGTGATAGAAGAAAGGTCTGATGCTGTAAAGAGCAATATTGCATAGGAACCTGAAATGTCAGGTCCATGAATCAAGGCAAATTGGAAGTGGTCAAATGATGTTAGGAAAACTGATTATTCACATGCAAAATGTCTGTTTTTATTCCAATATTGATTGAATTACTGTAGCTTTATAATAGAGTTTAAAACCTGGAAATGTAATGCCTCCAGCTGTTCTTAATTTTTATTTCTGATTGTTTATACTGTTTAGAAATGCAACTAGGTTTTATATATTAATAGGACATTAAGAACAGCTGGAGGCATTACATTTCCTGGTTTCAAACTTAATTATAAAGCTCCAGTAATCAGTATAATATTGTAATAAAAACAATCACATAGATAAATGGTGCAGAATATAGAGCCCAGGAATAAATCCCAGCATATATGGACAGTTAGCTTTCATCAAAGGAGCTGAGTATACAATGAGGAAAGGATAATCTCTTCAATAAATGATGTCAGGAAAACTGAATATTCCCATGCAAAAGAATGAAAATGGACCTTTATACCATATACGAAAGATAATTCAAAAATGGACTATTGAAAACAAGATCTGAAACTGTAAAACTCCTTGAAAAACAACTAAGGGGTAATCCCGTTGACATTGGTACTGGCAATAAGTTTTTGGATTTGAGACCTAAAGCACAAGCAACAAAAAGAGAAATAAACAGGTGGGACTATGTCAAATGAAAAAAGCTATTACACAGCAAAGGAAACCATCAACAAGTCAAAAAGACAATCTACTGAATGGGAGAAAATATTTGTTAACCATCTATCAAATAAGGGATTAATATATAAAATATACTAAGAATTTTTACAACTCAATAGCAAGAAAACAACTCAATTTAAAAATGATGTTTGGCAGAATCCAACACAATTCTTTAAAGGAATTATCCTTCAATTAAAAACTAAATAGTTTTTTTTTAATGGGCAAAGGACCTGACAAGACATTTTTCTAAAGGCAAACAAGTTAACAATATGTGAAAAGATGCTAAACATCATTAATCATCATGGAAATGCAAATCAAAACCACAATGAGATATCATCTAAGATTTGTTAGGATGGTGATTACCTAAATAAGTAAATGGAAATATAGATTTAGGTGAAGATGTAGGTGCAGGTGCAGGTGCAGATGCAGAGATAGAGATAGAGGTGGAGATGGGGCTTGCTAGGTGGCACTAGTGATAAAGAAACTGCCTGCCAATGTAGGAAACATAAAAGATATAGATTTGATCACTGGATTGGGAAGATCCCCTAGAAGAAGGCATGATGACCCACTCCAGTATTCTTGCCTGGAGAATCCCATGGACAGAGGAGCCTGGAGGGCTACAGTCCATAGAGTCACACAGAGTTGGACATGACTGAAGCGATTTATCAGGCATGCACATGCATAGATGTAGATATGTGTATATTACACAGACACACACACAGGCATATTATGCAGCCTTAAAAACAGAAAGAAATCCTGCCTTTTGTGACAACAATGACAAAACTGGAGGGCATTATGATAGGCAAAATAAGATAGACAGTGTAAAATAATATGACATGGTATCATGTATGGGCTTCCCAGGTGGCACTCTTGGTAAAGAACACTCCTGTCAATGCAGGAGACTCAGGAGAGGAGAAAGACGGCAACCCACTCCAGTATTCTTGCCTGGAGAACCCCATGGACAGAGGAACCTAATGGGCTACAGTCCATAGGGTTGCAGAGTCAGACACAACTGAAGCAACTTAGCACACATGCAGGCATGGTATCACTTATATCGGATTTTTTTTTTTCCAAATCAACTTATAGAAACAGAATGATGGTGGCTAGGGGCTAGAGGGTGGGCAAAATAAGAAGTTAGTAAATTATTACAAACTTCCAATTATTAGGTGAAAAGATCTTAGGATTTAGTGTATAACATGTTCAATACTATTCATAATAGTATAATACTGAAATTTGCTAAGCTAGTAGAACTTCTGTTCATCACAAAAAGAAGAGAAAATGTGAAGTGGTGGGTATATCAACTAAATCCATGGTGGGAATCTTTCACAGTATATACATATATCAAATCATCACCATCACTGTACAATTTAAATATATTACAACTTTATTTGAATTTATCCCTCAATAACAGATGAAAAAAACTGCTATAATAATAGTAAGAACTGATTCTGAAAATAAAAAGTCTTACTGGTTACTGGAGACTACAAATATTCCAGCAAGTTTCAAATATTCTGTAGTCATAAAGTTGAAAATCAAAGCAGAAAATATGAAGTACAACTCATACTTAACAAAAAGAGAAGAGTGAAGCAAGGCAAAGATCAGTACACAGTGTTTAAAATTATGCCAGGAATTTACAAACATATTTATTTGTAACTGTAGTTGATTTACAATGTTGTGTTAATTTTGTGAGTTAAAGATGTGAGTTCAGCATAATGATTTAGGTGTGGGGTTTTTTGCAGATTATATTCCACTATAAGTTATTACAAGTTATTGAATGTAATTACTTGTGCTATAAAGTAAATACTTGCTGCTTACATATTATATATATATATATATATATATATATATATACACATATATATCAATTTGTATCTATTTACCCCATTGTTGCTGTTTCGTCACTAGGTCTTGACCAATTCTTTTATGACTCCATGGCCTGTAGCCCTCCAAGCTCATCCATTCATGGGATTTTCCAGGCAAGAATACTGGAGTGGGTTGCCACTTCCTCCTCTAGGGAATATTCCCTACCCAGGGATTGAACTCTTTGTGCTGTATGAGAGGCGGATTCTTTACCACTGAGCCACCAGAGAAGCCCCATTAATCCTATTATACCTAATTTAGTTCTTCCCCCTCCCTCTTCCCTTTGTCAAACCTAAGGTTTTTCCTATGTATTTGAATCATTTCTATTTGTATTATTTTTTATTCATTTGTATTATTTCTTAGATCCCTCATATAAGTGATATCAGATAGTATTTGTCTTTGTCTGTCCCATCATTTCATGGGAAATAGATGGGGAAACAGTGAAAACAGTGTCAGACTCTATTTTGGGGGCTCCAAAATCACTGTAGATGGTGACTTCCGCCATGAAACTAAAAAATGCTTACTCTTTGGAAGAAAAGTTATGACCAACCTAGATAGCATATTCAAAAGCAGAGACATTACTTTGCCGACTAAGGTCCATCTAGTCAAGGCTATGGTTTTTCCAGTGGTCATGTATGGATGTGAGAGTTGGACTGTGAAGAAAGCTGAGCACCGAAGAATTGATGCTTTTGAACTGTGGTGTTGGAGAAGACTCTTGAGAGTCCCTTGGACTGCAAGGAGATCCAACAATCCATTGTGAAGGAGATCAACCCTGGGATTTCTTTGGAAGGGATGATGCTAAAGCTGAAGCTCCTGTACTTTGGCTACCTCGTGCAAAGAGTTGACTCATTGGAAAAGACTCTGATGGTGGGAGGGATTGGGGGCAGGAGGAGAAGGGGATGACAGAGGATGAGATGGCTAGATGGCATCACTGACTCGATGGACGTGAATCTGAGTGAACTTTGGGGGTTGGTGATGGACAGGGAGGCCTGGCGTGCTGCGATTCATGGGGTCACAAAGAGTCAGACATGACTGAGCGACTGAACTGAACTGAACTTATTTCACTAAGTATAGTATTCTCTAGGGAGGTTCCCAAGTGGCACAGTAGTAAAGAATTCACCTTCCAATGCAGGAGTCACAGGAGATGTGTTTGATCCCTGGGTCTGAAAGATCCCCTAGAGGAGGAAATAGCAACCCATTCCAGTATACTTGCTGGGAAAACCCCATGGACAGATGAGTCTAGTGGGCAACAGTCTGTGGTTTCACAAAGAGTTGAACACCCCTCACTTACTACTTACTAAATATTTTCTAGGTACATCAGTGTTGCTGCACAGGGAGAGATAGATATAGATACATATCAAATATTTTAAGCCAGCTGTCAGTTGATGGACACATGGATTGCTTCCATCTCTTGACTATTAGAAAGAGTCTTCCATATAAACATTGGGATGCATGTAGCTTTTTGAATAAAGTTATCTTTTCTGGATATATGCCCAAAAGAGTGATTTCTGTATCATATGATAGCTCTATTTTCAATTTTTCAAGCAATGTTTGTTTTCCGTAGTGGCTGCACCAATTTACATTCTCACCAACAGTGTCCAAACCCTCTCTAGTGATCATTATTTGTAGACTTTTCAATGATAGCCATTCTGACTGATGTAAGGTGATCCTTCATTGTGATTTTGATTTGCATTTCTCTAATTAGTGCTGTTGAGCATGTTTTCATGTACCTATTGGCCATCTGTATGTCTTCTTTGGAAAAATGTCTATTTAGTTCTCCTGCCCATTTTTTATTGGGTTCTTAATTTTTTTAGATATTAAGCTTATGAACTGTCTGTACATTTTGCATATTAACCCCTTGTCAGTTGCATCATTTGCAAATACTTTCTCCCATACCATAGGTTGTCTTTTCATATTGTTTATAGCTTCTTTGCTACACAAAATCCATTAAGTTGATTAGGTGCAATTTGTTTATATTTACTTTTAAATCTTTCTGCTTTGGGAAACTGATCAAAGAAAATATTTCTATGATTTATGTCAAAGAATATTTTGTCTATGTTCTCTTCTAGGAGTTTGTAGTGTCCTGTCTTTAAACCATTTTGAATTTATTTTTGTATATAGTATAAGGGATTAAATTAGATGTAGCTATTTAGTTTCCCCATCACTTTTTAAAATTACTTTTTAAAATTACTTTTTATTGGCATGTAGTTGCTTTACAATGTTGTGTTAGTTTCCACTATACACCAATATGAATCAGGCATACATATACATATATCCCCTTGCTTTTGGACTTCCTTCCCTTTCAGGTAACCACAGTGCACTAAGAAGAGTTCCCTGCATTATACAGTATGTTCTCATTAGTTGTCTACTTTATACATAGCATCAATAGTATATGTGTTTCAATCCCAATATCTCAATTGATCCCACCCCACATTTCCCTCTTGGTATTCATGTATTTATTCTCTAGTCTGTGTCTCTATTCCTGCTGGACAAACTATCATCTATACCATTTTTCTAGATTCCATGTATATGTAATAATAAATGTCTATTTTTCCCTTTTTAACATACTTCAGTCTTTATGACACTCTCCAGGTAAATTTACATGTCTACCAATGACTTGAGTTCATTCCTTTTTATGACTAACGTTCTATTGTGTGTATGTACTACATCTTTATCCATTCCATAGTTGATGGACATTTAGGTTGCTTTCATGTTCTGGCTATTATAAATAGTGCTGCTATGAACATTGGGGTGAATGCTGCTTAGTCACTCAGTCGTATTCAGCTTTTTGTTACCCCATGGACTATAGCCAGCCACGCTCCTCTGTTCCTGGGATTCTCCATGCAAGAATATGATCAAACCCTCATTTCCTGCATTGCAGGCAGATTCTTTACCCGATGAACCATTGGGGAAGTGAATATATATATATATTTTTTTTTTAATTATGGATTTCTTTGGTATATGCTCAGGAGTTGAGTCACTGGGTCATATGGTAGTGCTATTTTTAGGTTTTTAAGAAATCTCCATACTGTTTTCCATAGTGGTTGTATCAATGTGCACTCCCACTGAGAGTGAATGTGCATCCCTTTTCCTCCACACCCTTTGAAGCATTTATTGTCTGTAGATTTTTTTGTTGATGGCCATTCTGACTGTTGTGAGGTGATATCTGATTTTACTTTTGATTGTGTTTTTCTAATAGTTAGTGATACTGAACCTCCTTTCATGTTTTATGGGCAATCTGTTTGTCTTCTTTGGAGAAAAATCTCTTTAAAACTTCTCCCCATTTTTTTTATTGTGCTTTTTTTGTATGAACTAAATAAATTGTATATTTTGGAGATATTTTCAGTTGCTTCATTTGCAAACATTTTCTCCCAATCTGGGGCCTGGTTTATTTAAATTTTTATTTCTCTAGGAGATGGATTAAAAAAGATATTTCTGTGGTTTATATCAAAAAGTATTCTGCCTGTTTTCCTCTAAGAGTTTTATAGAGTCTGGCTTTACATTTAGGTCTTTAATGCATTTTGAGTTTATTTTTGTGTATGGTCTTAAATAGTGTTCTGATTTCATTCTTTCATATGTGGCTATACAGTTTTCCCAGCACCACTTATTGAAGATGCTGTATTTGTTACATTGTATATCCTGATCTCCTTTGTCAAAGATGAGGTAACCATAGATGTGTGGGTTTTTCTAGGCTTTCTATCCTGTTCCATTGATCTGTATGTCTGTTTATGTGCCGGTACCATAGTAACATGATGACTACACCTTGGTAGTATAGTTGGAAGCCAGGAAGTTTGATTCCTACAGCTTCATTTTTTTTCTCTCAAGATTGATTTGGCTAGTTGGGGTCTTTTGTACTTCCCTTTTTTTTCTTTTATTTATTTATTTATTATTTTACTTTACAATTCTGTATTGGTTTTGCCATACATTGACATGAATCCACACGGGTACTTCCATACAGATCGAAAATTTTTTTCTAGCTCTGGAAGTAATACCATGGGTTATTTGATAGGCATTTCATTGAATCTGTAGATTACATTGGGTAGTATAGTCTATTTCACATTGTTGATTCTTCCAATTCAAGAGCATGATATATCTCTCAATCTATTAGTGTCACCTTTGATTTCTTCCATCAGGGTGCTATAGCTTTGTGGGTAGAGGTGTTCTGCCTTATTAGATAGGTTTATTTCTATGTGTTTTATTCTTTTTGTTGCAGTGATAAATGGAATATTTTCCTTAAATTCACTTTCTAATATTTTATTGTTAGTGTATAGGTATGTAAGACATTTCTGTGTATTAATTTACTAAACTCATTGATTAGCTTGAGTAGTTTTCTGATGGCATCTTCTGGATTTTCTGTGTATAGCATCATACCATCTGTAAACAGTGAAAGTTTTACTTTGTATTTGCCAAATTTGATTCCTTTTATTTCTTTTTCTTCTTTAATTGCCATGGGGAAGACTTCCACGACTATATTGAATAACAGTGGTGAAATTGTTCATCCTTGTCTTGTTCCTGAAGTTAGAGAAAATGTTATCAGTTTTTCACTATCAAGAATATGTTTGCTGTGGGTTTGTCATATATGAATTTTATTTTATTAAGGCAGATTCCCTCTATGCCCACTTTCTGGAGAGTTTTTAATCATCATGGGTGTTGAATTTTGTCAAAAGTTTATCTGCATTTATTGAGATGATCATATGGATTTTATTCTTCAATTTGTTAACATGGTATATCACATTGATTGATTTGTGTATACTGAAGAATCCTTGCATCCCTGGGATAAATCCCACTTAACCATGGCGTATAACTCTTTATCTGAGTTGCTGGGTTTCATTTGCTACTATTTTGTTGAGGTTTTGGGGTCTATATTTATCAGTGATATTGCTTGTAATTTTTTTTCTTTCTTTCTTTTTTTTTTTTTTTTTTTTTGAGTGATACCTTTGCCTGCTTTGGATATTAGCCTGATGGTGACCTAATACAATGAGGTTAGGAGTGTTCCACCCTCTGGAATTTTTTTAAAAACTTTGAGAAGGATAGGTGTTAGCTCTTCTCTAAATGTTTGATAGAATTTTCCTATGAGGCCATTTGATATTGGACTTTTGTTTGTTGAAAAATTTTTAATCACAGTTTTAATTTCATTTTTTGTAATTGGTCTGTTATTTCTTTGTATTTCTTCTTGGTCAGTTTTGGAAGCTTGTACTTTTCTAAGAATTTATCCACTTCTTCCAGGTTGTCCATTTATTGGTGTATAGTTTCTCATTGTAGTCTCTTGTGACCTTTGTATCTCTGTAGCGTCTGTTCTAACTTCACTGTCATTTCTAATTTTATTGATTTGAATCTTTTTTTCCTTGATTGTTCTGGCTAAAGGCCTATAAATTTTGTTTAACCTCTCAAAGAACCAACTTTTTTATCTTTGCTATAGTTTCTTCATTTCTATTTATTTATTTTACCCCTGATCATTATGAGTTCTTTTCTTCCACCAATTTTAAGGGTTTTTCATTGTTGTTGTTGTTCTTCTTCTTCTTTCTTTAGTTGCTGTAAGGTTAAGTTGTTTACTTGAGATTTTTCTTGATTCTTGAAGTAGGATTGTATTGCTATAAACTTCACTCTTAGAAGTGTTTTTGCTGCATTCCACAGGTTTTTTTTAATGATCATGTCCTTGTTGTCATTTGTTTCTAGGTATTTTTTTTTATTTCCTCTTTCATTTCTTCCTCAATCTCTTGGTATTTTAGTAGTGTATTATTTAGCCTCCATGTAGTTGCATTTTTGTTTTCATATTTTTCCCTGTAATTCATTTCTAATCTCATTGTGGTCAAAAAATATGCTTATTATTATTTCAATTTTTGTAAATTTATCAAGGTTTGATTTGTGACCCTTGATGTAATCTATCCTAGAGAATGTTCCATGAGCACTTGAGAAGAAAGTGTATTTTGGGTGGAATGTTCTATAAATATCATTTAAGTCTATTTTACTGACAAAGGTCCATCTAGTCAAAGCTATGGTTTTTCCAGTAGTCATGTATGGATGAGAAACTTGGACCATAAAGAAAGCTGAGTGCGAAAGAATTGATGCTTTGAACTGTGGTGTTGGAGAAGACTCTTGAGAGTCCCTTGGACTGAAAGGAGATCAAACCAGTCGATCCTAAAGGAAATCAACCCAGAATATTCATTGGAAGGACAGATACTGAAGTTCCAATATTTTAGCCACCTTATAAGAAGAGCGAACTCATTAGAAAAGACCCTGATGGGGAAAGATTAAAGGCAGGAAAAGAAGGGGACAAAAGAGGGCAAGATGGTTGGATGGTATCACAGACTCAATGGGAATGAGTTTGAGCAAGCTCCAGGAGTTGGTGATGGGCAGGGAAGTCTGCGTGCTGCAATCCATGGGGTCGGAAGGAGTCAGACACGACTGAGGGACTGAACACCAAAAAGAATTTGCTGTTCCATTGATTTATGTTTCTTTTTATTTTGTGCCAATATCACATTATTTTGATTACTGTAGTTTTGAGTATAATCTCAAGTGTAGAAAGAAATATTATACCTCCAGCTTTAAGCTTTTTCCTCAGGAGTACTTTGGCAATTCTGTCTTTTGTGTTCTATATAAATTATAGGATTCTTCACTCTAGTTATGTGAAAAATGTCATAGGTATTTTCATAGGAATTATATTGAATCTGTAGATTGCTTTGGTCAGTATGGCCATTTTAACAATATTGATACTTTTGATCTAAGAGTACAGGATAGCATTCCATTTCTTGGAATCATTTTCAACTTTATCAATGTTTTATAGTTTTCATTATAGAGATATTTCACCTTCTTGATGAAATTTCTTCCTAGTTTTTTTTTTAAGGTGATTTAAAATGGGATTGATTTTTTTTTTTTATTTCTCTCTGCTATATTATTGTTATTGTAAAGAAATGAAATAGATATCTGTATAGTAAATTTGTTTCCTGCTACCTTCTGGAATACTGTCACTCAGTCATGTCCGACTCTTTGAGACTCCATAGACTGCAGCATGCCAGGCCTCCCTGTTCATCACCAACTCCTGGAGTTTACTCAAACTCATGTCCATTAAGTTGGTGATGCCATCCAACCATCTCATCTTACGTCGTCCACTTTTCCTCCTGCCTTCAATCTTTCCCAGCATCAAGGTCTTTTCCGATGAGTCAGTTCTTTGCATCAGGTGGCCAAAGTATTGGAGTTTCACCTTCAGCATCAGTCCTTCCAATGAATATTCAGGACTGATTTCTTTTAGAATGGACTGGTTTGATCTCCTTGCAGTCCAAGGAACTCTCAAGAGACTTCTACAACACAACAGTTCAAAAACATCAATTCTTCTATGCTCAGCCTTCTCTATGGTTCAAATCTCACATCCATACATGACTACTGGAAAAGTCAGTGCTTTGACTAGATGGACCTTGTTGGCAAATAAATGTCTCTACTTTTTAATATGCTATCTAGGTTGGTCATAACTTTTCTTCCAAGGATCAAGTGTCTTTTAATTTCATGGCTGCAGTCACCATCTGCAGTGATTTTGGAGCCCCCCAACATAAAGACTGCCACTGTTTCCATTGCTTCCCCATCTATTTCCCATGAAGTGATGGGACCAGATGCCATGATCTTAGTTTTCTGAATGTTGAGCTTTAAGCCAAATTTTTCACTCTCCTCTTTCACTTTCATCAAGATGCTCTTTAGTTCTTCACTTTCTGCCATAAGGGTAGTGTTATCTGCATATCTGAGGTTATTGATATTTCTCCTGGCAATCTTGATTTCAGCTTGTGCTTCATCCAGTCCAGCCTTTCTCATGATATTCTCTGCATATAAGTTAAATAAGTAGAGTGACAATATACAGCCTTGAAATAGTTCTTTTCCAATTTGGAACCAATCTGTTGTTTGATGTCCAGTTCTAAGTGTTGTTTCTTGACCTGCATAGAGATTTCTCAAGATGTAGGTCAGGTGGTCTGGTATCCCCATCTCTTGAAGAATTTTCCACAGTTTTTTTGTGATCTACATAGTCAAAGGATTTGGTGTAATCAATAAAGCAAAGGTAGATGTTTTTCTAGAACTCTCTTCTTATTAGATGATCCAACGGATGTTTGCAATTTGATCTCTGGTTCCTCTGCCTTTTCTAAATCCAGCTTAAACATCTCGAAGTTATCGGTTCACATACTGTTGAAGCCTCTCTTGGGGAATTTTGAGCAGTACTTTGCCAGCGTGTGAGATGAGTGCAATTGTGCAATAGTTTAAATATTCTTTGGCATTGCCTTTCTTTGGGATTGGAATAAAAACTGCCCTTTTCCAATCCTGTGGGCACTACTGAGTTTTCCAAATTTGCTGGCATATTGAGTGCAGCGCTTTCACAGCATCATCTTTCAGGATTTGAAATAGCTCAACTGGAATTCCATCACCTCCATTCGTTTCGTTTGTAGTGATGCTTCCTAAGGCCCACTTGACTTCACATTCCAGGATGTCTGGTTCTAGGTGAGTGATCACACCATAGTGTGAGTATCTGGGTCATGAAGATCTTTTTTATATAGTTCTTGTGTGTATTCTTGCCACCTCTTTTAATATTTTCTGCTTCTGTTAAGTCCATACTATTTCTGTCCTTTATTGTACCCATTTGTGCTTTAATCATTCCCTTGGTATATCTAATTTTCTTGGAGAGATCTCTAGCCTTTCCCATTCTATTGTTTTCCTCTATTTCTTTGCATTGATCACAGGAAGGCTTTCTTATCTTTCCTTGCTCTTCTTTGATACTGTGCATTCAAATGGGTATACCTTTCCTTTTCTCCATTGCCTTTCACTTCTCTTTCCACAGCTATTTGTAAGGCCTACTCAGACAACTATTTTGCCTTTTTGCATTTCTTTTTCTTGAGTATGGTCTTCATCCCTGTCTCCTGTACAATGTCATAAACCTCCATCCATAGTTCTTCAGGCACTTTATCAGATCTAATCCCTTGAATCTATTTCTCACTTCCACTGTACAATCATAAGGGATTTTATTTAGGTCATACCTGAATGGTCTAGTGGTTTTCCCTACTTCAACTTAAGTCTGAATTTGGAAATAAGGAGTTCATGATCTGAGCCACAGTCAGTTCCCAGTCTTGTTTTTGCTGACTATATAGAGCTTCTCCATCTTTGTCTGCAAACAATATAATCAATTTGATTTCGGTATTGATCATCTGGTGACGTCCATGTGTAGATCTTCTCTTGTATTGTTGGAAGAGGGTGTTTGCTATTACCAGTGCATTGTCTTGGTAAAACTGTTAGTTTTTGCTCTGCTTCATTCTGTACTCCAAGGCCAAATATGCCTGTTACTCCAGGTATTTCTTGACTTCCTACTTTTGCATTTAGTCCCCTACAATGAAAAGGACATCTTTGGGGGGTGTTAATTTAGAAGGTCCTGTAGGTCTTCATAGAACCATTCAACCTTGGCTTCTTCAGCATTACTGGCTGGGGTATGGACTTGGATTACTGTGGTATTGAATGGTTTGCCTTGGAAAGGAACAGAGGTCATTCTGTCGTTTTTGAGATTGCATCCAAGTACTGCATTTCAGACTCTTGTTGACTCTGATGACTGCTCCGTTTCTTCTAAGGGATTCTTGACCACAGTAATAGATATAATGGTCATCTGAGTTAAATTCACCCATTCCAGTCCATTTTAGTTCACTGATTCCTAAAATGTCAATGCCATCTCCTGTTTGACCACCTCCAATTTGCCTTAATTCATGGACCTAACATTCTAGGTTCCTATGCAATATTGTTCTTTACAGCATCTGACTTTCCTTCCATCACCTGTCACATCCACAACTTGGTGTTGTTGCTTTGATTCTGTCTCTTCACTCTTCCTGAGTTGTTTCTCCACTGATCTCCAGTAACATATTGGGTACCTACCGACCTGGAGAGTTCATCTTTCAGTGTCCTCTCTTTTTTCCATTCCATACTGTTCATGGGGTTCTCAAGGCAAGAATACTGAAGTGGTTTGCCATTCGCTTCTCCTGTGGACCATGTTTAGTCAGAACTCTCCACCATGACCTGTCTTTGATGGCCCTACACAGCATGGCTCCTAGTTTCATTGAGTTAGACAAGGCTGTGGTCCATGTGATTACTTTGGTTAGTGTTCTGTAATTGTAGTTTTCAGTCTATCTGCCCTCTGATGGAGAAGGATTCTTATCCTTGGGAATGCATGTACACCCGTGGTGGATTCATGTCAATGTATGGCAAAACCAATACAGAATTGTAAAGTAAAATAAAAATTAAATAAATTAAAAATAATAAAATTTAAAAAAAAGCTTATGGAAGCTTTCTGATGGGAGAGACTGACTGAGGGGGAACTGGGTCTTGTTCTGATGGGTGGGGCTATGCTCAGTAAATCTTTAATCCAATTTTCTGTTGATGGGTGGGACTGTGTTCCCTCCCTGTTAAACTATGCCAAACTATGGTCGAGGTAATGAAGACAATGGTGACCTCCTTCAAAAGGTTCCATGCACACACTGCTACACTCAGTGCCCCCAACCCTGCAATAGGCCTCCACCAGAGACTCCTGAACACTCACGAGCAAGTCTGGGTCAGTCTCTTGTGGGGTCACTGCTCCTTTCTCCTGGGTCCTGGTGCCCACATCATAGTTCTCTATAAAGTATTATTTTATCTGCAAATAGTGACAATTTTAACCTCTTCCCTTCCAATTTGAGTGTCCAATTATTTTTCTCTCTTGTATGATTAGTGTGACTAAGACTTCCAATATAATGTTGAATAGAAGTGGTGAGCGGAGAAGGCAATGGCACCCCACTCCAGTACTCTTGCCTGGAAAATCCCATGGATGGAAGAGCCTGGTGAGCTACAGTCCATGGGGTCGCTAAGAGTTAGACACAACTGAGTGACTTCACTTTCACTTTTCACTTTCATGCATTGGAGAAGGAAATGGCAACCCACTCCAGTGTTCTTGCCTTGAGAATCCCAGGGACAGGGGAGCCTGGTGGGCTGCCATCTATGGGGACGCACAGAGTCGGACACGACTGAAGCAACTTAGCAGAAGTAGTGAGAGTGGGCATCTTTTTTTCTTATTATTATTTTTTTTACTTTACAATATTGATTTTTGGGGAAGGCTTTTAGCATTTCAGTGTTGAGAATTATATTGTCTGTGGGCTTATTACATAAACAGCCTTTTATATTGAGATATATTCCCTGTATACCTATTGTGATGACAGGTTTTATCATGAGTAGATGTTGAATTTTGTCAAATGCTTTTCTGCCTCTTTTTAGATGATCATGTGTTCTTTCATTTTACTGATGTGATACATCACATTGATTGATTTGCCTCTGGTGAACCATCCTTGTTGCCCTAGAATGAACCCAAATTGTTTTTGGTATGTGATCTTTTTTATGTGTTATTGGGCTCAGTTTCCTAACATTTTGTTGAGGATTTTTTGCTTCTATACCCATCTAAGATATTGACCTTTAATTTTCTTTTTTGGTAGTGCCTTTGTCTGATTTGGGTATCAGGCTGATAGTGGCTTCATAGAGTGACTTTAAGAGTGTTCCCTCCTATTCAGTTTTTTGGAATAGTTTAAGAAACATAGGAATTATCTTTTCTTTACATGTTTGGTAGAATTCCCTCTGAAGGTCTTTGTTCCTGGACTTTTGCTTAGAGGGAGTTTTTTTGTTTGTTTGTTTGTTTTTTGTTTTAATTACAGATTCAATTTCACTTCTACTAATCAGCCTGTTCAAATTATCTATCTATTCTTGATTTATTCTTGGCAGGCTATATGTTTCTAGAAATATCCATTTCTTCCTGGTTGCCCAATTTCTTGACAGATAACTGTTCATAATATTCTCTTAAGGTTTTTTTGTTTTTATTTTTTTGCATTTTCTTTGGTATTCTTCTTTCTCCTCTTTAGCTTTTTGCTTTGTTGATTTGGGTCGTCTCTTTTTCTTCTTGGTTATCCTGGCTAAAAGTTTTCAATTTTGTTTATGCTTTCAAAAAAAAAAAAGATTTTCCTTATCTTCTCTGATGCTTTTTTTCAATTTATTGACTCTGCACTTTATTATCTCCTTCCTTCTGCTGACTTTGGGTTTTGCTTGTTCTTTTTTTCCAATTCTTTAGAGGATAGGTTAGTTTGGTCATTTGAGATTCTTCTTGTTTCTGAATGAATGTCTGTGTCACCAAAGAGATTTGATAAAGTCGTGTATTCATTTTCATTTGGATTGACATATTTTCCTTCTTTGATGTCATCATTGACCTATTGGTTTTTAACTAGCATATTATTTAGTCTCCACTTTTTAATCCTATCCTTATTTTTCCTTCTGTAGTTGATTTCTACTTTTGTACCATGGTGATCAGAAAAGACTCTTGAAATAATTTCTATTCTCTTACATTTAACGAGGTTTGTTTTGTGACCCAGTATGTGATCCATCCTAGAAAAGTTTCCATGTACACTAGAAAATAATTTTTATTCTTGTTTTTTCTTTTTTTTTATGTAGTGTCCTGTACAATGTATTCATTGTGCAATCTATAGCTTCTATTCCATTTTTTACTTTCTGTCTTGTTGATGTAAGTGGAGTGTTAAAGTCTCCTACTAATAAATAAGTCTTCTACATTTCTCCATTTATTTCTGCTAGTATTCAATTTATATATTTAACTGTCCCTATATTGGATACGTATGTGTAAAGAGGTGTAACTTCCTCTTCCTGTAATGATCTCTCCTTTGTTATGTAATGCCCTTTTATCTTTCTTTATGGCCTTTGTTCTAAAGTCTATTTTGTCTGATGTGAAAATGGTGCACTCACTTCTTGTTATTCCCATATGCATGAAATATTTTCTCTATCCATTTAGTCTGTGTTTGTCTTACATGCTGAAGTGAGTCTCTTGTAGGCAACATATTGCAAGTTCTTAGCTTTTTTTTTTTTTTTAATTAATCAATCTGCCACGCTATGGTTTTTATCAGAGCTTGTTGTTTACTAAAATTTAAAGTAACTATTGATATGCATGTACTAATTGCCATTTTAATACTTGTTTTACAGTTTTGAGGGTAGCTCTTTTTTGTTCACTTGTTCTTTTTTTTTTTTTTTTCTTTTCCCATTTGATGATTTTTTGATTTTTGTAAAACCATGCTTTTGATTTATAGCTACCATAGAGTTCAAGTATGCTGACCCAAGATATTTATTTGCTTCAAACTGATAGTAATTCAAGTTCAAATGTATTCCCAAAGCTCTGTATTTATATACCCCTCTCACCCACATTTTGTAATTTCAGTGTCCTATTTTACACCTTCATGCTTATCATTTTACACTGTATTGTAGTTACAATTATTTTTACAACATTTTTATTGTTTTTCAATCTATGTACTAGGTAAGTGTAAAGAAGGAAATGCCAACCCACTCCAGTATTCTTGCCTGGAGAATCCCATAGAAATAAGAGCCTGGCGGGCTACAGTCCATGGGGTCACAAAGAGTCAGACACGAATGAGTGACTAACACACAAACACACTAGTTAAGTGATCTTCAATCCTTTCTTATATTTGCCTTCTTGTTTTCTGAAAGAATCTTGCTTCTTTTCAATTTAGAGAAGAGCGATCAATATTATTTTTAAAGTAGAAACAATATTGCTGAATTATTTCAGTTTTCATTTGTCTAAGAAACCATTTTTCTTCTATTCTAAATTATAATCTTGCTTATTAGAGGATTCTACATTGCAGATTTCTCCTGTTCACAATTTTGATCTAATCATGCCACCCTATTCTTGCCTGGAAGGTTTCTGCAGAGAAACCAGCTGATAGTCTTATAGGGATCCCTTGTAAATGACTCTTTGTTTTGCTTTTGCTGCCTTTAGAATCCTGTCTAACATTTCCCATTTTAATTGTGACATGTCTTTTGGTGCAGTCAGTTTGAGTTCATCTTGTTCTGGACCCTCTGTGCTTCTTATGCCTGTATATCTGTTTTCTTCATTAGAGTCAAGAAGTTTTCAGCCATCAGTTCAGTTCAGTTCAGTCACTCAGTCGTGTCTGACTCTTTGCGACCCCATGAATCTCAGCACACCAGGCCTCCCTGTCCATCACCAACTCCCAGAGTTCACTCAGACTCACATCCATCGAGTCCATGATGCCATCCAGCCAACTCATCCTCTGTCGTCCCCTTCTCCTCCTGCCCCCAATCCCTTCCAGCATCAGAGTCTTTTCCAATGAGTCAACTCTTCACATGAGGTGGCCAAAGTACTGGAGCTTCAGCTTTAGCATCATTCCTTCCAAAGAAATCCCAGGGCTGATCTCCTTTGGAATGGACTGGTTGGATCTCCTTGCAGTCCAAGGGACTCTCAAGAGTTGTCTCCAACACCACAGTTCAAAAGCATCAATTCTTTAGCCCTCAGCCTTCTTCACAGTCCAACTCTCACATCCATACATGACCACAGGAAAAAACATAGCCTTGACTAGATGGACCTTAGCAGGCAAAGTAATGTCTCTGCTTTTGAATATGCTATCTAGGTTGGTCATAACTTTTTTTCCAAGGAGTAAGTGTCTTTTAATTTCATGGCTGCAGTCACCAACTGCAGTGATTTAGGAGCCCCAAAAAATAAAGTCTGACACTCCACTGTTTCCGCATCTATTTCCCATGAAGTGATGGGGCCAGATGCCATGATCTTCGTTTTCTGAATGTTGAGATTTAAGGCAACATTTTCACTCTCCTTTTTTACTTTCATCAAGAGGCTTTTTAGTTCCCCTTTACTTTCTGCCATAAAGGTAGTGTCATCTGCATCTCTGAGGTTATTGATTTCTCCCAGCAATCTTGATTCCAGCTTGTGCTTCTTCCAGCCCAGCGTTTCTCATGATGTACTCTGCATAGAAGTTAAATAAGCAGGGTGACAATATACAGCCTTGATGTACTCCTTTTCCTATTTGAACCAGTCTGTTGTTCTATGTCCAGTTCTGACTGTTGCTTCCTGACTTGCATTCAGATTTCTCAAGAGGCAAGTCAGGTGGTCTGGTATTCCCATCTCTTTCAGAATTTTCCACAGTTTATTTTGATCCACACAGTCAAAAGCTTTGGCATAGTCAATAAAGCAGAAGTAGATGTTTTTCTGGAACTCTCTTGCTTTTTCCATGATCCAGCAGATGTTGGCAACTTGATCTCTGGTTCCTCTGCCTTTTCTAAAACCAGCTTGAACATCAGGGAGCTCACAGTTCACGTATTGCTGAAGCTTGGCTTGGAGAATTTTGAGCATTACTATGCTAGCGTGTGAGATGAGTGCAATTCAGCAGTAGTTTGAGCATTCTTTGGCATCGCCTTTCTTTGGAATTGGAATGAAAACTGACCTTTTCCAATCCTGTGGCCACTGTTGAGTTTTCCAAATTTGTTGTCATGTTGAGTGCAGCACTTTGACAGCATCTTCTTTCAGGATTTGAAACAGCTCCACTGGAACTCCATCACCTCCACTAGCTTTGTTTTGCAAAGAATATAATCAATCTTATTTTGGTGTTGATCATCTGGTGATATCCATGTGTAGAGTCTTCTCTTGTGTTGTCAGAAGAGGGTGTTTGCTATGACCAGTGCATTTTCTTGGCAAAACTCTATTAGTTTTTGCCTTGCTTCATTCTGCATTGCAAGGCCAAATTTGCCTGTTACTCTAGGTGTTTCTTGACTTCCTACTTTTGCATTCCAGTCCCCTATAATAAAAAGGACATCTTTTTGGGGTGTTAGTTCTAAAAGGTCTTGTAGGTCTTCATAGAACTGTTCAACTTCAGCTTCTTCAGCGTTACTGGTTGGGGCATAGACTTGGATTACTGTGATATTGAATGGTTTGCCTTAGAGACGAACAGAGATCATTCTGTCGTTTTTGAGACTGCATCCAAGTACTGCATTTCAGACTGTTTTGTTGACCATGATGGCTACTCCATTTCTTCTGAGGGATTCCTGCCCACAGTAGTAGATATAATGGTCATCTGAGTTAAATACACCCATTCCAGTCCATTTTAGTTTGCTGATTCCTAGAATGTTGACGTTCATTCTTGCCATCTCTTGTTTGACCACTTCCAATTTTGCCTTGATTCATGGACCTGACATTCCAGGTTCCTATGCAATATTGCTCTTTACAGCATCGGACCTTGCTTCTATCACCAGTCACATCCACAGCAGGGTATTGTTTTTGCTTTGGCTCCATCCCTTCATTCTTTCTGGAGTTATTACTCCACTGATCTCCAGTAGCATATTGGGCACCTACTGACCTGGGGAGTTCCTCTTTCAGTATCCTATCATTTTGCCTTTTCATATTGTTCATGGAGTTCTCAAGGCAAGAATACTGAAGTGGTTTGCCATTCCCTTCTCCAGTGGACCACATTCTGTCAGACGTCTCCACCATGACCCGCCTATCTTGGCTTGCCCCGTGGGCATGGCTTGTTTCATTGAGTTAGACAAGATTGTGGTCCTAGCGTGATTAGATTGACTAGTTTTCTGTGATTATGGTTTCAGTGTGTCTGCCCTCTGATGCCCTCTTGTAACACCTACCATCTTACTTGGGTTTCTCTTACCTTGGGCGTGGGGTATCTCTTCACGGCTGCTCCAGCAAAGCGCAGCTGCTGCTCCTTACCTTGGATGAGGGGTATCTCCTCACTGCCACCCTTCCTTACCTTCAACATGGGATAGCTCCTCTAAGCCCTCCTGTGCCCGTGCAGCCACCATTCCTTGGATGTGGTGTGGTTCCTCCCGGCCACTGCCCCTGGCCTTGGAAGTGGGGTAGCTCCTCTGGGCTGTTCCTGCGTCATCGCAGCCTGGCACTCTCGGCCACTGCCCCTGTCCTCGGACGTGGGGTAACTCCTCTTGGCCACTGCCCTTCGGACATGGGGTCCTCCCTGCTTCTGCCCCTGCCTCGGACGTGGGGCAGAAGCTCCTCTTTGCCGCACTTAGTGCACCGGTTGGTCACAGCCACCTGCGCTTAGTGCTCCAGTTGGTTATAATTTCTTCAAATACTTTTTTGATCCCCCCTTCTCTTTTGGGAGACCCTATATTATCCCATAGATCTCATGTGTTACTTTCTTTTCTTACTTTTTTTTCCACTTATCTTTTTGTCTGCTGTTCTGATTGGTTGATTTACATCCTTCCATCTTCCAGATCACTTACTCCTTCTTCTGTTGAATTTAATCACCTATTCATTGCTTTTAGATTTCTTTTTATCTCAACAACTGAATTATCTATCTTTTATTATTTCATCTTTATAGTTTTAGTTCCTTTTTTACTGCATTTTTATAGGGAATATTTCTTAAATCAGTTAAGAGTTTTATTACCAACTTTTGGAACATGGTTCCTCATTTATATTGGAGATTGTTGTGAGGTACAGCTACCAGTGCTAGGCTCTGTCTGTCCTGATTGCTTACAAGCTAGCTGGCAGGCATGCCTTACAAGTATTAATATAATCTAGGCTTTTCTAGTCTCTTTACTATCCCAGCAGTTTTCCCAGCAGGCAAGTTTGTCTCCTCCTCACAAGACTGCATGACTGGGATGCCCAGAATGTGGCTTGATCTGCTCACTCCCCAGAGTTAGCATTGCCTGTATAGACCTTCTGTTTTAGACAGATCTTTCTCAGAACCTCATTTCCTGATCTGAAGCTTATTTAAAAAAAAAAAAAAACTATCTACTTTTATAGAGACATTTCTTGCAATTTTGGTTGTACAGTAGTTCTGTCAGCGTCTAGTTAGTTTTCTGTGAGAAATGCTTCACATATAGATGCATTTTTAATGTGTTTGTAGTGGAAGATTAACTCCATGTCTCCTACTCTCCCAGTTTGATCCTACTCTCTTATAAGCATACTTTTTGTATAAGTCAAAAGCCTCCCATATTTAAACTAAACTGATTCTCTGAAGCAGCTGAAATTTTAAATATGGATATTCTTTGGATTCTTTATGAATGATATTTCTCTAAAATAAGAGACAGAATAAGTAATGACACAGAGATATTGGCTTTTTAATTGCTATCAAGTTATTTTGCTAGAATATAGAAGGTAGATCTTGTGTACTTAAAGTAATATTCAATTTCATTATGGGTAAGAAAGCAAGTAGTTTGTAAATGCTTCTCAACATTATTTTAAGTTGCCTTTTTATTACATATAAGATGAATTTATCTTGTTTGCTTAGTGACAATTGCATCTCATTCATCCTTCTATCCTGATGAAGTGGGAATAAATTGATATTTTCCCTCTCTCACTGATTCTCTTACACAGCTACTAAACTGTACTAAGATCTCACCTCCAATCAGGCCAAAATAAATGAGAATCCCTTCCCTTTTATTACTCAAACCTTACCCTTCTAAATATCCAAAGAGACCAACAATGAGTTTATACCACCTAAACAATATGAGCTGTGCCTGATATCTAAATGGATAGGCATCTCTTTTTAGAAAATTGAAGTGTAATTTACTTACAATATTATATTGTTTTAAATGTACAACACACTGCTTTAATATTTTGAGGTTATATTCCATTTAAGGTTAACATTCTCAGAAATTCTACAATTATCCCCATATCCTTTCCCTAAATTATTTTCTGTTCACACTGGCCTAGTCAGTGTCTGATGTTTACAAGTGAGAGCCCTGATAGGTTCACCTGCTCTGGACATTGTGTGCAGCTCCTGACTTCCTGCCCACTGGAGAGCAGAGAAATCACATCCACCGCCACTCTCAGTCTTCCATGTGACCTGTCACCATGGGGATAGCAGGTTGACCATCCACTTCTTCCTCAAAGTCTTCCTTTCTTTTTCATGGAACTCACCACCAGAGAAATCATTGGTAACTCTCAGTTCTTAAAATTCCTCTTACCTCCCCAGGGCTTCCCTTGTGGCTCAGCTATTAAAGAATCTGCTTGCAATGGAGAAGACTTGGGTTTGATCCCTTGGTTGGGAAGATCGCTTGGAGAAGGGAAAGGCTACCCGCTCCAGTATTCTAGCCTGGAGAATTCCAAGACCAGTATAGTCCACAAGGTCCAGTATAGTCCAAGCACTGTGTAGTCCATGGGGTCGCAAAGAGTCGGGCACAACTGAGTGACTTTCACTCACTCACTCACGGTTATAAAATATTAGCTATGTCCATTGTGTTTGTAGCTTATTTATTTTACATATAGTAATTTGTACATACTACCACTTACCCCTAACTTGCCCTTCCCCATTTTCCTTTCACCCCTGGTCACTCCTAACTTGTCTCTATATCTGTGAATCTGTTTCTCTTTTGTTACAATAATTCATATATTTGTTTAGATTACAGATAAAACATACATCATGCAACATTTCTCTGTCTGACTTATTTCACTAAGCATAACACCCTCCCTATCCATGTATGGTGCTGCAAATGGCAAATTTTCATTATTTTATGGATAAGCAAAATCTATTGTTTATAGCACATCTTTTTTAATCCACATACATTGATGGGCACTTTGGTTGCTTCCATATTTTGGCTACTTTAAATAATGTTACTATAAACATTGGAATACCCATATATTTTTAAATTAGTGTTTGTTTGTTTGTTTTTCTGGATATATACCCAGACATGGGAGAAAGGAATGGCAAACCACTTCAGTAATGTTGCCTCAAGAACCCCATGAACAGTATGAAAGCGCAGAAAGATACAAGGATGATGAGCCCCTCAGGTAATTAGGTGGCCAATAAGCTACTGGGGAAGAGTGCAGAAATAGCTCCAGAAAGAATGAAAAGGCTGGACCAAAGCAGAAAAGATGACCAGTTGTGGATGTGTCTGGTGGTATATATCAAATCTGATGCTATAAAGAACAATATTGCATGTACACCCGTGGTAGATTCATGTCAATGTAAGGCAAAACCAATACAGAATTGTAAAGTAAAATAAAAAATAAATAAATAAATAAGAAAAAGAAAAAAAAATCTATAGAGCACACACACACAAAAAAAGAACAATATTGCATAGGAAACTAGCATGTTAGGTCCATGAATAAAGGTAAATTGGATGTGGTCAAGCAGGACATGGCAACAGTGAATGTCGACATTTTAGGATGGTTCTATGAAGAACTGCAAGACTTTCTAGAACTAACAACAAAAAAAGATGTCCTTTTCATCATAGGGTATTAGAATGCAAAAGTAGGAAGTCAGGAGATACCTGGAGTAACAGGCAAGTTTGGCCCTAGAATACAAAATGAAGAAGGGAAAAGGCTAACAAGAGTTTTTCCAAGAGAGTACACTGATTATAGAAAGCACTCTCTTACATAAACACAAGAGACAACTCTATACATGGACATCACCAGACGGTCAACACCAAAATCAGAATAATTATATTCTTTACAGACAAAGATGGACAAGCTCTATACGGCCAGGAAAAACAAGACTTGGAGCTGGCTGTGGCTCAGATCATGAGCTCCTTACTGCAAAATTCATGTTTAAATTGAAGAAAGTAGGGAAAACCAATAGGCCAATCAGCTATGGCCTAAATCAACCCCTTAGGATTATACAGTAGAGATGAAAAATAGATTCAAGGAATTAGATCTGGTAGACAAAGTGCCTGAAGAACTATGGATGAAGGTTCATAGCATTGTACAGAAAGCAGTGATCAAAATTTTACCTAAGAAAAAGCAGTGCAAGAAGGAAAGGTGGTTATCTGAGGAGACCTTACAAATAACTGAGGAAAGAAGAGAAGTGGAAGGCAAAGAGGAAAGGGAAATATATACCCAACTAAATGCAGAGTTCCAGAGAATAGCAAGGAGAGATAAGAAGCTTTCTTAAATGATCAATCAAAATAAATAGAGGAAAAAAATATAATGAGTAAGACAACAATTCTCTTCAAGAAAATTGGAGGTATCTAGGGAAATGTCATCCAAGGATGGGCACAACAAAGGACAGAAATGCTAATGACCTAACAGAAGCAGAAGACACAGTGGCAAGAATACACAGAAGAATTTACCAAAAAAAAAAAAAAAAAAAGATATTAAAGACCCGAATATCCATGATGGTTTGTTCACTCACCTAGAATCAGACATCCTGGAGTGTGTAGTCAAATGACTTTAGGAAGCATTACTAGGAAAAAAGCTAGTGGAGGTGATAGAATTCACCTGAGCTATTTAAAATCCTAAAACATGATGCTTTAAAGTACTGCACACAATATGTGAGCAAATTTGGAAAACTCCCATGGGACTGGAAAAAATCAGTTTCCTTTCCAATCCCAAAGAAAGATAATGCTAAAGAATGCCTAAACTACCACGGAACTGTGCTCATTTCACACGCTAGCAAGGGAATGCTCAAAATCCATCAAGCTATGCTTCAGCAGTATGTGAACTGAGAACTTCTAGATGTACAAGCTGGGTTTAGAAAAGACAGAGGAACCAGAGATCAAATTGCCAAGATTCATTTGATCATAGAGAAAGCAAAGGAATTCAAGGAAAACATCTATTTGTGCTTCACTGACTACATTAAAGAATTTGACTGTGTGGATCACAACAAACTGTGGAAAATTCTTAAAGAACTAGGACTAGCAGACCGCCTTACTTGTCTCCTGAGAAACATGTATGCAAATCGAGAAGCAACAGTGTGTGAATCTAGAAGCAACAGTTAGAACTAGACATGGAACAATGTACTGGTTGCAAATAGGGAAAGGAGTACATCAAGGCTATATATTGTCACCCTACTTATTTAACTTCTATGCAGAGTACATTGTGAGAAATATCAGGCTGCAGGAATCACAAGCTGGAATCAAGACTGCTGGGAGAATATCAACAACCACAGGTATGCAGATGGTACCACTCTAATGGCAGAAAATGAGGAGGAACTGAAGAGTCTCTGAATGAGGGTAAAAGAGAAGAGCGAAAAAGCTGACTTGAAACTCAGCATTCAACAAATTAAGATGATGGCATCCAGTCCTATCACTTTACGGAAAAAAGAAGGGAGAAAAGTGGAAGCAGTGACAGATTTTCTCTTCTTCGGTTCCAAAATCACTGTGGAAGGTGACTGCAGCCATGAAATTTAAAGATGCTTGTTGTTTAGAAGGAAAGCTATGACACACCAAGATAGCACATTAAAAAACAGCCAACAAATGTCTGTATAGTCTATGGATTTTCCAGTAGTCACGTGTGGATGTGAGAGTTTGACCATAAATAAGTCTGAGCACCAAAGAATTGATACTTTTGAATTGTGCTGGAGAAGAATCTCTATGCAGGTCAAGAAGCAACAGTTAGAACTGGACTTGAAAAAAACAGACTGGTTCCAAATGGGGAAGGAAGTATGTCAAGTTTGTATATTGTCACCCTGCTTATTTAAATTCTATGCAGAATACATCATGTGAAATACTGGGCTGGTTGAAGCAGAAGATGGAATCAAGATTGCTGGGAGAAATAGCAATAACCTCAGATACATAGATGACACCACCCTTATGGCAGAAAGTGAAGAACTAAAGAGCTTCTTGATGAAAGTGAAAGAGGAGAGTGAAAACATTGTCAAAAGATCAACATTCAAAATATTAAGATCATGGCATCCAGTCCCATCACTTCATGGCTAATAGATGGGGAAACAATGGAAACAGTGACAGACTTTATTTTCTTGCACTCCAAAATCACTGTAGATGGTTGACTGCAGCCATGAAATTAAAAGATGCTTGCTCTTGGAAGAAAAGCTATGACAGCATATTAACAGCATATTTAACACATATTAACAGCACAACCTAACAGTATATTAAAAAGCAGAGACATTACTTTGCCAACAGAGATCCATCTAGTTAAAGCTATGGTTTTCCAGGATTCACGTATGGATGTGAGAGTTGGAGCATAGAGAAGGCTGAGCACAGAAGAATTGATGCTTTGTACTGTGGTGTTGGAGAAGACTCTTGAGAGATCTTTGGACTGCAAGGAGATCAATCTTAAAGGAAATTGGTCCTGAATATACATTGGAAGGATGGATGCTGAAGCTGAAACTCCAGTACTGTGGCCACCTAATGTGAAGAACTGACTCATTTGAAAAGACACTGATGCTGGGAAAGATTAAAGGCAGGAGGAGAAGGGGACAACAGAGGATGAGATGGCTGGATGGCATCACCAACTCGATGGACATGAGTTTTGGTAAACTCCAGGAATTGGTGATGGACAGGGAGGCCTGGAGTGCTGCAGTTCATGGGGTCACAAAGAGTCAGACATGACTGAGCAACTGAACTGAACTGACTGAAGTAAACATGGATATTGAAGATTAGATTCTTAAAGATACAAAATTAGTAACAAATACCAAAAAACAAAGATTAAAAATCTAGTTAGAAGTTAGACTCTCAAAAATACAGTATTAAAAATATGAAACAAAATCAATTAGAAAAATTATAAAAAATACACATGAAATTTGCTTTAAAAATAGGATCTTTTTTGGCAAGGTAATAGTAGGCTTGGTTTCATTGAGTTAGACAAGGCTGTGGTCCTAATGTGATTAGATTGATTAGTTTTCTGTGAGTATGGTTTCAGTGTGTCTGCCCTCTGATGCCCTCTTGCAACACCTACCATCTTACTTGGGTTTCTCTTACCTTGGACGTGGGGTATCCCTTCACGGCTGCTCCAGCAAAGCACAGCCACTGCTCCTTACCTTGGACGAGGGGTATCTCCTTACCACCGCCGTTCCTGACCTTCAACGTGGGATAGCTCCTCTAGGCCCTCCTGTGCCTGCAAAGCCACCACTCCTCAGGTTGCTCCTCCCAGCCGCCACCCCTGGCCTCGGGCATGAGGTGGCTTCTCCCGGCCGCCCCTGACCTCGGACGTGGGGTGTCTCCTCCTGGCTGCCACTGGCCTCAGACACTGGGTAGCTCCTTCCTATCATTGCCCTGACCTCGGACACAGGATGTCTCCTCCCAGCCGCCACTGACCTCGGACGCAGGGTAGCTCCTCTTGGCCACCACCCTGACCTCAGACGCTGGGTGGCTCCTCCCGGCCATTCTGCGCCGTAGCAGCCTGGCACTCTGGGCCACTGTCCCTGACTTCGGACGTGGGGTAGCTCTCGGCTGCCCTTAGTGCGCCGGCCCACCGCTGCCTGCACTTAGTCTGGTGAGGCCTTACAAATAGCTGTGAAAAGAACAGAGGCAAAAAGCAAAGGAGAAAAGGAAAGATATAAGCATCTGAATGCAGAGTTCCAAAGAATAGCAAGAAGAGATAAGAAAGCCTTCTTCAGCGATCAATGCAAAGAAATAGAGGAAAACAACAGAATGAGAAAGACTAGAGATCTCTTTAAGAAAATTAGAGATACCAAAGGAACATTTCATGAAAAGATGGGCTCAATAAAGGATAGAAATAGTATGGACCTAACAGAAGCAGCAGATATTAAGAAGAGGTGGCAAGAATACACAAAAGAACTGTACAAAAAAGTTCTTCACAACCCAGATAATCATGATGATGTGATCACTCATCTAGAGCCAGACATCTTGGAATGTGAAGTCAAGTGGGCCTTAGAAAGCATCACTACAAACAAAGCTAGTGGAGGTGATGGAATTCCAGTTGAGCTCTTTCAAATCCTGAAAGATGATGCTGTGAAAGTGCTGCACTCAATATGCCAGCAAATTTGGAAAACTCAGCAGTGGCCACAGGACTGGAAAAGGTCAGTTTTCATTCCAATTCCAAAGGAAGGCAATGCCAAAGAATGCTCAAACTACTGCACAATTGCACTCATCTCACATGCTAAAGTAATGCTCAAAATTCTCCAAGCCAGGCTTCAGCAATAAGTGAACCGTGAGCTCCCTGATGTTCAAGCTGGTTTTAGAAAAGGCAGAGGAACTAGAGATCAAATTGTCAACATCCACTGGATCATGGAAAAAGCAAGAGAGTTCCAGAAAAACATCAATTTCTGCTTTATTGACTATGCCAAAGCCTTTGACTGTGTGGATCACAATAAATTATGGAAAATTCTGAAAGAGATGGGAATACCAGACCACCTAACCTGCCTCTTGAGAAATCTGAATGCAAGTCTGGAAGCACACTTAGAACTAGACATGGAACAACAGACTGATTCCAAATAGGAAAAGGAGCATGTCAAGGCTGTATATTGTCACCCTGCTTATTTAACTTATATGCAGAGTACATCATGAGAAACGCTGGACTGGAAGAAACACAAGCTGGAATCAAGATTGCTGGGAGAAATATCAATAACCTCAGAGATGCAGATGACACCACCCTTATGGCAGAAAGTGAAGAGGAACTAAAAATCCTCTTGATGAAAGTGAAAGTGGAGAGTGAAAAAGTTGGCTTAAAGCACAACATTCAGAAAACGAAGATCATGGCATCCGGTCCCATCACTTCATGGGAAATAGATGAGGAAACAGTGGAAACAGTGTCAGACTTTATTTTTTGAGGCTCCAAAATCACTGCAGATGGTAACTGCAGCCATGAAATTAAAAGACGCTTACTCCTTGGAAGAAAAGTTATGACCAACCTAGATAGCATATTCAAAAGCAGAGACATTACTTTGCCTACTAAGGTCCATCTAGTCAAAGCTATGGTTTTTCCTGTGGTCGTGTATGGATGTAAGGGTTGGACTGTGAAGAAGGCTGAGCGCCAAAGAATTGATGCTTTTGAACTGTGGTGTTGGAGAAGACTCTTGAGAGTCCCTTGGACTGCAAGGAGATCCAACCAGTCCATTCTGAAGGAGATCAGCCCTGGGATTTCTTTGGAAGGAATGATGCTAAAGCTGAAGCTCCAGTACTTTGGCCACCTGATGTGAAGAGTTGACTCATTGGAAAAGACTCTGATTCTGGGAGGGACTGGGGGCAGGAGGAGAAGGGGACGACCAAGGATGAGATGGCTGGATGACATCACGGACTTGATGGATGTGAGTCAGTGAACTCTGGGAGATGGTGATGGACAGGGAGGCCTGGCATGCTGCGATTCATGGGGTCGCAAAGAGTCGGACATGATTGAGCAACTGAACTTAACTGAACTGAATAGCAGGCTATAAAACAAAATTAAAGGAGTAATAAAGAACTTAAAATTTAAAAAATTAAAAAGTGATAATAGTAAAATATATCTAGGAATTTCTCTGGAGCTATAAAGGGCAGTGTGGGGACATTTCAGTTTCAGATAGTTCCTTGTTCCAGCTTGTACTTCTTCTCAAGGTCTATAGGCCCCTTCCAATGCTTAGTCAATGTTAACTGCAGGGTTTTAATCTGTTGCACCTGTCACTTCCAGAGTGGTTTGCCCTTCTTTGTTTTCTTTTGGCTTCCCCTGTTTGAAAGTCTCTTCCATGTCTAATTTCTGCCCTGACACAAGGGGGCATGCTGGGGTCTAGTCTCTGCAGGATCCAGGGGAACCTGAAGGAAAAATGGTGTCGGCGATTGATTTAGAGAGAGATAAGGAAAGAATATTGTAGATAAGAAAATAGAGGAGAGAAAGAGACTAATATTCCTTGGTTTATATAGAAAGCAAATAAAACTTCGAGACAAGAAGTTTGCCCTGTTCACGGAGGCCACAGGTGCCTTCTCGGTCTCCCGAGGGAGTGAAGACGCAGAATGTCTTCTCGTTCAGGTCTTAGAAACCCGGGCAGATAAGTGAATGCAGAGAGCCTCTATGCTGCAAGGGATCAGTCTGAAAAAGAAAGTAAGAGAGACAAAAAGAGAGAAAA